>NC_034175.2:27644298-27955548 GCF_002021735.2 Oncorhynchus kisutch | reverse complement strand
TAGATGCAGCACAATAGTTTGAATAGAGGGAGCATGTTATTTTACCACAGTATTAACGGAAGATCTCAATGTTCTATCCCTCTTCTCACTGCAGCACACTACTAGCACTGCATAATCTCACTGTTCTCCACTGGGAGAAAATGAATAGGGGTGGGGTAAGGATGAGGGGAGAGAGAGCCTAACAAGCAGCAAGGAAAAGATGGAGAAAAATGGAAAGTGCACAAGGAAGTTGGGGGGGGGGGGTGTAGCTGCACCACTTAGCACTACCTCTCCCTCTTATTTATTCTTACTATACTAACACTCCATACATCTCACAAAGTGAGCTTGCTCAATCTAGTCTCTCGTTGCTCCACCTTGACTCTCTTTGACTCTCCCTCTGCCACGACAGATGAATGTTTTCTCTCATTCTACTCCGAAGGAGATCTTCACTCTTCATTAACGAGCTGATAGGACTTCAAATGTGGGAGCAACATAGTACATAAATACAGCTCCTTACACATACAGTGGCAAGAAAAATTATGTGAACCCTTTGGAACTACCTGGATTTATGCATAAATTGGTCCTAAAATTTGATATGATCTTCATCTAAGTCACAACAACAGACAAGCACAGTGTGCTTAAACTAATAACACACAAAATATTGTATTTTTCTCGTCTATATGGAATACATCATTTAAACATTTGTGTAGGTTGGAAAAAGTATGTGAACCCCTAGGCTAATGACTTCTCCAAAGCTAACTGGAGTCAGCTAACCTGGAGTCCAATCAATGAGATGAGATTTGATATGTTGGTTAGAGTTGTCCTGCCCTATAAAAAACACGGACACAATTTGAGTTTGTGATTTACAAGCGGTATTGCCTGATGTGAACCATGCCTTGAACAAAAGAGATCTCAGAAGACCTAAGATTAAGAATTGTTGACTTGCATAAAGCTGGAAAGGGTTACCAAAGTATCTCTAAAAGCCTTGACGTTCATCAGTCCACAGTAAAACAAATTGTCTAGAAATGGAGAAAGATCAGCACTGTTGCCACTCTCCCTAGGAGTGGCCGTCCTGCAAAGAAGACTGCAAGAGCACAGTGCAGAAGGCCCAATGAGGTTAAGAAGAATCCTAGAGTGTAAGCTAAAGACTTACATAAATCTCTAGAACATAATAACATCTCTTTTGATTAGTCCACGATACATAAAACACTAAACAAGAATAGTGTTCATGGGAGGACACCATGGAAGAAGCCACTGCTGTCCAAAAAAAACATTGCTGCACGTCTGAAGTTCGCAAAAGAGCTCCTGGATGTTCCACAGCGCTACTGGCAAAATATTCTGTGGACAGATTAAACTAAAGTTGAGTTGTTTGGAAGGAACACACAACACTAGGTGTGGGGGAAAAAATGGACAGCACACCAACATCAAAACCTCATCCCAACTGTAAAGTATGGTGGAGGGAGCATCATGGTTTGGGCCTGCTTTGCTGTATGTTATCATCGACGTAAAAATGAATTCCCAAGTTCATCAAGACATTTTACAGGAGAATGTAAGGCTATCTGTCCGCCAATTGAAGCTCAACAGGAGTTGGGTGATGCAACAAGACAACGACCCAAAACACAGAAGTAAATCAACAACAATACACCTTCTGGAGTGGCCCAGTCAGAGTCCTGACCTCAACCCGAATTTGAGATGCTGTGGCATGACCTCATGAGAGCGGTTCACACCAGACATCCCAAGACTATTGAAGAATAACTGAAACAGTTTTGTAAAGAGGAATGGTCCAAAATGTATCCTGGCCGTGCAGGTCTGATCCACAACTACGGTTGAGGTTATTGCTGCCAAAGGAGGGTCAACCAGCTATTAAATCAGGGTTCACATACTTTTCCCACCCTGCACTGTGAATGTTTACACGGTGTGTTCAATAAAGACATGAAAACGTATATTTGTTTGTGTGTTATTAGTTTAAGCAGACTGTGTTTGTCTATTGTTGGAACTTAGACGAAGATCAGATCAAATGTTACGACCAATTTATGCAGAAATCCAGGTAATTCCAAAGGGTTCACATATTTTTTTCTTGCCACTGTAACTACAGTCAGGGGAGTTTTTCCTGGTTGGTTCACATAGTCAGGAACAACTCAGGGCCCTACACATGACCTAGATTGTACTGAATAAGGGGCAGGGAGGACCTGATCCCCACCCCCCCTGAACACACTGTTCATGGAGTATGTGACCCGTTTCAAGAAGATAGGTGTATGTCTGGGGTGGCAGGTAGCCTAGTGGTTAGAGTGTGGGGCCAATAACTGAAAGGTTGCTGGATCAAATTCCGAGATGACAAGGTAAAAATCTGTCATTCTGATCAAGGCAGTTAACCCACTATTCACTGGTAGGCTGTCATTATAAATAGGAATTTGTTGTTAACTGACTGACTTCCCTAGTTAAATAAAAACATTTGCATGTCACTACTTCACAGGAGAGATACTTGGAAAAAATGTTTTATCAATATGGAACATGTGAACTTTCATGTGCTTTAATACCAAACTTGTATGCCATCTGTAAATATTAATAAAATTGTTAAATAACGATCCTAGCCATGATTGGCTGAGATAATGGATGGGCTGGAAATGCCGAGAGATGAGTTCGGATTGGTTTGCCATGTAGCATGCTTCTTTCTATAACATGAGCTGCTCAGTATGTGTAGATAACACTTTCTACTACGCCTTCATTTGAAAGACATCATGAAGAACTGCTAAAGTGTTGCTACTGCTCTCAACATAGCTGCCCTGAATTTATCAGGCGCTATCGACAAAGATCAGGGGGAAAAAGTTATGATGGACTACTTTCTGATGGACTACTATCGTGCCATGCTGGCACTCTCTGACTCAGACGATGAGGAAATCCCTGATTTATGTAAAAACATTTTCATTGAACCAAACATTGTAGAGTATTCTGATGACAGTGATGGGGAAGAAACGGTGATCAACGGTGTTGCTGTCACGGAAGACGTTGACCGTGTTTTGAAATCAGTGGAATGCCCGGTGGAAGCAGAGAGATGATTGCAAATGCAGAGGGAGTCGAACAGATAACACAGAAGGCTGTTGTATAAAACACGTCTCTGGATAACATATTCAAACTAAGGGCAACCATGGCAGAGAGGGGGAAGCACTCATCCATGTATACGGACGGGTAAGAGCCTAGCTACATTTTCAGATATTATCGTTATCATTGCAAGTTAAAGCGTACTGTTAGCTAGCTACGTTATGTGTATGATCTGTGTAGTAATATTAATCATCTCTCAGAAAGCCATTTGCATGGCTAGTTATGGCCTAATTGGTTAGGTAGTTGGTTAGCTTTAGCTACCTGCAGATTCATGCATGGTGCATGGGATTATGGTTCATTGTTTAGCTAGCTAGCTACATGTCTAAACAAAAGACTCCCCTATACAAGTAACCATTTCACTGTACCGTTTACATCTTTTGCATCCTCTGCATGTGAAAATGAACTTTATTTTATTTGATATAGTCCATGTTAACCAGAGATGGTAATGTGAAGAACAACATGACCTGCACCAAAGTTAGATTAGGATATTGGCCAAGGACTAGATCAAGTGTATTTGTACTACTACTTTTTGCTACTACTTTTAGTCTTGAAATATTTGGTTGTTTACTACACTACCTTATTCACTCTGTTTAGCACATGGCCTCATATGTGAATCCTTAAAGAGGTGGGTGGGGCTTAGGTTTAAGATGGCGTGAACAATGCTGAATGGGTGTAGACAAAGAAGAGCTCTCCAGTAGGTGTACCAAAACATTTAAGGTCCATTTTCTCAATAGTGGCATTACAAGTTTATTCACTTTCAAAGCAGAATAACTTTCCTATTGTTCCTCAACTGCAGTGTATGATATACCATCTTCTATTTATGACTCTCTAATTTTATTAAATGTAACAATGTACTACATAAAACCTGTTAATTGGAATGACTGTTGATTTAGATGTAGGCAGTGCAGGTGATAATTAACAGTGCTGGTGATAATTAACATCATACACACACACACACAAACACACAGATGGGTATTCTGCTACAAATGACTGTCAGATGTCATGATAGGAGATATAATCATGAATATTGACTGCGTGTGTGTGTGTTGTTGACTGCGTGTATGTGTTGTTGGTGTGTGTACGTGTGTGCGTGTGTGTCCATAACCCTGCTCTTGACTCATGTACACTCCTCAAACAGCTGTTGTAGCAGGGTGTCACGCCCTGGCCATAGAGAGGCTTTTTATTCTCTATTTTGGTTAGGCCAGGGTGTGACTAGGGTGGGCATTCTATGTCCTTTTTTCTATGTTTTGTAATTTCTATGTCTTGGCCTGGTATGGTTCTCAGTCAGGGACAGCTGACTATCGTTGTCTCTGATTAAGAACCATACTTAGGTACCCTTTTGCCCCACCTGTTTTGTGGGAAGTTAACTTTGTAGTTGTTCAGGGCACATAGCCCAAAGCTTCACGGTTTGTTTTTTTGTTCTTCGTTTTGTCGGCGTCATTAAAAAAAAAAGTTTAAATGTACGCTTACCATGCTGCATCTTGGTCCAGTCCTTCAGCCAGCCGTGACACAGGGCAAAAGGATGGAAGCCATATTGTTTAAACCGCATTGGATAAAGATGGTGGTTCTTCTGAGCAGCAGGGTGGGAGGTCTCCTCCTTCTGAACCATCTAATTTGGCAGTAATCCAAATCCTGCAAGGGCACTACCTCCCTCTGGGCTCAGGCTAAGGCTGTCCTTCTCATCCTCTTAGGTTCAAAGTTGCCCAAGACTTGTGCCCAGGCAACTGGGGGCCATTGTAACGTCTGCTTCCAACTCACACTCTCAAACACGTAGATCCCCTGAACGCATCTCACTCTCCAGCCCACTGTCCAGCTCACACTCTGAAACACGTAGATCCCCTGAACGCAGCTCACTCTCCAGCCCACTGTCCAGCTCACACTCTCAAACACGTAGATCCCCTGAACGCAGCTCACTCTCCAGATCCCAATCACTGGAATTCTGATCAGGTATGACATTATCCACACACTATTTATTTCAGTTCTTTGCACCCCATCATTGTGAGGTATTGTTTGTTTTGTGACAAACTTCTGGCCGGAGCTCTGTTTTTCCCGTGATTTAATCCTCCCGTGTATGATCATTTTTGCCTGCTTCACTAACAACGCATTTTGCCTATTCCCTGCCTGTACTTTAGCCTATCGGATTTCCTGTTATCAACTTATTGCCTGATCTCCCGAACTACGTTACTAGCCTTTTCCCTGCCTGTACTGTTGCCTTTTTGGACCCACTGTGTATGACCTTCTGCCTACCCCTGGACCCAGCTACCTGCCTCCTCCTGTGGTCCTTTACCAATAAACACCTGCTGCGCCCTGCGCTTGAAACCAGCTCTCTGTCTCCCAAAGTGTTCATTACAACCATGAGTGGCATAGAGACACACAGCTGGGCTTCTTAATCCATAGCGTCCCCATACAGTTGTGTTCTCTATCTCCTTCCACACAACTTGTGTGGAAGGAGAACGTACTTGGCATTCATTCACACACAAGCAGTGCAACAGCTGTAAGATTGCTGGAGCCTGCACTGAAGACACAAGCAGGCCCTGTCGAGCCACCATCAAGAGTGTGGAAAGGTGCTAAGGCACCTCCTTGCTGTTCAGCTGTAAATATCTCAGTTCTAAAATAAGTGACACATGGATCATTCACACAGGTGTGTCTCCAATCCCCTGCTAAGATGATAGCTGACCTGACATCCCACTCTTTTCAAGTCATTCAATGTCAGCTGTGGTGTGAAGCTGGTTACAAGGGTGTCTACACCATCTTCTAGGTGTGAAGGTGGGCTCTGAGGAATCCTGACAGCAAAAACTGTAGGGCCATACCCAATAAGACTCAAGGCTGTAATCGCTGCCACCAAAGTACTGATTAAAGGATCTTAATACTTATGTACATGTGATATTTATTTATTTATTTTTTGCCCCAAAAATGTAAACCCTGTTTTTGCTTTGTCATTATGGGGTATTGTGTGTAGATTGATGAGGAAAAAATACAATTTAATCCATTTTAGAATAAGACTAATGTAACAAAATGTCGAAAAAGTCCAGGGTTCTGAGTACTTTCCGAATGTATGTCATCTGCATATAATGAGATTTGGTGGTCCGTGTCCTCAACTGATATTTGCCCTATATCTTGGGATTGACATATCTTTTTAGCTAAAGGCTCCAGTGATAGGGCAAATAGGAGACTGGACGCTGGACAGTCTTGACGAGTTTCCCATTTGATGGCGAACTGTGAGGAGCATTTATTGCTCATCAAGAACATCGCAAAGTTTTACGATACATAGTCATAAATATTTAGCCAAATACCATTCTTTTCACAGACTACCAGAGATGGTCAAAGGCCTTCTCCGCATCAATTCGCATGACCGCACAGGGGGATGGTATATTAGGAGCCATGTGCATTATCCATAGGAGACGTCTCCGATCGTCTGACGCCAGTCTATGTTTGAAAAAACCTGTTAGATCAGGATTAACTAGGTTGGGTAAATGGTTTCAAGACGTTTGGCTAGAACCTTTGCGTACAATTTCATGTCACTGTTAATGGGGGAGAGAGGCCTATGACTTGGATAGAGAGTTGTATCTTTACCTTTTTTATGTAACAGAGAGATAATTGCAGTATTAACATCACTAGTGAAAAGCCCAGTTGAATAGATGTTTGTACCATTTCTGATAATATCGAGCCAAGTTCAGACCAAAAGCTTCAATAGAATTCCGGTGGGATGCCATCCCATCCAGGGGATTTGCCTCAGTTCATGTCTTTCGATGCATCGTGCAGTTCATTGAGCATTACACTGTCGGTGCATTTAGAGTGTGTGCCATCGAAGGAGAGTTGCGGTAGATTCAAGCCCTCGAAAAAGGGTCTCTTGCTTCCTGCTGTATTTTGTACTTCAGAACTGTGTACTTTTTTCATAACACATTTTTTTCAATGTCAATTGATTGACGGTGAATCATGCAAGAGAACACACGTCAGACTGAACGGAAGCAATGTTAGCAAGACTATCATTATAAGGTAATTTACTAGCTAAGAGGAAGCTAGGTCTATCACCGTCGACATAGTCAGTTCGTCTGACTCTGTGAATTAGAAATTCTGCTCTTGATCTGGTTAAGGAATTTAACTCAGATATGATGATTAATAATCATCTCTCCTTCTCGGCGGAGAAACTATTCTGCTGTTGAAGAGTTAGTGAGGATAAAGTGAGACTTGTTGAGACTTGTTCAAACCAGAAGCAAATGCTATTGTATTGTTTCTAATGAGCCCTTTAAAGGCATCCCACAGGAATCCATTGTCATTCACAGACTCTTTGATGAGGAGGATAAATTAATGTAAATCAGACATGAATTGACTACAGAAATCCAATTTTTTTAAGAGAGTGAGATTACTTGTGGCATGATTTGGAGCATTGGTTATCGTTTACATACGTTTGTGTGATGATCAGACATAGGCATACAGTATGCACAATTTCCACCTTTGTACAAGATGCAATGACTGTGATGAAAGTAATATGTAATCAATCCATCCTTGAAAATGATCTGTGCCTAGCTGAGTAAAAAGTATATTCTTTCAGTTGTGGATTATGCACATATTGTATATCTACTAGTGAAAAATCAGAAACTATATTTTGCTACGCAATAGTGGCTAGTGGTGCAGTACCAGATTTGTTAGATTTATCCATTGTCGGGTTTACGGTTGTATTCATGTCACCACCTAAGACCACATGGAAATCAGATATTCCAGCAACTATTATGTGTAGAGAAACAAAAAACGAATAATCGTAAGTATTGGGGGCATATGCAGAAACAAAAATATACACAGTACCAGTCAAAACTTTGGACACAACTACTCATTCAAGAGGTTTTCTTTATTTTTACTATTTTCTACATTGAAGAATAATAGTGAAGACATCAAAACTATGAAATAACACATGGAATCATGTAGTAACCAAAAATAGTGTTAAACAATTCTAAATATATTTTAGATTTTAGATTCTTCAAAGTAGCCACCCTTTGCCTTGATGACAGCTTTGCATACTCTTGGCATTCTCTCAACCAGCTTCATGAGGAATGTTTTCCAAAAGTCTTGAAGGAGTTCCCACGTATGCTGAGCACTTGTTGGCTGATTTTCCTTCACTCTGCGGTCCAACTCATCCCAAACCATCTCAATTGGGTTGAGGTCGGGTGATTGTGGAGTCCAGGTCATCTGATGCAGCACTCCATCACTCTCCTTCTTGGTCAAATAAACCATGCACAGCCTGGAGGTGTGTTGGGTCATTGTCCTATTGAAAAACAAATGATAACCAGATGTAATGGTGTATCGCTGCAGAATGCTGTGGTAGCCATGCTGGTGAAGTGTGCCTTGAATGCTAAATAAATCACTGACAGTGTCACCAGAAAAGCACCCCCACAACATCACACCTCCTCCCCCATGCTTCATGGTGGGAACCATACATGTGGACATCATCCGTTCACCTACTCTGTGTCTCACAAAGACACAGCAGTTGGAAGCATAAATAAAACAAATGTGGACTCATCAGACCAAAGGACAGATTTCCACCTGTCAAATGTCAATTGCTCGTGTTTCTTGGCCCAAGCAAGTCACTTCTTCTTATTGGTGTCCTTTAGTAGTGCTTTCTTTGCAGCAATTCGAACATGAAGGCCTGATTCACTGTCTCCTCTGAACAGTTGATGTTGAAATATGTCTGTTACTTGAACTCTGTGAAGCATTTATTTGGGCTGCAATCTGAGGTGCAGTTAAGTCTAATGAACGCATCCTCTGCAGCGGTAGGTAACTCTGGGTCTTCCTTTTCTTGTGGCAGTCCTCATGAGAGCCAGTTTCATCATACTGCTTGATGGTTTTTGGCGACTGGTTTTTGGCGACTGCACTTGAAGAAACATTAAAAGTTCTTGAAATTTTCTGGATTGACTGACCTTCATGTCTTAAAGTAATGATGGACTGTAATTTCCCTTAGCTTTTTTGAGCTGTTCTTGCCATAACATGGACTTGGTCTTTAATAACCAAATAGTGCTATCTTCTGTATACCCCCCTACCTCGTCACAACAAAACTGATTGGCTCAAACACATTAAGAAGGAAAGAAATTCCACAAATGAACTTTTAACAAGGCACACCTATTAATTAAAATGCATCCTGGGTGACTACATCATGAAGTTAGTTGAGAGAATGCCAAGAGTGTGCAAAGCTGTCATCAAGGCAATGCGTGGCTACTTTGAAGAATCTCAAATATGAAATAGATTTTGATTTGTTTAACACTTTTTTGGTTACTACATGATTCCATATGTGTTATTTCATAGTTTTGATGTCTTCACTTATTATTCTACAATGTAGAAAATGGTAAAAATAGAGAAAACACCTTGAATGAGTAGGTGTGTCCAAACTTTTGACTGGTATTGTACAGAAAACATTTCTTTCACATAGGCAATCCTCCCTTCTTGACCATTGAAACGTGAGATTACGGCGAAAAACAACAATTACCACTTTAGTTTTATTATTAACAGAAGAAAAGGCAGCCACCTTGAAGTTGTTGTTTTCTATTGTGCTTATATCATCCTTCCTTACATTAGTTTCCTGGAGCATGGCAATATCTACTCCTTTCCTATTCATAGTATCAAAACAAATAGTATGCTTTTTTTTCTCCTCTTATGCCCTGTAAATTACAAGAAAGCACAGTTAGCTTAACCATTAAACATCTGTAAAATACTTTGTTGCAAATGTAGTAATGAGTACAATCCCATTTTAAAGTAAATAAAAAGTATAGAATACAGAATCGAATAAAGTACATAAAAATAAAAATAAAACTACATTTCCCAAGAGCCCTCCCAGATCGCAACTCATATAAACCTCCCCCTTTCCCTCTCCTACCCTCCCACCAAAAAGTGAATACACGTGATTATATTGCATTTGTATTAGACTTGTACTATTTTGTGTGTGTGTGTGTGTGTGTGTGTGTGTGTGTGTGTGTGTGTGTGTGTGTGTGTGTGTGTGTGTGTGTGTGTGTGTGTGTGTGTGTGTGTGTGTGTGTGAACCTGTTGTGTATTCACTGGAGAACATTGTCCCTTAGAGCTAGTCAGTGGGCGACATCACATACACTCAAAGCACTAAACGAGAGCGACTGGCTATGAAGAGCAGAGGACACTGAGTCGGCACTTTCCGAGATGTCAAAAGATTGCTGACACATCATTGGCCGGGGGTGGACTTTCCAATCGCCCAATCCCATGATTAAGTGGAGAACATAAATATGCTTTACTCCCAGACTCAAGGCGGATGGATTGGGTGGATAGATTTTTCCTAGTGGGGTTTTGAGTTATGTATTGCCCAGGTCACTCTTGGTTTTCTTATTGATGAGAAACTATAGAGTTAGGTTACCTAGCTGGCACAGTATTGGCATCCAGTATCCAGGCAAGCAGACTATTGGCCTAATTGCCATAAATGCAAATCAGAGGCCTTTGAATTAAATGTATCTGGTGCCTAGGAACCCCTGACAAAGATTCTCTCAGGTACAGTAGGTGTGAATGATCTTTAAAATGCTTACACATAATCACATACAGGGGTATACATTTAGTATACAAAGCATTAAGAATACCTGCTCGTTCCATGACATAGACTGGCCAGGTGAATCCAGGTGAAAGCTATATGATCCCTTATTGATGTCACTTGTTTAATCCAATTCAATCAGTGTAGATGAAGGGGAGGAGACCGGTTATAGAATGATTTTGAAGCCTTGCGACAATTGAGACATGGATAGTATCTGTGTGCCATTGAGAGGATGAATGGGCAAGACAAAAGATTTAAGTGCCTTTGAACAGGGTGCACCAGTGCCGGACTCACCGGTTTGTGTCAAGAACAGCAACGCTGATGGATTTTTCACCCTCAACAGTTTCCTGTGTGTATCAAGAATGGTCCACCACCCAAAGGACATCCAGCCAACTTGACACAACTGTGGGAAGCATTGGAGTCAACATGGGCCAGCATCCCTGTAGAACGCTTTCAACACCATGTAGAGTCCACGCCCTGACAAATTGAAGCTGTTCTGAGGGCAAAAGGTTGGGGGTACAACAAGGTGTTCCTAATGTTTGGTACACTCAGTGTATATTGGGTATTTCAGACATGTAATAAAATACAACTCTGAAACTAAGAACTAAATTCAAGACATCAGGTTTCCTATGTTACTGTAAGGCAAAACCCGCAAAAAAACTCTTATTCTCCTCACCATCAAAAAAAGTGGGGCTTTGATACTAGACATAGCTTCTAAATCGGGGTTAAGGGCTGACAGACTGTGCCACTCCGGCTCCTGTACCTCCTCAAACTGGCCTGGTCCCCAGATACAGGCCTGTGTTACTGGTAGTGACAACAGGACCTTTGACCTTTTGCAATATGCATTTAGCAGCACTGGAGCAGGAATCCATTATTCAGACTGAGAGAGAGGCCATGATCCAATGCTTTAAAAACACAGCCTTCCTTCCTTCTTTCCTTCCTTTCTTATTTGAGGTAATCCCTGATCTTACAAAAATTGCTAAGTGTAAGCCATGGTTCTATCCCATAGCTTCCACCATTCCAACCATATCAGATCACTTATTTCTCAAATGAGGGTGGAAGGAGGGATGTAAGAGGGTAGCAGGGGTAGGAGGCTGGTGGCTCTGTTCTGTTCAATGTCCTGGCTCGGAGTTGACTACTTCTAGTCTAACTGCACAGCAGGCATCACTATTGATCGGTGATGCCTGGCAAGGGGCCTGGATAGTCTGGCTAAAGCAAAACTTGATTTGTTTTAGGTCTACATAATGAAGAAATGTGTTTCACACAAGCAAATAAAGACGGGGAACCATTATTATTGATTTAATAATATTATAATAACGGTATAGGTATCACAGGAGGTTGGTGGCACCTTAATTGAGGAGGACAGACTCGTGGTAATGGCTGGAGCTAAATGAGTAGACTAGTATCAAATACAGGAAACACATAGTTTGATGCCATTCCATTTGCTCCATTATGAGCTGTCCTCCCCTTAGCAGCCTCCACTGATAGGTATACCATGGGAACTTCCACAGGAACACACACACACAAACACACACACACACACAGGCAGGGAACCAGTACTTGTAAGGTGTGTGTAGAGATTGGAGGGGAGGCCGTGCTTACATTCCAGGTGTTTTTTCTTGGGTGCTGTCTGCTCATGAGTGGTGGCTTTGCAGACAGCTCGAGCAACCTCCGATCCCGTCAAGCTGTATTGCGCCGCGGCAATGCGGTCCGTCAGCGTCTGCCCCGACATCTTCTCTCCGTGGCGTCCAACCTCACGAATCAAACGTCAAAAATGGTCCCCCCCCCAAAGCACAACCAGTCGTCGTATTCCAGGCTGCCCCTAAAAATCCACTGGGGAGGTGGATATTGGAAAAAATACTATCAGACTAGATATGGGGAAATGCTGTAGGATATTAGGCCCCTATCTGAGATCGGAAATGAAACGACAAGTTGAAAAGGATGCTTGACATGGATAATGGCAAATACGGTTGCGTCGTGCTTTCCTCTCGAGTCCAATTTACCGATAGCCTATACCTTACTTAGCCCTGGCCCATGCTATATGAACTCGATTTGATAAATAAGATTGGTCTATAGGCTATCAGAGGTGTAATTTATCCTGAATATGCAATACAACAAGGCAAAGGGAGAGATGAGATCGATTGATTTTCTATGATACCTTCTCGTTGTAATTGTCTATAAACGGGTATTTGTTTTTTCCTATGTTTGATTTGTATACTTCTACATTAGTAATACATGTTTTACAATGAAATATCCGTTCAATTACCTGTAGGCTATTATATTCTAAAGTCCTTACTGTAACGGTTTGGATGGTTGCCTCCTTATACAATGACGGTTCGCTGTGGATGATGCTCGACGGACAAGGCGTCCTTCTCTCTTCCTGCGAAGGACTATAATCCTCGCCAAGGACCCCCGTTATTCAGCCAGCTCTTTTGACTCTCAATTTATGGGCCATTAAATAACAGTTGCGTTCTTTCCCCCCAGTGATCCCACCGTTCACCGCCGACGATGCTTGAAACAGAGGAGGTGGATGGTGGCGTTTCGGTGGACTTGCCTTGTTTGTTTCTTTATTTATTATCTCACTCCTCCCCCTCGTCTGATTCAGATGACACGTCATTTAAGAACCCAGTAGGCTAGTGGCAGCATCCCTATAAGCAGCGGGCAGCATCCCCATGGCGAGACTAGTTCTTAAAGGGTTAAAGGGGACCACAGAAGCCAACGATGCAACTGATAGGCAGATGCGCACGAGTAATCAAAAGCGGATCTGGCCAGTACAGGAGAAGGATGTGGAAAGCTCCCTGACTCAACTGTATTGTGTTACGATGCTTATTATGCTTTCATATGTAATCCCTGTTGGAAGTCTGCCCTTTCCTCTGGATTCCCTGACAATAATGGTTTGTTCACAATGATATGTTTGCGCAACTATTGGTGATGATAGAGAAACCTTCAGTTATTTATATTAGAACCATTTCAGCACCATTGCGCTATCCACATGTGCTGCCGAGTCTATGGGTCTCGAACCATTTCAGCATCATGGCGCTGTCCTCAATTGGTTTCTACCAAAGATAAAGAGACGAAGAGAGAGGGTTCCGCAAGCTTCCCACAATAAGTTGGGTGAATTTTCTCTCCCCCACTCTGCATAAATGGAAGTTTGTTTGTTACAACAGAGAGATTTTGCAGTACTGTAACATCAAAAAGTTAGACATTGAAACAATATTTCTAATGTAAATAAAGTGGTAAATGGTTCGTGGGGCTCTAAACAATAATCACGTCAAATAAGTTGTTGTTTCGTGATACAATTAGGACTGTATAACCACATAATGGTAGCTCTACAAATGTATACGTCCCAGTTATCAGATTTACATCTAAAAGTTGTAGAACGTATATGATTCAATATGAAACTATTTGTGAGAAATGTAAATGTTATTCTTGCCTTCTAAATGAGATAATACTGTAACATCAAAATACTTTTGCCAAGTCAGTGACCCCGCCCACGTGAGCACAGACATTGTGGCAATGGGATGGAACCGCCCTCCAAGGTGAGTGCTTAAAAGGGCTCGCTGAAGAATGAACATATTAGACCAGCGTGACCGACAGCGTTAGCTGAAAGTTACGAAATGGTTAGAAACTCTGAAACTTTCAACAGAGAAGAAGAAAATCTCTACCAGACCAGACAGCGTGAAGCGGTGGCTACACGGCTGAGAAATGGTTTAAAACTAAAGACCAGCCAAAGTACCGCGCGAGCTGGATATGGCAAAAAAAAGGTTTGAAACTACAATACCAGAAAATGGTAAAACCTTCTGAAACTCTCTCTCTCGAAGAAGAAGACTACACAGGAACATTCAGTCTACAGCTGTTTATGCACTGTTATGCACCTAGGAAACTCGACCGAAGACGAGAGACAAAGAACAATTTCATCTCACCACTATAGGTATCTCTAGGGGATCTATTCTAAACAAGCAGAGTGAAGAATAAAGCCCACTGAACACCGCATGGTACACCTCTGGAAGATATGTTCTAACAGATACTCTGAGACCAACCTACTACAACTACTAAGGACATGGTGACCTCTGGTGGACAACCAGAGACTTCTGATGAACTACTCTCCATGGATGGACAGGTTGATTTCACCAGAAAGAGACGACAAAGACATACAAGCGTAAATATGTACTTTGTATTTCTAAATCAGATCGAGCGGTTTTTATGGTGCTAAATATCCACATTTACGATGTTGAATTCCCTTGTCTCTCCTCCTTCCGCTCTTTCTTCCCGCCCCCGAGCCGTCATATCGGGTTAGTCCACTAGGGACTTTTCATTGCATCATGTTAGTAATCAATGTATAATCTATTCTGTGTGTGTTTATGTAATTCTGTGTGATTATTTAGTTAGTAAATAAATAATTAAGCCAATTTGTGTATCGCTGATTCATCATGGTTCGTGCAGATTTGAAATCAACAACGTTCAGAATTAGACTGATGAGGTAATAATGATAATTCATGGATGATTGGTATAATGATATACACTATCGTTCAAAGGTTTGGGGTCACAGACAGCTCACAAGCCCTCAACTTCATTGAATAGCACCCACAAAACATCAGTCTCAACGTCAACAGTGAAGAGGCGATAAAAATAAAAGATTAAGATGGGCAAAATAACACAGACAGTGGACAGAGGACCTCTGCCTAGAAGGCACACTGTGTTATTTTGCCCATCTTAATCTTTTATTTTTATCGCCTCTTCACTGTTGACGTTGAGACTGATGTTTTGTGGGTGCTGGCCTTCTAGGCAGAGGTCCTCTGTCCACTGTCTGTGTTATTTTGCCCATCTTAATCTTTTATTTTTATTGGCCAGTCTGAGATATTGCTTTTTCTGAGCAACTCTTCCTAGAAGGCCAGCATCCCGAAGTCGCCTCTTCACTGTTGAAGTTGAGACTGGTGTTTGCGGGTACTATTTAATGAAGCTGCCATTTGAGGACTTGTGAGGCGTCTGTTTCTCAAACGAGGATGAAATGTACTTGTCCTCTTGCTCAGTTGTGCACCGGAGCCTCCCAATCCTCTTTCTATTCTGGTTAGAGCCCGTTTGCACTGCTCTGTGAAGGGAGTAGTACACAGCGTTGTACGAGATCTTCAGTTCTTTGGCAATTCATTTCTCAGAACAAGAATTGACTGTTGAGTTTCAGAAGAAAGTTCTTGGTTTCTGGCCATTTTGAGCCTGTAATCAAACACACAAATGCAGAGGCTCCAGATACTCAACTCATCTAAAGAAGGCCCGTTTTATAGCTTCTTTAATCAGAACAACACTTTTCAGCTGTGCTAACATAATTGCAAAAGGGTTTTCTAATGATCAATTAGCCTTTTAATTATTATAAACTTGGATTAGCTAACACGACGTGCCATTGGAACACAGAAGTTATGGTTGCTGATAATGGGCCTCTGTATGCCTATGTAGACATTCCATAAAGAATTAGCTGTTTCCAGCTACAATAGTCATTTACAACATTAACAATGTCTTCACTGTATTTCTGATCAATTTGATGTTATTTTAATGGACAACAAATGAGCTTTTCTTTCAAAAACAAGGATATTTCTAAGTGACCCCACACTTTTGAACGGTAGTGTATTTATATCTTTAGAGTTAATTCGGGAAACGGTAACTCATGAAACCAACTTTTTCCGTGGTGCCCCAAGATTGCTAATGAGTTCATTGTTACATGATTAATTTAATCATCGTAATAAGTAAATATAGTTAATTGATTTGATAAAAAAAATCATCTCATTAATGGTACCAACGTCACAACAACCTTTCTAGGGAGTTTTTCCTAGCCACCGTGCTTCTACATCTGCATTGCTTGCTTTTGGGGATTTAGGCTGGGTTTCTGTATAGCACTTTGTGACATCGGTCGATGTAAAAAAAGGCTTTATAAATACTTTTGATTGCTTGATTGAAGCATGGTGGTGGCATCATCATGCTGTGGGAATGTTTTTCAGCGGCAGGAACTGGGAGACAAGTCAGGATCGAAGCAAAGATGAATGGAGCAAAGTACAGAGAGATCCTTGATGAAAACCTGCTTCAGAGCACTCAGGACCTCAGACTGGGACGAAGGTTCAGCTTGCAACAGGACAATGACCCAAAGCACACAGCCAAGACAACGCAGGAGTGGCTTCAGGACACGTCTCAATGTCATTGAGTGGCCCAGCCCGAGCCCAGACTTGAAGGAAAAATGGGAGAAACTCCCCGAATACAGAAGACTCGAATCTGTAATCGCTGCCAAAGGTGCTTTAACAAAGTACTGAGTAAAGGGTCTGAATAGTTATGTAAATGTGATATCAGTTTTATTAAAGCTAATTAACAAACAAAAAAATTTAACTGTTTTTGCTTTGTCATTATGGAGTATTGTGTGTGGATTGATTAGGTAAAAAAATGATTTAGGCTGTAACCTAAGAAAATGTGGAAATGTCAGTGAAGGGATCTGAATACTTTCCGAAGGCACTTAATATACAGTATATAAATAACAGCCAGGCCTCAGAGGCAGCATGGGACCAGGTAAAGATTGTCCACGAGGATGACTACTGAATTTGTAAGTCCATACAATAAGACCCCTTTAGTATATGGTTATGTTTAACTGTGTACATAAAATGAAACTATCTTTACATTTTAATCTGCCAATCAAGAATGTTTTGGGCCTTTAATGTACCGTCGTGGCCAAAAGTTTTGAGAATGAAAAATATTAATTTTCACTAATTTTGCTGCTTCAGTGTCTTTAGATATTTTTGTCAGATGTTACTATAGAATACTGAAGTATAATTACAAGCATTTCATAAGTGTCAAAGGCTATTTTTGACAATTACATGAAGTTGATGCAAAGAGTCAATATTTGCAGTGCTGACCATTCTTTTTCAAGACCTCTGCAATCTGCCCTGGCATGCTGTCAATTAACTTCTGGGTCACATCCTGACTGATGGCAGCCCATTCCTGCAAAATCAATGCTTGGAGTTTGTCAGAATTTTTGGGGTTTTGTTTGTCCACCCGCCTCTTGAGGATTGACCACAAGTTCTCAATGGGATTAAGGTCTGGGGAGTTTCCTGGCCATGGACCCAAAATATCAATGTTTTGTTCCCCGAGCCAATTAGTTATCACTTTTGCCTTATGGCAAGGTGCTCGGTCATGCTGGAAAAGGCATTGTTCGTCACCAAACTGTTCCTGGATGGTTGGGAGAAGATGCTCTCGGAGGATGTGTTGGTACCATTCTTCATTCATGGCTGTGTTCTTAGGCAAAATTGTGAGTGAGCCCACTCCCTTCGCTGAGAAGCAACTCCACACATGAATGGTCTCAGGATGCTTTACTGTTGGCATGACACAGGACTGATGGTAGCGCTCACCATGTCTTCTCCGGACAAGCTTTTTTCCGGATTGAGTTTGAGTTTATTTTTATTTTTACAGGGACAGTGCACATTAATCAACATTTCAGTAAAAGTGCCGGTTTTAGCCAACCGGCTAATTTTCAACCGCAGTTCCTGGGCAGGTTATTAAAAACAATTACAATATAGACAATAGCAACATAGAACAAGCAAGACATAGCATACAGACAGAGCAACATAGGACAAGCAAGACGTAGCATACAGACAGAGCAGCATAGAACAAGCAAGACGTAGCAACATAGGACAAGCAAGACGTAGCATACAGACAGAGCAACATAAAACAAAAAGCAGCAAGACAAAATTCATAAAAGCAACAAAGTGTTTCCACACCTCACAAGCTACAGACAACAGACAACATGGAGTGGCAACACACAGTTTGGATGCCCCAAACAATCGGAAAGAGGATTCATCAGAGAAAATGATTTTACTCCAGTCCTCAGCAGTCCAATCCCTGTACCTTTTGCAGAATATCAGTCTGTCCCTGATGTTTTTCCTGGAGAGAAGTAGCTCCTTTGCTGCCCTTCTTAACACCACGCCATCCTCCAAAGGTCTTCGCCTCACTGTGCATGCAGATGCACTCACACCTGCCTGCTGCCATTCCTGAGCAAGCTCTGTACTGGTGGTGCCCCGATCCCGCAGCTGAATCAACTTTAGGAGACGGTCCTGATGCTTGGACTTTCTTGGGCGCCCTGAAGCCTTCTTCACAACAATTGAACCACTCTCCTTGAAGTTCTTGATGATTCGATAAATGGTTGATTTAGGTGCAATCTTACTGGCAGCAATATCCTTGCCTGTGAAGCCCTTTTTGTGCAAAGCAATGATGACGGCACGTGTTTCCTTGCAGGTAACCATGGATGACAGAGGAAGAACAATGATTCCAAGCACCACACTCCTTTTGAAGCTTCCAGTCTGTTATTTGAACTCAATCAGCATGACAGAGTGATCTCCAGCATTGTTCTTGTCAACACTCACACCTGTGTTAACGAGAGAATCACTTGACATGATGTCAGCTGGTCCATTTGTGGCAGGGCTGAAATGCAGTGGAAATGTTTTTGTTGATTCAGTTCATTTGCATGGCAAAGAGGGACTTTGCAATTAATTGCAATCCCTCTGATCACTCTTCATAACATTCTGGAGTATATTCAAATTGCCATCATACAAACTGAGGCAGCAGACTTTGTGAAAATTAATATTTGCATCATTCTCAAAACTTTTGGCCATGACTGCATTTCCAATGCCTCAACATGGACGGTCATTACAGTAAACAGAAAAGTTGGGAGGGAAATGTTTGATAGACACAATTTATGTTCATGTCTGCCCTCTCTTGCCTTGCACCATACATATTGCCAGAAATTCTACCTCTCAACCACAGGAGACACCACGCAAGCGCTCCCTCTTTGTGAGGATGTTTTCATGCTTGAGGAAGACTTCCAAAAAGTCCTCCTGCTGAAAAACCTTGTAGAGGAATGTGTTCGTCTTAATATACTAATTTCATTGTAGTTTTGGTCTTTTTCAAATCTAATATCATATTTCAAAGTGGTGGATGTAACTGCTCAAAATGTGTCAACATTCTAGTTATTCGTTCTATTAGTCATCCCCAACCCTATACATGAAATTATGCATACAAATGGCACACAGACTATATATTTACAATAAGAGAGAGAACATGTTAAAGGCCCAGTGCAGTAAAAAGTGATTTTCCTGTTTTATATTTCCACAGTTTTGGTGTGAGAGCAGTTTGAAAAGACAGTGTGAAATATCAGCCTGTTTGGTGGGATAGACTTTTGGCCTGACTGGTGAATAGACCAATAAGAAAGAATTCCAAACTTCTCCGCAAATAACAGCTAGCTTTCAGTTCTCCCCTCTCCACTTCCAGACAGTCCTAGCGAAATTCTTGCTTGAGAAATTGCTCTTTGCCAAGAAGCTATTCATATTTTTCGACAATTTTAATTCAAAACAATCACAGTAAGAAAATGTGATATTGAGATAAAAACAACTGCACTGGACCTTTAAGTGCTTTCCACTCTTTATGATGCTCAAACCATTTCAAATAACTTGTCTGTCCATGGTGAGGGTGAGACCGAGGCACACATGGCATTAAGATCTCATGATAAGTCTTTAATTCAGTAAGTCACAACAATATAGAATTGCACAGCATCTTCACATTGTCCCAGAAAGGGCTTGCACAAACTGTCAGTCAGTCTTTACAGCTGCCCTGTATATACAAATAATTAAAAGCCTTTGAAAAGTAAAATACAGTCATTATAAATAGAAGAAATAAAATGTACAAACTTGATTTATTTTTAGTTCCCAAGGTTTATGTCCCTAATATGTTCCCTTATATACAAGATGAGTTTTATTCACTAGTGCTTTTTATTAATTTATTTCCCTTCGGAAAATACATTTCCCTCTGTCCCTCTGTTCACGTCTTGATAAGGCCCTCTAGAAAGTCTTTCTCCACCATCTCCTCAATGTTCTGCCGTGCCCGACTCCAGAACACTTTTTGGCTCTCCAGCTTTCCCTCCTTGTTGGGGAAGGAGGGCCCAGAGTGGCTGGGGGCGGCATTGCGGCTGCTGGCCTTACTATTGAACACCTGGCTGAGCAGGTTGAAGAAAGGGAGGAGCTGCTCCATACTGCGGATCACGTAGAGCGTCAGGGTGAGGTGGCCCGGTTCCCAGGACAGAGTACGCAGGGAACAGTCCTCCTCTGGGTTCTTCTATGGGAAGGAATGGATGGAAACAGATGACAGCAGAATGAGCAAAAAGATGTGACTTTATATAGCTATGACTACACATATTAAACTCAACAAAAAAAGAAACGTCCTTTTTTCAGGACCCTGTCTTTCAAAGATAATTCGTAAAAATCCTAATAACTTCACAGATCTTCATTATAAAAGGTTTAACTTCTCTAGGGTAGGGGGCAGCATTCGGAATTTTGGATGAAAAGCATGCCCAAATTAAACGGCCTGCTACTCGGGCCCAGAAGATATGATATGTACACAACTGGTAGATTTGGATAGAAAACGCTCTAAAGTTTCCAAAACTGTTAAAATAGTGTCAGAGTATAACATAACTGATTTGGCAGGTGAAAACCTGAGAAAAATCCATTCAGGAAGTCGTTTTTTTTGTTGGTTTTGTAGTTTTCTATTCAATGCCATTACAGTATCCATTTACTTAGGACTCAAATTGCAGTTCCTATGCCTTCCACTAGATGTCAACAGTCTTTAGAAATTGTTTCAGGCTTGTATTCTGATAAATGAGAGAGTAAGACCAGTCTGAATGAGTGGACCCTACCGTGTCACAGAGCTTTTTCATGTGCAATCCCGAGAGAGTGCCTTTCTTGTTTACCTTTTATATTGACAAACTTATTGTCCGGTTGAAATATTATGGATCATTTAGGCTAAAAACAACCTGAGGCTTGAATATAAACATCGTTTGACATGTTTCTATGAACTTTACAGATACAATTTGGATTTTTTTGTCTGCCTGTTTTGACTGCGTTTGAGCCTGTGGATTACTGAAGAAAACACATGAACAAAACTGAGGTTTTTGGATATAAAGAGACTTTATCGAACAAAAGGAACATTTATTGAGTAAATGAATGTCTTCTGAGTGCCGCCATATGAAGATCATCAAAAGTAAGGGATTCATTTTATCAGCGCTACAGGGAGACAGGACGGACAGCTGATCGACCTCACAGTGGTAAACCACGTGTAATAACACCTGCAGAGGATCGGTACATCTGAACATCACACCTGCGGAACAGGTACAGGATGGCAACAACTGCCCAAGTTACTCCAGGAACGAACAATCCCTACATCAGTGCTCAGACTGTCCACAATAGGCTGAGAGAGGCTGGACTGAGGGCTTGTAGGCCTGTTGTAAGGCAGGTCCTCACCAGACATCACTGGCAACAACGTCGCCTATGGACACAAACCCACCGTCGCTCGTCCAGACAGGACTGAAAAAAAGTGCACTTCACTGACGAGCCGCGGTTTTGTCTCACCAAGGGTGATGGTCGGATTCGAGTTTATCGTCGAAGGAATGAGCGTTACACCGAGGCCTGTACTCTGGAGTGGGATCAATTTGGACGTGGAGGGTCCGTCATGGTCTGGGTCGGTGTGTCACAACATCATCAGACTGCCTGCAATGACAACAAGCTCAATCTCAACGTGCGTTACAGGCAAGACACCTCCTCCCTCATGTGGTACCCTTCCTGCAGGCTCATCCTGACATGACCCTCCAGCATGACAATGCCATCAGCCATACTGCTCGTTCTGTGCATGATGTCCTGCAAGACAGGAATGTCAGTGTTCTGCCATGTCCAGCGAAGAGCCCGGATCTCAATCCCATTGAGCACGTCTGGGAACTGCTGGATCGGAGGGTGAGGGCTAGGGCCATTCCCCCCCAGAAATGTCAGAGAACTTGCAGATGCCTTAGTGGAAGAGTGGGGTAACATCTCACAGCAATAACTGGCAAATCTGGTGCAGTCCATGAGGAGGTGATGCACTGCAGTACTTAATGCAGCTGGTGGCCACACCAGATACCGACTGTTACTTTTGATTTTGTCCCCCCCTTTCTTCAGGGACACATAATTCAATTTTTGTTAGTCACATGTTTGTGGAACTTGTTCAGTTTATGTCTCAGTTGTTAAATCTTATGTTCATACAAATATTTACACGTTAAGTTTGCTGAAAATAAACCCAGTTGACAGTGAGAGGACAGTTGAAGTCGGAAGTTTACATACACCTTATTAGCCAAATACATTTAAAACTCAGTTTTTAACAATTCCTAGTAAAAATTCCCTGTCTTAGGTCAGTTAGGATCACCACTTTATTTTAAGAATGTGAAATGTCAGAATAAGAGAGAGAATGATTTATTTCAGCTTTGATTTCTTTCATCACATTCCCAATGGGTCAGAAGTTCACATACACTCAATTAGTATTTGGTAGCATTGCCTTTAAATTGTTTAACTTGGGACAAACGTTTCGAGTAGCCTTCCACAAGAATCTCACAATAAGTTAGGTGAATTTTGGCCCATTCTTCCTGACAGAGCTGGTGTAACTGAGTCAGGTTTGTAGGCCTCCTTGCTCACACACACATTTTCAGTTCTGCCCACAAATGTTCTATAAGATTGAGGTCAGGGCATTGTGATGGCCACTCCAATACCTTGACTTTGTTGTCCTTAGGCCATTTTGCCACAACTTTGAAAGTATGCTTGGGGTCATTGTCCATTTGGAAGACCCATTTGCGACCAAGCTTTAATGATGTCTTGAGATGTTGCTACAGTATATCCAGAATTTTCAAACATCATGATGCCATCTATTTTGTGAAGTGCACCAGTCCCTCCTGCAGCAAAACACCGCAACAACATGATGCTGCCACCCCTGTGGTTCACGGTTGGGATGGTCTTGCAATCATCCCCATTATTCCTCCAAACGTAACGATGGTCATTTTGGCCAAACAGTTCCATTTTTGTTTCATCAGACCAGAGGACAGTTCTCCAAAAATTGTGTTTATACTGTTTGTATTTACGTACTATTGTTTGTACAGATGAACGTGGTATGTTGTGTGTTTGGAAATTGCTCCATAGGATTAACCAGACTTGTGGAGGTCTACAATTTTCTTTCCTGAGGTCTTGGATGATTTCTTTTGATTTTCCCATGACATCAAGCAAAGAGGCACTGAGTTTGAAGGTAGGCCTTGAAATACATCCACAGGTACACCTCCAATTGACTCAAATTATGTCAATTAGCCTATCAGAGGCTTCTAAAGCCATGACATGATTTTCTGGAAAGGCACAGACAATTTAGTGTGTCAACTTCTGACCCACTGGAATTGTGATACAGTGAATTATAAGTGAAATAATCTGTTTGTAAACAATTGTTGGACAAATTACTTGTGTCATGCACAAAGTAGACGTCCAAACCGACTTGCCAATACTATAGTTTGTTAACAAGAAATTTGTGGAGTGGTTAAAAAACGAGTTTTAATGACTCCAACCTAAGTGTATGTAAACTTCCGACTTCAACTTTATGTGCTTTGTTGGTGTGCCATTATCTGACTTGATTGTCTGCCAGAATTTTTTTATTTTTCAAATAAGCAGCTGACATTTACATTTCTCAAGTTCCATTTTTGTTGTCACGTGGGGAAAGCGCCCTAGCACTCTGATTGGCTCAAGGGTGTGAAGTTATCCCTGACGCTCATCCAAGATTCTACATGTTGAATCGTGAAAGACTGCCTCACTCTTGACCACCGGCAGGTGTCCCCTGGAACACACCGCGGGGACTGCAGCTGATGTTCACCCACTGATGGCCTTCGGAAAAGATTTTCAGGCTGCTACACTATTGGCCTTAGGGGTACACTAAGTTGTCCCAAATGTCAGTAATAGCTAAAGTTACCAAGGTCATTGTGATTGGTCACTTTTGCTAATGTGGGTCTATGTCTAGCCTTGCATTAATGTTGCTCTGAAGGTAGACCAGAGCAGTTACCTTGGCTCGTTTCCTCAGCAGCTTGGCTAGTCGGACAACGTAGGGTTTGAACTCTCTCTGGTGGGTCCCCTGACGTCTCACCTCCAGGCCCGAGTCATCAGATGCCTCGGGGATAAAGGCCCAGCGGTACCTAAGAAAGAACACAACCAATGCCCAAACTTTACACACACACACAATCCTTTTCACACTTCTGAGCAAAAAACACACAATGTATGACAGAAAGGACAAAGTGACAGGAAAATATAGGAGCCATCACTGAATGATTTCGTTCAGTACGAAACGTGTGAAAAGGCTTGAGGAACTCACTGGGTAAAAGTGATGCGACATACTTTCATGTGTTCTGAAACACAATCTGTGCTTAAACCTTTTATAACCTTCCAAACACAAATCTAAAGGAGAGAGTGCAGTGTGCATTACAGTCTTCAGATGAATGTACTGCATGCGAGTGTATGAACCCAGGCAGGAGTAGTGGGTTAGTACACACATCTGGAACTGGGGCAGGCTCTCGGAGGGCAGTGCCAGGGCCAGGTCCAGCAGTTTGCAGGCAGACAGGTAGAGGTTGAGCCAGCGCTGGCTGTTGTAGGAGGTGGAGAAACCGTTCCCTCCAGAGTAGGTGGTCTCCAGGCCAGCCACCGATGGACCCGACGTCCTACAGGTCAAACCCAGATGGAAACATGACCAACGCATACACACAGCATAGACTCAGACGGAACGGACCAGTTTCCTGGACACATTAAACCTAGCCCTGGATTCAAATGCAATTTCTGTCAAACGGAGAATCTCCATTGAACATGCGTCTAAATTCAGGTCGACTCTTAATCTGTGTCCAGGAAACCAGCCCTACAGGTTGAAGATACACATTGGCAGTGGAAGTTTCCCCACCATACAATCTAAAGCGCGTTGAGCACGTGAAACTCAATAAATCCAATCCATCATCATCATGGCACATCCTTTCTATGGCAGGAAAAACACACATTCTCTCACTGTCATGTATTAATCAATGTCCACTCCCATTTGGTGGATTGACAGTTACCTTGACATGTCCTCATCTGCAGTAAGCTCCTGCTCCATGAGTAAAAAGACCTGAACCTGAGAGGGAGGGAATACATAGGTAAGTAAATAGGAAAAAAGCCACACACTGTTAGGATTATATATAACGATCTATTACCTTGGTCGACGATCTATAGTACAATAGTTCGAGACAAAGGGGATGATCGCCACAACTCAGTAATCGACAACAGTTGGGCTTTTTTATCCAATCAAGACACCCATTACTTCACTTAAAAAGCCGACATTATCTCTTGGAAATTCTATCAAAATATTTATAAACAGCGGGACAAACTAACGCAGAGGTGTTTGAGGCTTGGCGTAGGCCTTCATCAGGCTGCCCATCGGCAGGTGGCGCTTGTGTCTGTGTGTGACTAAGTGCGGTGTGTGTTCTGTAGCGTGCTCTAGCTCTCTCTCACCAGTTCAGTGATCATGGTGGGCCACAGTGAGGTGAGGTGTTGAGGAGACATGCGCAGCAGTAGAACTCTGAAGAACAGGAACACTTGTGCATGGAGGATGGGCACCTGTGGCAGACGCAGACTCTCCACCAGCCGCTCTGATGGGGGAAACACACTCACTCATGTAAGTTAATACGCCATCCGCTGTGTGTGTGTGTGTAAATATTTGAAAACAGAAGGATGTGTGTGTTTGTGTCTTAGTAGTGTGCGTGCGTGCCTGTCTGCATGTGCGTGTTTACCCTGTATGTCAGGTAGGTATTTCTGGTACTGGTCCACCTCGCTGCTGTAGATGGTGAAGGCCAGGCGTTTGAGCAGCATGGCTCTCTGCTCCAGCTCTGCGTCTCGGTTAGAGAACAGATTCAGAGAGCTGCTCTGAGCCACCGCCACACGAGCTGCAGACACACACACATGCCTTAACTACTATACTATAACAGTTATAATATAAAGTCGACCCATATATTTACCTGTAAACCTCACATACAACTATATACAGAAATTCTAATTTAGAAGAATCAGGCTACTAATTATACTTACTCATAAGATCTCTAAACGTGGTCTTGTCGTGGGTCATAAGATGATCAATGATGGCTCTCCAACTGGAAAATGCAGGAGAGGATGTCAGATAAAATCCTATTCTATGAAGCACATATAACAAGAATACACAAACCCCTGTCCCCTACCCCACACACACACTCAACAATTCTCAACTCACTGGCTGACACAGGAAGAATCCATCTGGAAAAAGGTGTGGTCCATGAAGAGGTCGAAGGCTTCTTTCTTCCAGGCCCGCCGGGTGTACTGGTACCCACTCAGGCTGCTCAGCAGCTGGATACACGCCCGGTAGCTGGGGGCGTTGTGGGCACTGCCAAGGAAGAGGGCACAGAGACACAGTGCACATTAGAGATAGGACCCAGACATGACCAGACCAGGAAATACTGTGCCCCAGTCATACAGCGTGGGAGTGGTTCCTAGGCAGATCTCATGGGCATGTTATTTAGTGTAACTGAGGAGCCGGGAGAGCTCAAGGCTCTAGCGGAGGAGTGTAGTGTATTGGCTGGTCCATCCCTACCTGTGGTTGCGGAGGTAGGGCACGACATAGTGCATAATGTTCACCAGTAGAGGGATCACCCTCTCTTTCTCGTCACTGTAGAACACCATGTCTAGGAGATGGGCCAGCACCTGACAACACACAACCGCTACTCTCAATACTCGGCACTGTTCAGATAGGATACATGGCAACAGCGTGCTACCCTAAAAAGTACTATAAAACCTAGCACATTGCGATATTGCTTTAAAGATACATCCGTGCACTACAGCAGACATAAAGCGACCAATAAACACTCACGCACCGCCATAAGTAAACAGGTCACATGAGAGTGACATAAGGAAGAGAGGGAGGGCTGTTTATAACACTAAAGCAAGAGAGGCACAGTCAGTGGCTCCGGTTTATATTTGGCTTCAACAGCGACTGTGTCCAGAGAAGGATTTATTGCTTTGCTAATAGTGATTGAGGTTGGGCCTGGGGAGGGAGAGCTGATCGTAAATCAGCTGAGTGCGAGTCGACTGTGCGTGAGTCCTAATAGCAGAAGCAAGGCTGTTGGTAGCCGTGAGTGGAGAGGACGCACGGACACACCCCGACAGACAAGGCTGCCAGACAGAGCAGAGCGCTTGGTGTTTTACCTCTGCTAGCAGTGTGAGGGCGTGAACGCTGTACACAGATGGAGTGAAGCTGGACGCCTCCATCACTGTGAGCATTAGATCTGAAACACACACACGCCATTAGTGACACATCATACGCAGCACAGACACACATGCAGACGCACGCTGTACGTGAGCACAATCAAACGTCCACACTAACATAACCTACCATTTTGAATGCATTCCCAATACATCGGGTCATTCTAAGTGGTATGATAGTGTGGATATTGAAACACAGCCATACATTCAGTCACACAAGAAACACCTCTGAAATCGGCACATTCCTGATTAAGGGTGTGTTCATTAGGGGCCAAACGGAAGAAAACGGACTGAAACAGGGAGGGACTTCCCTGGACTTGTCCAATAAGAATTTGGTGCCCCAATGAACATGAAGCTGACGTATTGTACACAACTAGCACAGACAGCCAGGGTCCTCTCATCGCTCCTACCCTCTACGTCTTGCTCCAGGCTGGTCCCGTCCACCACGATCTGTGGCGACGCCTTGACCTCCAGGTTCCTCCTCAGCCAGGTGGTCTGCTCCAGAGAGGAGCCTGCGATGGTTCCGATGGCCTCCACCACCTTGTGGGTCACATCCTGCACACACACACACGGACACAGACAGTGAATAATCATACTGGCTTCATTACAATACTGCCATACCACTTAAGTAAAACGCATGCCCAATACATTGCTTCAATCCAATTGGTATGCTGGGGTAAATAGTGGAACGGAACTCTTGAATTGAATTTATTTGGGTAAAAACATGTTCAGCAATGTACATTGTATTCCCAGAAGATAGCACATACAAGTATTATTCAAAACCCTTGATTCCGAAGTGGTCCTCGATGGGACTTACCTCGATGAATATTATCTTATATTTTCTTGGAGATAAGAATTGTGAATTATGTCATCTTTAAGATAAAATAATAAATAGTGAATCCTTTTGCATGGGACTGAGGCTTACTTGCAGCTCCCGCTGGTCCTTCTTGCTCTCCAGGTTCGGGTTCTTGAGGATGAACTCATTCAGAACTCTGGGGAAGAGACAGATGGATAGGTTAGTCTGGTGGCTGAGTATGTACAGCGTAGATAAGGGGACGGGAGTGATGTTGGAAGTGAGAGAGGGCAGAGTCTCAGAGTGTTGTAAAGCGCAGTTATAGTAAGTAATCGCAGAGCTCTCCCCCTTTGTGGTTGTAGCTTCCAAACAACAGGCTCACAACGTCACGTTGGATATCCGCGTATCCAGCAGTGTCAACGATAGCTTGCAAGATTCTCTCTCCCTCCTCCGATTAGCTAATTCGAGCCCTGAATGCTGATTGGCTGACAGCTGTGGTATATCAGGTGCTCTAATTACTTTAGTAAGCAGATTATAATAGTAATAAGGCACCTGGGGATTTGTGGTATATGGCCAATATACCACGGCTAAGGGGTGTGTCCAGGCACTCCGCGTTGCGTTGCGCGTAAGAACACCCCTTAGCCGTGGTATATTGGCCATATACCACACCTCCTCGGGCCTTATTGCTTAAATGTATCCTTGGGTCTTCTTCCCCTTATTGAAATTGACTGGTCTTCGGTAGCTTGATCACTAGAGGTAGTGCCTGGTATAATTTATATTTATTTTATTTAACTAGGCAAGTCAGTTAAGAACAAATTCTTATTTACAATGACTGCCTACCCCGGCCAAACTGGGCCAATTGTGTGGCGCCCTATGGGACTCCCAATCACGGCCGGATGTGATACAGCCTGGATTCAAACCAAGGACAGTAGTGATGCCTCTTGCACTGAGATGCAGTGCCTTAGACCGCTGCGCCACCCCGGGAGCTGGTGTGTGTGTATGGTCTAACCCCAGTATGAGGAACTGTCCAGGAGCAGGCAGCCCCAGCTGTACCGAGTCCTTCAGTAGGGCCAGCAGAGACGGCCAACTGTCCACCAGACCGGACACAGGGATCCTACATAGACCGACAAGCAGGATACAGTCAAACAATGTTCTAATGATGGGTCAAGTACTAATTTAAGTCCGATAACTTTATAAACAATTTAGTAACAATACAGAACTCAATGAATTGGACTATCGAAGTAAAGAAATTCAGGTGTTTTATCTGAAATTAAATCAATTGTATTCTACATGCTCAACACACTTGAGGTACAAAAATGTCAAACTAAACTTGACATCACATGAACTAAACTACAAAAGAGGGAAAACTCAAACTAATTGATTGTTTTAAGACTCACGTGGATTTTCATTGCCAACATCTCATATATTTGCTACCTATGCTCAACACACTTGACAGACAGGTGGAGGAGGGCCGTTGGTCTCACCTCTGAACGTAGGCATAGAAGAATTGCAGCATGCACACCTCCAGAGACAGATGCTTCTACGGTGAGAAAGAGGGAAGACGAGTGAGAGAGGGGGAGGAGAGGGTTGAGGAAGAGGTGACACTGGACTACATTACATTAGAACATAATGAGGTCGTGGCGGGGAAGCTGCCAGTTTACTTTAACAATAACATGGTATCATCTGTCTAATCAAATCAAAATCTAATTTTATTGGTCACATACACATGGTTAGGAGATGTTAAAGTGAAGGAAGCGAAATGCTTGTGCTTCTAGTTCTGACAGTGCAGTATTATCTAACAAGTAATCTAACAATTCCCCAACAACTACCTAATACACACAAAGGGGTGAATGAGAATATGTACATAAGTATATGGATGAGCGATGTCCGAGCGGCATAGGCAAGGTGCAATAGATGGTATAAAATACAGTATATACATGTGATATGAGTAATGTAAGATATGTAAACATTATTAAAGTGGCATTGTTTAAAGTGACTAGTGATCAATTTATTAAAGTGTCCAGTGATTGGGTCTCAGTTTAGGCAGCAGCCTCTCTGACTTAGTGATGTCTGTTTAGCAGTCTGATGGCATTGAGATAGAAGCTGTTTTTAAATATCTCGGTCCCAGCTTAATGGTAACATGTAATAGTAACAGAGGACCGACAGAGTGAATTAGGACTAACGCAAGCAGGAGGCTAGGAGTCGTGCAGCTTTGTATATAGTCAAACTGTAACAAGGTTAGCGTAGCACAGTGTGTTCTAAGGGTATGTATTGGGAAACGAATATGCCTTGTTTCAATGGTAAAACAGAGCATGCCAGTTTAGATTGCAGGCTATTGGGAGACCCGCAGCACCAACCTTCTCTTTGGCGATGGCCGGCGGCTGCTTCAGGACCTCTTTGACCGTCTGCATCACGGTCTCAGTCCTCATGGCACTGACCGACCGTACCAGCTCCACCAGCAACAGCTGCTCCTCACTGGCAGTGGGGATCACCTACACACACACACACACACGTGTGCGAACATGGACACAGACGGGGTAAGAGACCTCTGCGCCCTGCCATTAACCACAAAGTGTATGTGTTTAGTAAGGGCTTCTGCCATGTTGGTTTCTGGAGCTTACCTTGTAAGCGGCAGTGGTCTTGACCTGCTTCCTCTCGTTCCACACGTAGGCGATAGCTGCCATGAAGTGGGATCCGTGGTTCATGGAGATGGGTCCTAGCAGCTCCAGGATCTGCTGACGCAAGTTCTGAGGAGAAAGAGGAACGATTGAGCGCTCTACGCAGTGTCAGAAATAAGACCAGGCCGACGGGCAGTGGACGGTCCATCCTCCTTCAACAATGTTATGGTCCTGGGGAAACACACATGTTGTGCAAGCTTTTGTTCCAGTCCAGCGCTAATGGATACTTAGCCAAATACTCAAATCAGGAGTACTGGGCTGAAACTAAAGCCTGCACATCCTGTAGGGGGCCTAAGAGCAGGATAGTTACGAGCTAGTAACATAGCCATTTTGCTGCATCCACTATGACACCTGCTAAACTGTGTCCACTACCAAGAAAAACGTTTTGATTATATTGAAGAACAATGATCTAGGTATCAACTGCAGGCACTCTTTTCACAGTATCGTGTAGACCCAGACTGAACAGTGCTGGCTATTATCACATTGTCCATTTCAGCACAGTTCCAGCAACTCTGGATGGATGAGTAACCAGAGCAGCTCAGTACAGCTTGGTTCGGCTCGCCTTAGTTCGATTCAGTACTGTGAAAAGGCTTAGGGTCAGGGTGTAGACGCAGTACCTTGGTGGATCCCAGGTTGATGTTGGAAGTGGATGCAGCGGAGGCGGCGGCTGGCCGGTCAGAGCAGTCGGCCTGGTACAGGACGCTCCACAGCAGGGTGACGGAGGACATGATGGTGTGGAGGATGGACAGGATCCCTGAGCGAGCCTCCGCCAGGTGCTTCTGGTCCACACTCGCCTGCAGCTGAGAGGAGAGATAGGGACATGGAGATACAGTCACTGGTGAAAGTCTGCACACCACTTGCAGTCTTCATGTTTAGCTGCCTTAAAATTACATCTGAAAAGGGATTACATTTGATTTTTCCCCCTACCAACATACACAACCTACTCCACATTTTCAAAGTTAAAGAAAAATGATAGAAACATGAACAAATTAATAAAAAAATGTAAAAGGAAGATGTATTGTCCTCACACCCCAGGGTTAACACTTGGTGGAAACACCATTGGCAGCCATATATTTTTTTTTAAATTGCTCAACTCAGTAAATGTGGATGGGAGACATTGATGGACAGCAATATTCAAACCTTGTCTCTACATTTCCAAGCAGATTTTCAAGTCAGGACTGAGACTGGACTGTTCAGGAACACTCACCACCTCTTGGGAAAGCCATTCTGGTGTGTCTTCGGCATTAAAGCTTGTGTAATTGTCACACTGAAAAATAAAACTCTATCCCAGGGTAGAGAAACCCCTCTATTGGGTTTCCCTCTAATTTTTTACCTGGGCTTTGCTTCTTTCATATTTATTTTGATCATGACAAACCTCCCAGTCCCTGCCGGTGACAAGCATACCCATAACTTGATGCTGCTACCACAAAAGCCATGATAATAGCAATCACGGTTTGAATATTGCTGTCCATCAATGACTCCCAACCAAATACTCTGAGCTTGAGCAACTTTGACAATGGATATATGTTGCCCTAAGTGCAAAGTTGGTAAAATCTTATTCAGAATGATTTACAGCTTTAATGGCTGCCAAAGGTGCTTCCACCAACTATTAACTCTGGAGTGTGAGGACATACGCAATCAAGACATTGTATTTTTTTATTTATTAATTTGGGAAAATGTCCTATAATTTTCTTTCACTTTGAAAATGCTGAAGTAGGTTGTGTAGATCTGTACAGATAATGTCATACTCTTTAGATACAATTTTAAGGCAGAAAAATGTGAAGACTGTGCAAGAGGTGAGCAGACTTTCACGAGGCACTGTCAGCACATGCAAATCCTGTGACAGAGTAAAATACATACAAAGACATAAAATGATGTAAAAGAACAAGCACACATAGCTCTCTGAGAAGATGTAGGGAGGAATGAGTCAGAGTGCGTGCATGCAATGAAGGAGGTCTATCGATGTGTAAATAAGTGACATCAGCATTAAATCAATGCAGATATGACATGTCTGTCTACTTGGCAGTGCAGCGTGGCTGACTAGCGCCCTCACCTGGTGATACTGGGAGGATGGGTCCAGTAGACAGTAGTGGATGATGGCTGTCACTCCTTCCAGTACTGTTAGTATCAAATCTGGCGGGATGCACAGGGCCATCCACTGAGGTCTGGAAGAGGGATAGTGGGGAAAGTATAAATGAATAGTCGCCGTTTGGTATAAAAAAAAAACTATTTTGCCGTAAACAATTCATGTTGTCATAGAATATACAGTAACAATGTAGAATCTACAAAGTCATTAGTCAAAGGTGGGTCATTTGAAGCAACTGCTGGTCAAGAGAGCCATCTTGTGGCAGCATCACTCAACTAATTTCTTACAAACAAACCCTCTGCTACAAAGCAGCTGTAAATCTACTGCCATGGAAATGTACTTAAATTAACCAATTCATCCTCATACTTCACTAGCTAGGTTCATCCAATAGGCGACAGATTTTCAGGTGAACACTCAAAAATCTGTATAAAAGAAGTTTGTATTTTCTCACCAGTGGTGCTTCCACCAAACTGAGTGGCTGTAGATAAAAACGCATGAACGATGAAGAGCACATTAAAAGGTGTTTTTTCTTCTTAAAGGGATGGTTTGAGATTTAGCAAATGAAGCCCTTTATCTACTTTCCCAGAGCCAGATGAACTCGAGGATACCATTTTTATGTCGCCGTTTGCAGTTTGAAGGAAGATGCTAACTAGCGTTAGCGCAATGCCTGGAAGTCTATGGGAACAGCAAGCATGCCAGGTGTTCCTGTAGGCCTCAAGTCATTGCGTTAACGCTAGTTAGCATTGGCTCACAAAACTACCTCTAACTTCCTTCATACTGGATGCAGAGACAGACATAAATATGGTAGTCCATCTGATTTTGGGGAAATAGATAAAGGGCTTCATTGCCACTATCCCTTTAAATTTTCATGTACCAAATAGAAATATATAGTTCAATGTGTCATCATCTCATTTTCAACTGGGTTTGTCACAAAAACTGTTAAATAGCAAATATGCCCACTATGGTCTTGGCACGTGCGCTGTAGACAACAGTTTGCAGATACCTATATGATGACATTATTATGAAGATCAGTTTTATTGTCAAATGGCAGCCAAGCATCGATTATCATGTCACCAGAATAAGACCACTGATATTTATTGTAAAGGCGCACCAAGGTCATCACCGTGCACTTTCACCAACCTTTTGAAGTTCATCATAACTTATTTCATCTGTAGCCTAATAAACTGCATGATTTCTCCTAGTGGTAGTGGAAGGACCACACACCATATCATCGCGTGACTCCAAGTTTACTTTGGTTATTATATCAAATATTTGCGCATAAATCCACATTTTACTGACACAAAAAGGTCCCACCATGTCGAATCAACAAATTGTCCCCCGACATTTATGAAATTGTCCCAACATTTCCTGTTTCTATTAGCCCGGTCGTGACTTCAGGTAATTCATGAAACGGTTGGATGGAAACCTGGTTACTAACAATCTGCTTGCAGTTGCCTTCACACCAGATCCTGGTACAACAATATTCCCACTTTTACATTTCAGTTATTTATCAGACACTTTCATCCAGAGTGACTTACAATCAGTGCATTCAACTTAAGTAGGTAGACCTAAAACACACACAAACCCTTCAATACAGCCACGATCCATCGTCTAGTGAACGACAAAGGTAGCAGTGGTGTGGTTTTATAATGGCTAACCAGTACTGATGGATGGGTGGATATGGATGTCTCAGCACCATCTCAAAATGCCTAGCTCATATGGGCCTATAAGAAACTATCCTATAGCAGTTACCTGGTGTCTGTGATGGCGGTCTCATAGCGGTACTGCTGAATGAGGTTATCCAGGTTCCTACAGAGCTGCAGTGTGACTGAGGCCACCACCCTGCGCAGTACCTTGCCCATATAAGGCAGCGTGGCCGTGATCAGGCCGATCCACTGCGGGTGCATCTTACACGCATGGTGCTGGTGCAGCGCCCGGATCACCGCACACAAGAACATGCCCTGCGCCGTGATAGGCTGCCCGTGAAGGTACTGCAGCGACGTCATTGGCTGCTGTGGGTTCAAGTGCTCCACCTCGCCTCCCAGCAGTTCGAAGCCCGACCCTGCCCCGCTCCCCGTCCCTAACGTTACACCCCCTAATGTTACACCCCCCGGGACGACCACGGGCCCCCCGTCGCCGCCCTCCTCGGCGGGCACTAGGACCCTGTGCTCCAGCACCACCAGGCTCTGGAGAAGCCTCAGCAGCTGGGACTGAACAGCGCTGCAGCCGTCCATTTGATCTTCTGAGAGGTTGATGACACTGTCCTCTGAGAGACCCTCCTCCTGGGAGGCCACGTTGACGGAGGCCGCCCGCTGCTCGTGCCACTTCTGGGCCGAGAAGATGGAGGAGAGCAGGCAGTGGAGCACCACCTTCTGGACCTTACACTTGGACAGCACGTCGCTGATGAAACTGGCAAAGCCTTTGGCCGAGCCGCCGGTCACCTTGGACAGCTCGCTGAAGAGGAGGGTGAGGACCTCCAAGCTGGTCAGCTGCATGGCCCGGTTGCCCGCCAGGTCGGTGGCAGCCGTGCCCACGTGGGCAGAGTAGTAGGAGCGCAGGAAGTAGAGGCAGAGGGAGATGATGATCTCTAGGAACATGGCGCTGCGGAACGAGTGGGAGTGGCTGTCCTGGGAGATGGGGCAGTAGAAGTCCTTACCTGGGAGGAGAAGGAGATTGAACACCACATTATTCTACATTCTAATAACAAGAAACATCCGATTGTATGGTTTTTAGGGTAGCTCTTATCCAGCGCAACTTACACCTCCGGAATACATTGGAATTGTTTAGTTAATTTGTGTTTAACTGTCCTTTATCTGTGTATTTATGCATAAAAAAAATATGACTTGCCCATGACGGAGACGCGGTGGCGTGCCAGCAGGTTCTGCAGCAGTGACAGCTGGGGTGTGTAGGTGTTGTTGATGCTGGTGGTGGAGATGGCGTCCACGAAGTCCGATGGCACCGCCCGCAGCATGGCGGCAATGGCCGAAAGGGCGTGCAGCGTGCGGGATGAGTCGTACAGCTGCAGGTAGAGCAGCACGTGCTGGTAGAGGGGGTGGATGTTGAACCGAGGCGGCGAGGCAGAAGCTCTACGCCCCACTCTCCCGTTGGGACCATTGTCCCCGCTCACGTCTCCGCCCCCACTGGGCGAGCCGGTGTCACTCTCGATCTCGGACACCTCACCTTCTCCGCAGCTGTACCAGTTCTCCAGATCCAGGCTGTCTCCGAAGAAGATGCTGGGCGGCCGGAGCTTCTCGGCCTGCAGGGCCTTCCTCAGCCTCTCCTCGTCCTTCCTCTTGCTCTTCTTCACCTTGGGCTTGGCGCCGGGGGACTTGTCTTGCAGACGCTCCATGATCTTCCCCTTGAGGCTGAGCTGGGTGCTACTGTGGGAGCGCTTACGGGCCCGCTGGTCCACAACGTCCAAACGGAGGTTCTGGTCGTGAGGGGTGGCCGGGCCCGAGCTGTCCGGTAGGGTCACGATGGAGGGGGACGAGCTGTGGCGAGTGATGACCTCGTGGTGCCTCTCCCCCTCCTCCCCTGTCTGGTCCGGTGGGGTGACATGGAAGAACCCCAGGGTGCCACCCGCTAACATCTCAAGGCGGTGAGAGGGGGCGTGGGGGCCTGAATCGAGCTGAAGACCGCTCGGCGTATCTGACGAGGAGCTATCGGAGTCCGTCTGCGCCCACGCTTCAGAGGGGGACGGCGTTTCAGGTGGCCCCTCCTCCTCTCCCATACCCACCACCCTGTCTATCAACTCATTTAACACTGACAACACAGCCTCTTCTAGTGAACCCTCCTCATCAGGAACCATACTGTCTGACTCTATAAGGAAAGGGACTTGGTCGGAACCACATCCGTTCACTGTGCTGCAGGTGCTGTCTGGCTCCTCGAAGCTGCCATTGTCTATGGAGGAGGAGTGCGAGCTGCTGGACTCAGAGCCGTGGTGGTGGGGTTCCCCCTGCTGGTCAGGAGGATGGCAGTCACCCCTCAGCACCAGGTTCTCACTGCTCAGGCTGAGCAGGGACAGGCTGTCACTCAGAGGGTTGACTGTCAGGCAGAAGGGCTCCATGTCGCCCAATGGCAGCCCTCGGAGCCCTGACTTCAGAGAGTCCCCTGGCATCTGGCTGAAGTCTGAGAGAAGAAGAGAAGAGGATGTGACATACTGTTTATGCATATAAATTAGGGAGTCGAAATGAACCGTGAACTAGATTCACTCCAAACCAACGTTCACCAAACGACACTGATCCTTTAGAGCTATAGACTTGTCTTCCAGCCCAACATTAAACAATCATGAGATGAATGTTGAATCTATTAGTGCTGGGCTGGAACAAAATCCTGCACTGTCCTGTATCTCTTCACGACCATGGCTGTCCTATCCACCACCATTCTAACCCGTGTCTCCCCTCTACTCACTGTCACAGACTCCAGAGTCCCTCATGTAGATGGGTTCTGAGGTGTCCTGTTCGGCCTGGGCGTTGTGGTTAGGGACCTCCTGGGCCCAGTGGCGCTGGGCCTGGACACGCTGGATGGACACACGGTGGGTCTTGGGGTGCAGCAGCAGCAGCAGGAGGGGCTCCAGGACCCGGGCGATGTCGTGTCTCTGGAGCACCTGGTTGAGCCAGGCCCGGCCCACTGCGCTGGCCGACGCATCCCAGTAACTTAGACTGTCCAGCATGATGAACAGAGACCTGGGAGGGAGAGCGAGAGAAAAGAAGACAGAAGATATTAATTTGTAATGGCAAAGGTGTAGCGTGTCTTTGGTGTGTGTGTGTATATTACCCAACTCGCTAACTGCCTGGTACTCAGCACTCTATTGTCCCTCTAATCCGACTGACAAAAAAAAAATGAGAGCAATAATCTAACATTTCAAGACTGAATTATAAGAATCTGAAAGTGGTGATGGCGGGAGTTCATTCATCTTCATCAATGGCGGTCAAATTATTTTGGGTGGGTGTTTGGGAGTATCATGCTTGTAAAACTCAGCATTAGGCTACAATGGTTGACCTCATTGTGATCAATCAATTCGAAGAAAGAAATTAAACAACAGGTTGAAACTGAGTGGGAAAACATGGTAGTCATGGATCTTGTTTCAAAGCCGCAACAAATTGACAGCGCTTTCTCAGCTGATGATTAATTCAAAGCATTTAAGACGTCACATGCGCATATTAGAGCTCATGCATATGTATAAGCCTATAAATCAAATCTTATTCCTCACATACACATGGTTGGCAGATGTTAATGCGAGTGTAGCGAAATGCTTGTGCTTCTAATTCCGACAATGCAGTAATATCTAACAAGTAATCTAACAATTTCACAACTACCTTATACACACAAGTGTAAAGGAATGAATAAGAATGTACATATATGAACCCAAGCCACCCAAAAAAGCCTCAATTAAAATAATTATTGTGCTGTTATAAAATACATATAGCTCTGCCTAAGGCCATCTTAAAGCTTATACATACACCGAGCGTACAAAACATTAAGGACACCTGCTCTTTCCATGGCAGACTGGCCAGGTAAATCCATGATCCCTTATTGATGTCACTTGTTAAATCCAGTTCAAATCAGTGTAGACGAAGGGGAGGGCACCGGTTAAAGAAGGAGTATTAAGACTCAAGGCAATAGAGCCATGGATTGTGTATGTGTGCTATTCAGAGGGTGAATGGGCAAGACACTGAGTTTTCTAAACATCTTGTGTATCTAAATGCCTCTATGCGGTTGACCTCGGACAGTGACGTTTATATCTCACTCTAAAATACTGAGCAGCTGTTCTGTTCCTCTTGAAAGATAATAAAATATCTACTGCTGCACCGTACAGGCGCTGTTCACCCTGGTCTCATCATTACCAACGCTCCAATCTCCTCCTGTCATCTGTCACTGGAAGGTCTATTCTCCTGACTGTCAGGCCTGCCCCCTCTGACACTCCATCAACAAAAGATTTAAGTGCCTTCGAACGGCGTATGTTAGTAGGTGCCAGGCGCACCGGTTTGTGTCAAGAATTGCAACGCTGCTGGGGTTCACACACTCAACAGCTTCCCGGATTGAGCTTCGGATTCGGATTGAGAACGGTCCACCAGCTTCGGATTGAGAACGGTCCACCAGCCAAAGGACATCCAGACAACTTGACAACTGTGGGAAGCATTGGATTCAACATGGGCCAGCATCCCTGTGGAATGCTTGACACCTTCTGTCAACACTTGAGTCCCAACGAATTGAGGCTGTTCTGAGGGCAAAGGGGGCTGGGGGTTTACTAGCGATGTTCCCAAATAGATTTCACTTGGTTTTCGATGTTGTGGCTTAAGTGGGCTACTGTCCGTTACCAAATTAAGCACTGGGTAGCTTGCAAGGACAGGTTTGGAGTCTGGCATATGTAGTTTGAGCTGGTTAATGCGTGGAGTGAAAGACATTCTTATAAGCCCACAAATTTGTACATGCAATCCCGCTGTAGCCTACAACCGGAGTAGCCTATCCGGCATGATTGAAAAGGGAACCATGGGAAAGCGCATCCTCCATATCCTATTAGAGTGCATACGGATTACTTGTCTTTTTTCCCCTGTTCCTGCCTAGCTGATAATGGCACCATTCTAAGTCAAAAACAATCATTCACAGTTAAAGTTGCCAAATAACTATAAATCAACCGTACAGGACCTCCATGTACGCCCTCGGCTCAATAATCGTTTGGGGAAAATGTCCTTTCTATTTTATTCCGGTTAAGATCAAATATATTCGTATAACTCTAAAATAATATATTATAAAATAATGGTATGGGAATTATAAGCATATCTTGTCTGCTCAATGAACTAGTCTACAGCCTACGCTGCCATTCTATGCTATTCAGTTCTTCTGAGACACATTTCATTCACATGTTTCTTCATGGATTTATTGTGATGGCCTCATTTAAAAAAAGATCCCTATCAAAATAGGGTCAGATTATGGTAGAGACATGTTTTTAGCATGGGCTGTATCTCAATCCATCCAATGTCGGCCATCCGCATCTGCGGTGGAAGGTGGCCGAGCTACAGTGGCGTTTGTTGGACCATGAGACATCCCGAAAATCGGTCCTCTCACAAAAACATCTGTAGCGTCCGAACGGTATGTGTGTGTGTGTGTGTGTGCGTGCGTGAGAGAGACAGAAAAAGAGTATGAGACATGTATCACATTAATATATTAGCAGCTGTTTTGTCCACCCTTGATAAAACAAGGGACAAAACCAAACTTTAGTGGCGAGTCAATAGAGAGGGAAGGCCTACCTGTCAAAGGTACGGTTGAAAGGGGAAGACTTGGTGATGTTCAAGTCTCTGGTCAGATGCCAAAGCACAGAGAACTTCACATGGGCCTCGAGACGGATTTTCTGAGAAAACACACAGAAGTCTTAGATGACGTGTGTGGAACGCGTGTGTGTCGGAGCATATTCCTTCAGGCATACAGGACTCTTACAAGCATACCGTGAAGCTGTGTGTGTTCCTATGTGTCTGACTGCACATGTACTGGGCAGACCAACCTTGTCTCTGTGCATGAGCTGCTGGCTGATGACGTCCTCACAGGTGCTGGAGGAGGGCACCAGGTTGTGGAGCTGGTAGAAGAGCTCCACGCTGCGCTGGTGGTGCTGAGGAACTCCCTCCCCCAACTGTCCCCACAGGATAAGGGCCACACTCTGGAGAGGTGAGGGGGAAGGAGGAGGGAGGTCGTGTTAGAGAGAGACCTAAAGCTTCCAAGATGTGTCATGGTGAGCAACGGAGAGATTTCTTAGGATAGGTTTATTACCATTTATCATGTTGAAAAATGTACTTATCAACATACGTTTCTACCATTTATCATGTTGAAAAACAGATTTAAACATAAATTCTGGCCATTTACCATGGTGAGCAATGACAAAGAGAAAGTTTCTTCCACTTATCATGCTGAGCTACATTCTGTGTCCTCTGTACTGAACCACCTCTAAGCATCTCAACCATATCAGATGCAAATAAGCCACAAATTTCCTCCCTGTGACTTACCTTGAAGAAGTCCGTCTTCTCTGCGATGTACTTCAGGATTCCCTGCGTGAGTGGTGGCCTGATCACCACAGCAACGCGGCCCTGGCTGGGGCTCATGGGCTGGGTGGAGTCGGGATTGCCGCCGGCGATGCTGCCCTCGGCGGTGACCATGGCGACAGACTGGGTGAGGCCCACCAGGTCCATGACCAGGGAGATGGCCACGGCCTGGACGCTGAAGTCACTGGCCAGGCAGCAGGCGTCCATCAGGGTCTGCAGCCACACGGCAGGACACATCTGCTCGCTGTCTGCAGGAGAGAATAGAAATTATACTGTATTGAGAAAAGGGGAGAAGACATACAACAGTAAATAGCTGTAGTCCAGATGTGCTCATCTAACACAAAGAGAGATTATATGCTTAACATATGGAGAAGGGTATGGGATTATCATATCAAACTGGAATGTAGTTAACCGCTTCTCCAGCCATAGTGAAAATCTGTTAATCTGCACAGAGCCGGTATTGTAACTAAAACGTGGTCAGACTGTCCGTCTGTCTTACCAGTCTGCTCCTTAGGCGGAGGCGTTGACTTGAGGTTGCCCTCGGCGATGTAGACGGGGAAGCTGGAGCACTCCAGGAAGAGCTGGCAGGCAGCAGTAAAAGCCGCCAGACACTCCCTTTGCCCCGGGACCTCAACCACGTCACGGCCGTTGTGCTGGGCACCGCCCTCTGGTTCCGCTCGCACCACATCGCTCCTCACGCCCCCAGCTCCCTCTACCATCCCCGGGGTGATGTAAAGGGTGACCAGGCGGGAGAGGAAGTGCTGGAAGTGCTCCAGGCAGCACTGCATGACAGGCTTGTCCTGTGGCTTGTTCTGGGAGGCTGGGAGGGAGCTGCTGCAGCCCGTCTTGAGGGAAGGCTGAGTGGGTGCTGGTTCCTCAGAGGCCTGGTACTGGACAAAGTCTGTGAAGCCACTCTCTGAGGAGCGACTGCTGTTGGGGTTCTCCCCTGTCTCAAACACCTCGCCAGTGGGGAGCTCCAGAGTAGCGGGCAGGGGCTGGGGAGAGAGAGCAAGAAGAAGAAAGGAGAAGAGGTCAAACACAGACAGTAACAATACATATCAGGAGTGGAAACAAAAAAGGCGTCCATGTTAAAAAATCTGGAAACCGAAAACAGTACCCCTGTTTTAGGATGGCCAGGGGGGACCAAAGTGCATCAGGTCAAGATAAGAGTGCAGGTCTCTCAGGAGACTAGGAGGGAGAAGATTTGTAGGCACTCACTGACAGACCCCCCCCCCCCCTCCACCTTGGGCACCCACAGCAGACAGGGAAGTGCACAGCTGATGCCCCAAACTGAATGGACTCCTCTACTACACCCTACATAAGGCTCCCTCCCTGCATCATGCCAGCTAGCTTAGGACAGATCGACAGACTGCCATGCCACAAGAAAGCCCCAGGGCATTCTCAGCATGCAGTGCAGCAGGCTGAGGCTACACATTCTGGCGCCAGGACTCAGATGGCAAACTACGTCCTGTAAATGTCCCCAGGAGGATAGCTGGAGAACAGGAGGAAGGGAGAGAGGAGGGGGGGATAGAGCGGAAGGGAGGGAAGGAAGCCTTCCACACCAACGGAGCAGACAGACCCAAGGGGAAACCATCGGGTAGGCTGATCCTCCTCGGAGAGAAAGAGAGGCTCAGCTGTTTGTTAGTTACCACTTGTGTGTGTCTCTATGTGCTCCCCTCCCCTGCACCTCTCCCAGGCCTCTACCTCCAGCCTAGGATTCTGTCAGCTTTTAGTCAAGCCTTACTGAGCACTGAAACACTACCAGACCGCCAGGTAACAGACAGGGGGGCGGAGAAAGTAGACTGATCCCAGCTTCTAACACCTCTGTCTGGGGAGAGAGGGAGGGACAGTTCTCCAGCTACCCTCCAGCCCTGGAGCGGGGACCACCCAGCCAAATTGAAGGGGTAGAAGGGTGGGGGCCAGCTCAGGGACCAGGGGACACCATGAGGGCCTTGGATGGTTGTTTATGTTTTTGAGGGCGAGGGAAGCAGACCAAACTGAGGAGCCCTGCTCTGATGATTTTATTTGTCAGGAAGTGAAAGAAGTGACATTCGTGTACTATCAAAGGTAGTCAGTCATCAGCTTGGAACTGAAAGATGGACAAAGTTTTAATTTTCAAAGTGAGAATCAATGAACGTGGGTGTGTAGGGGGAAGTATGTTTGCTTTTGAACGTAATTTGGCTCCATTTCATCTCCGCTGGACAAAGACAAAAGGCAAAAACGATTTAACCTTCGCATGGATTTCACATACTGTTCAGAGATAAAAAAGGAACCGTTTTCTTTTATGATCAACCAAACGCTCAGAGTCAATACGCTAAAAGCAAACTGTGTTAAGGCAGGGAAGAACTAGGATGACAACAGGATGCTTTCCGACTTGGCAGAGGTCATGATTGAAGCTCATTCATCACCACCAAAAGCTTTACGGTATCCAATGGAACTGGGTTAAAAGCGTAAATCAGGATAGACAGTTGGTTATGTCATGAAAAGGTAGCCAAAAGATTATCCTTATTACCTGGGAAATGTCTGCAGAAAATATTGATTCATCATAAATCTAAGCATCTATTTTACATACATTCTACATATGCATACAATGATAAAAAATAAAAAAAACTCACAAATAAAAACAAAAGCTATAAAATATGCTCTGGCTGTAACAACCAAGGTTAATCTAACTCGTATAGGTGTCCCGGGCTGGGGCACCATCTCAGTACTTCTTACCAGTTTCTCCTCCTTAGCAGAGGCTGTGGAGGCGAGGGGGCCCGTGGGCAGGGACAGGGGGGACACCAAGGGGGGCTGCACCTTGCTGAGGATCTTGGAGCAGAGGCGCAGGCAGTGGGTGAGCTCCCCAAGGCCCAGGGCCGGGAGGTGAGAGGTCAGGGCAGACAACATGCGCAGCAGCAGCTGGGGAAGGTGCTCCGTCTGGATCTCTATGTAGGTCTCCTGAAGGGAGGAGGAAGAGGAGGGTGAGAGGGCTCTGGAGAATAGGGGAGTCGCCACTCGCCTGGTGACTGGAGATGGAAATTAGATGTCTAGATTCATTTGGTACAATGCATCACATTACTTGATTTGTATTTAAAAGTTGTAAATAGTCCCTGTCAAATAAACGTAATAAAATAAATAGGCAGCATCAAGTGTGTCTGAGAAAGCTCTTGTTGGAGATTGATGTAATTAAAATCCAATTCCGAATCTATATTAGATGTTTATTATTATTAGTTATCGGCACAACGCTGTGGTTAGCCTCTCGATTCTTTAAAATAAGTCTACACATTATTTCTCTAATCTGTGGTTGTTTTGGACCCCAGTACCACGTCCAATGAGTGAAAGGGGGACACCTAGTCAGTTGTATAACAGAATGAAAAAAAAAAAAAAACTCAAGTGTCTGAATACTTATGTCAATGATATACATTTTTGTTTTTAATTTTCAATAAATTTGCAACACATTCTATGAACATGTTTTCACTTTGTCATTATGGGGTATTGTGTGTAAATGGGTGAGAGAAAAAAATCTATTTGATCCATTTTGAATTCAAGCTGTAAACAACATGTGGAATAAGTCAAGAGGTATAAATACTTTCTGAAGGCATTGTATATCCTTCCATCAAGACAAAGAATGGAGGAAAGGCAAAAAACTGGTACATTTCTTTCTTTCTTTGTTGTTGTTGTTTGCCTGCTGCATCTCGGGCTCTGTAGTCGTCACGCTGTTTCTCTTTACAAGAATCCAACCGTTCTTACCTTTCTAACAGTACTAAGCAGGTGCTTTTAGGACTTAAAAGTTTTGAAACTGAAAATGTATAGCGCCTTCAGAAGGTATTCACACCCCTTTCCCACATGTTGTGTTACAGCCTGCATTGAGACTGTCACTGGCTAGGACGAGGGAGGTCTTTTTGTTAATACAAATAAATGGAATATGGGTAAGCACCGGCAAAATCCAAGAGGAAAGCCTGGTGCAGTCTGCTTTTAGAAATGTTTACAAATTGGTTAAAAACAAAAAGCTGAAATATCTTGAGTCAATAAGTATTCAACCTACTTGTTATGACAAGCGTAAATAAATGTAGGCGTAAAAATAAGCTTAACAAGTCACATAAGTTGACTGGACTCACTGTGTGCAATAAGTGTTTAACATGCTTTTTAAATGACTACCCCCAGCTCTGTACAATTATCATACAATTATCTAAGGTCCCTCAGTCCAGCAGTGAATTTCATGCACAGATTCAACCACAAAGACCAGGGAGGCTTTCCAATTGTTTGCCCAGAAAATAAAAAAGTTGACATTCGAATATTACTTTGAGAATGGTGTCAGTTACTCATTTTACACTCAGTTGCCAATCAGTTGCCAATGCCCAGTTGCCAATCAGTTGCCAATGCCCAATGGTGATTTCAAAACAGTTAGAGTTTAATGGCTGTGATAGGAGATAACTGAGTGCGGCTCTAACACTAACATAAATCCAAAATACTAAAGCTTGTACAAAACATAAATATTCCAAAGCATGCATCCTGTTTTAAATAAGGGACTTGTAATACCGCATGAATTGTGGCAAAGAAATTAACTTTTTGTCCTGAATACAAAGCGTTATGTTGGGCCAAATCCAACAAAACCCATCAGCGAGTACCACTCTTCATACTTCCAAGTATGGTAGCGGCTGCATCATGTTATGGACTAGTGAGTTTTTTGGGGGATAAAAATGAGCAGAAGCCAGGCACAGGCAAAATCCTTGAGGAAAACCTGGTTCAGTATGCTTTCCAACAGACACTGGAAGACAAATTCACCTTTCAGCAGGATGATAACCTAAAACACAAGGCCAAATCTACACTGGAGTTGCTGACCAAGATAACATTGAATGTTCCTGAGAGGCCTAGTTACAGTTTTGACTTAAATCTGCTAGAAGATCTATGGAAAGACTTGAAAATGGCAGTCTAGCAATGATCACCAACCAAGTTGACAGAGCTTGAAGAATTTTTTTAAGAATAAAGGTGCAAATATTGTACAATCCAGGTGTGCAAAGCTCTTGGAGACTTACCCAGAAAGACTCACAGCTAGACGCTGCCGAAGTATTGACTCAGGGAATCTAATCAAGATGTATTATTGTTTTATATTCGTTTAAAAATATATATATTAGGCTTTGACATGAGTATTTTGTGTTGACAGTTGACAAAAAATTACAACTAAATAATTTTTTTATCTCACTTTGTAAAAATAAAAATAAATTGTAAAAAGTCAAGGGGTGGGAATACTTTCTGAAAGCATTGTATTTTATGAGGGTGGTACACAATATTACACGTTGTTTTAGTAAAAGCCATCAGAGGCCGTCAAAGTTTACGAGGTTAGACCCTTTGAAAAATACAACCCCCACTAAAATATTTAATCATGAGCAGGCTTCCTCAAATCATTGTCATCTTACATTGTACCTTTTCCTTGAATATTGTAATGGGCATTTTCTTTACAAATGACTTTAACAAAAGTAATGCTAAAAGAAAAAAGAACAATGGGCAAATGAAGAATAAACACGTGTGAAATGTTAAAAAAAGCCATAGGCTACTTAAAATATGTGAGCAATGGGAGCATATTATTCTGTGCATGCAGGACAATGACACACCAGGCTGAAATTTCATTTTCACAACATCCCCCACCAAACTATGAATATATATATAGTATATTCCCACAAAAAAATCCCAATTCTATTGGTCTAGGTAGAAATTCCACCATATTCCCAATAATGCAGGCCTATTTCACTCACTCTGGAGTACAATAACCATACTCAAAACAAGAAAAATAACAGAAATTCAAATTTGGCTTTAGGAATGTTGCTGGGACGTTGCTAAAATGTTATCCAAGCCATAGTAAACCAGGCAGGCGGGATGAAGGGTGAAGAAGCAGGAGAGAGTCGTACTTTACCTGGCAGATTACCCTCATGCTTCTAGTAGGCTTCAAGGAGAGAGAGAGCAGATAGATTGAACAGACAGGAGCAAGCAGAGCATAGGCCAGAGGACACTTTGTGTGCAGAACATACCCACGCACAGAAACATCTGCACGCACGCACACCTGCGCACGGCCGCAAGCAATCAGACACGCACAGTAGTACAGGTGTCAGGGGCTTTCCAACCTAGTCTGAATGGAAATGAAGAGAAGCATTCTCTCTACTAGAAGATGCAATTACACAGAAGACAGGCAGGTCTACAACCTGTTAATGGATTGCACGCACGCACACACACACACAATAAGGGATTGCCATGAGCACTCATATTCAGAAACAGACCTATAATTAGTAAATATTCTATTGTATGAGTGCTGATATTTCAATGGCTGTTGTTCTGTTTTGAGAGACTATAGTATGAGTGAGAAAGGAAGGCAGGGTGAGAAGTGTGTGTGTCTCACCAAGGACACAATGTCCAGTAGGAAGTCCACCAGCTGACAGAACTCCACCAATGAGAGCCCTGAGGAATCCGTGCTCCCAGCGTTCCCTGGTCCATTTTCTGCCTTCCTGCAAGATGGACAGAGTGACCCATTTACGTCAAACTCAGCTCTCCCATTTACAAACACAAAACAGGATGGTGTTCATCCCGTGTATAAAAAAATATATATAAATAAATAAATAATTTAAAAAACAGGGGAGAACTTGTCCAATAAGAAATGCTTAAATGTATTGTCTGTTGCGAAACATTTTGCTACGGTGTGGCCTAATGGACACCGACTAGGGTTCTATCTCGCAATCTTACCATGTCAGCATACACACATGGAGCAGCACATGCACACAGACCTGCAGCAGTCCTCCAACCAGCGAGCGATGTAGTCCCACATGTAGTATGGCTCAAAAGAGTTGAAGAGGAGATTGGCCGTTTTGATAAGCTCTGCAGTTTTCTTGTTCTCTCGCAGTTTGCTGAGGGAAACGATCAATGCCACCCTTAGCTTACAATGGTTATTAAAGCTTTGGCTTTTTTTTTTTTACACACACACACACACACACACCTGCTAAGATGAGCATGGTCCTTGCTGAACGGGTGGTGGTTCTGCAGGTCCAGCTCTGCTCGGCACTGTGTGTGTAATGTCCTGAACACCTCGATCAGAACGTCCTCCAGGATGGCTGGTCCTGGAACACACAGGATTACAAATCAGTCACTGATCATGTCCATTTACAAATGTATCTGGGACAGTCACAGGGAAAGAGGGTCATTAGGCACCAAATGGAAGGAAATGGACTGAAACGGGGAGTGACTACCTGGATTTGTCCAATAAGTGCTAATTTTAGTTGTCCGCTGTGAAATGTTTTGCTATGATGTTCCCTACTGAACACAGCCCAGTAGTGATATGTGGGTCACTATGACCAAAATGTTGTGTGTGTTCTATTCAGTGTGTAACAGTGACATGAATGATATGCGCTGCATTGATCTGATGTAGTAAGATACCGTACCGAGTTCAGGTTTGTCCAGCAGGCTGATGAGAATGCGGAAAGGCTTGAGGTCATGCATCAGGACGCTCTCCTCCTCCCCGCCTCGGGCCTTCCCTTGCAGGATCCCCACCATTGCCTGCACACACACGGTCAAAACTTCTGGATCAAACCGCATTCAAAAAAAAAATGGAACGACCAAAGCAACTCCCGAGACAAGACTGCAGAACATGGACTCAGCTGGTTAGCGATCTAGTTTCTGGTTGAGATAAAAATTTTGGGTTAGGGCCAGAGGACATTTTCCACAGCAAGTCTTCTTTTTGCCCTTCAGTGTGTGTGTGTGTTTCACACGCCTCGTCTAACACGGAAGCGGATGGGGCCCACGGAACAGGCGGTCCCCTGCAGTAGCCCCATTTCCCAGCGGGGGGAGACCCAACAAGTGTCCATAAGCAGATGGCAGATGAACAAATTAAAGCCCTGGTCTGTCTGTCCCAACCCCTGGAGTAACAGGACACATCACATGTAGGCCCCCGCCGTCATAAGGGCCAATGCTGTTGGAGCGTGACACTGCATTACAAGGGGGAATAGTGTGTGAGTGTGTGATCGTGGCCCAGGCATGGAGCAGAGTTTGGGAGAGCTTCAAAGGGAAGGCCCCTGGGATTAGGAGGGGTGTGGAAGTAGGGGGCTAGAGACATTACAGGCAAACCCCTAAGGGTGAGAGATTTAGAGATTGAAAGGGGGCACAGAGGGGGAGCAGTAGGGGTCTGAATTTCACCTGCTGAAAAATGTAAGGCATTTATCTTGTTCCCTTTCAGAAGACCCACTCAAACTTTGAGGTCTTTGAAAATAATAATTTATGCAAATAACTGTGTGTGAGTGTGTAGGTGGGTGGGTTTGTGTGCGTTCAAGGCGTACCTGAACCAGCATGTCTTTGGAGTAGGTATTGAAATAGTGGGTAGCGTGGTCCTCAGGGTTGCTCTGTCGAGAGCTGCGAGGGCCTGTCCTCACACCATTGTTGTCAAAGCCTAGGAGTACAGTACACACACACACAAGATGACGAAAGACAAGGGAGAAGAGGGTGGGGTGAGATTGAGTTACCAGTCATTCAGCAAACAATCAAGCTTTTCTGAGTGTAAAAACATGAGCCCTGCTCAGCCAAGTAGACACTTACCAGCATTTTTTAAAATCCACAGCGAGTAAGATGCAAATAAGACAAAACAAAGTAGGGAAATAAGCACTGGGATATATGACAACAAGACATGTTACTGCACAAGACATATATGGCCAGATGATCATTCCAACAGGTAAAGTCCAACAGCTCAACTATACGAAGTTGTACAGAACGCATGCAGTGGTATGTATGTGTGCATGTGCTTGTTTGTGCATGTGTACCAGGGTTCCCATTATGAAAATGTGGCGCCGGACTTTTGACCGGCAGCACTTTAATTTACCGGAAATATACTGGACCAATATGCATTGGGTGCGTGACCTGATTAGGGCTTCCACCCACGGTGATCAGAATGACATAAATCACATTTAGATTATGGTATTTCATATTCACCCTAGACTTGACTGCCCTTGACCAGCACAAAAACATCCTTTTAGCATCGAATAGCCCCCGCGATATGCAACTTTTCAGGGAGGTCAGGAACCAATATACTCAGTCAGTTAGGAAAGCTAAGGCTAGCTTTTTCAAACGGAAATTTGCTTCCTGTAGCACTAATTCCAAAAGATTTTGGGACACTGTAAAGTCCAAGGAGAATAAGAGCTCCTCCTCCCAGCTGCCCACTGCACTGAGGATAGGAAACACTGTCACCACCGATAAATCTAAGATAATCGATAACTGCAATAAGCATTTTTCCACGGCTGGCCATGCTTTCCACCTGGCTACCCCTACCCTGGCCAACATCTCAGCACCCCCTGCAGCAACTCCCTACAAATCAGCTGGGCTAGACAATCTGGACCCTCTCTTTCTAAAATTATCTGCCGAAATTGTTGCTATTACTAGCCTATTCAACCTCTCTTTCGTATCGTCTGAGATCCCCAAAGATTGGAAACCTCTAAAGGGGGAGACACTCTAGACCCAAACTGTTATAGACCTATATCTTTCCTGCCCTGCCTTTCTAAAAATCCAAGTTAATAAACAGATCACCGACCATTTCGAATACCACCGTACCTTCCCCACTATGTGTCAACGGAATTTCATAATTCCTATATGTGTTCATTAATTAAAATCACTGTCTGTTTCTAAGAATTTGTAAGATTCTTATTTGCATAAAATAGACAGGGACCAGTCTTATCAAAATTAGATAATAGTATTTATTCTCGGAGCGCGCTGCCATAGAACCAAGAACAACAGTTTATATACAAAATATGACGTCATTGGTTACAGAATGAATCTCCTCCTCTCGACCAAGACAAAGCAGGTTCAAAAGTTTATTCCAACCCACAATCCTGACACACACACTATATCAAGATTAACTTCTGAAGTCTCACCATTATCTACCATTACTTAGCAGACAGTTCCAGATACGGAAAACCTGGAGAGGCTCTCGCTGTCTTATTTAACAGCCACAGAGTTATAGCTGAGTGGGTTCAGACATAGGTTAATGATCTCCTTTGCTTACTTCAAACACACCACACATACCTCTCCAACTAAGTTGGAATGGTGTTTATTATATTTAATTACTCCTTGTTCATGCTACATAATATCTTCCTTATGAATTAACATTATTAATCAGATATTGTAAAACAGGGTAGAGTTTAATTAGTTATAGTTATATTTTTTTTAAACCTTTATTTAACTAGGCAAGTCAGTTAAGAACAAATTCTTATTTTCAATGACTGCCTAGGAACAGTGGGTTAACTGCATGTTCAGGGGCAGAACCACAGATTTGTACCTTGTCAGCTCGGGGATTTGAACTTGCAACCTTTCTGTTACTAGTCCAACACTCTAACCACTAGGCTCTCTGCTGCAAATGACTGGAACGAATTTCAAAAATCACTGTAGCTGGAGTCTTACATCTCCCTCTCTAACTTTAAGGATCAGCTGTCAGAGCAGCTTACCGATCACTGTACCTCTACACAGCTAATCTGTAAATAGCACACCCAACTACCTCATCCCCATATTATTACTTGCACATCATCATCTGCACATCTATCACTCCAGTATTAATGCTAAATTGTCATTATTTTCACATCTAGGGCCTATTTATTGCCTACCTCCCTACTCTTCTATTGCCTACCTCCCACACTGTACAGATTTTTCTAATGTGTTATTGACGTACGTTTGTTTGTGTAACTGTTTTTGTCGCACTGCTTTGCTTTATCTTGGCCAGGTCGCAGTTGTAAATGAGAACTTGTTCTCAACTGGCCTACCTGGTTAAATTAAAGGTGAAATAAATACATTTAAAAAAATAAAAAAGAACATGCAAGACGAGGATGCAACAACGTTCTTACCAAATGTTAGAATAACTGTCCATATTTACTTTTCCTCAGCCAACAAGGCGAGCGAGTGACAAACAGCCAAATCACTAGCCTATGTCAATCTACTATCCCCTCCATAGTAGAAAAGTTGACCTATTCTATTGGTCATGTTGTCGTTCTGTGCGAGAAAGAAATAACCTATTCCCAACAGACGCTGGGACTGTTGTGGGACGATAGAGCCTAAATTCATTCAACCAGTAGACCTAGGCTACATTTAAAAAATAAATAAGTTAAAAAGCAAAGATTCCGATGCAACAGATCAGAACGTTGAGCTTAAAATGTTGATCAACTATTATTTCTTCACATTATAAGCGCAGCAATGTACACAAGGCAGCAGGTTAGGCGTGAATGTTCGTTACATTATGCAATTAGTGGGAAAACACAGTGGTCGAAAGCTCAACGCACATTCTAGTGGTTTCATGTGACAGGGAGAGAGGAGATCTAATATGCAGCCTGTAGCATGGGTTGCTAATATGACTAGGATTGAGCCTTTGGCTACTGGACAACGAAAGAAAGTTGAAAATACCTGCTCTTTCCGTGACAGACTAACAAGGTGAATCCAGGTGAAGGCTATGATTCCTTATTTTTGTCACTTGTTAAATCCACTTCAATCAGTGTAGATGAAGGGGAGGAGACAGTTTAAATAAGGATTGTTAAGCCTTGAGACACAGATTGTGTATGTGTGCCATTCAGAGGGTGAATGGGCAAGACAAAAGACTGAAGTGCCTTTGAACAGGGTATGATGGTAGGTGCCAGGTGTACCGGTTTGTGTCAAGGACTGCAACGATGCTGGGTTTTTCACACTCAACAGTTTCCTGTGAGTATCAAGAATGGTCCACCAGCCAAACGACATCCAGCCAACTTGACAACGCATTGCAAATTGGTGTGACACACTGATGAAGCCTGCCTTCCACTGTCTATGCCTTTGCTGTTTGAGATGATGTAGCAGCAGCTATCGCACTGTCTGACAGATTCTCCACTGAAAGGCTCGGTGTCTATATGCTGTACGAATGTGACAACTAACAAATATACTGAACATGCGCCAATTTAATTCCACTAAATTATGTAAATTAACTTATAGACCGATAAGCACGACCAGTGAAATGTATTTACATAGACTGGTATTTCCATCAATGAATAGGCTAAAAAGCATTATTTCACTATGTGATTTGTTCTTCTTCTTCTCCTGGACAATTGGCCGGTGTAAATTTTATTCATCGGATTATCAAAAAAATTTGTCTGCCAACAGCCGGCTATTACCGGCTAACGGAAACCCTTGCATGTGCATGAATGTGTCTTTTACCCAGCAGCCAGGCGTATAGTCTACGGTTGAGTGACATGTCCCTCCTCAGAACCACGTGCAGCGCTGCAGAGAGGATCCGAATCATGTCTGGACGGGTGGCCTGGAACAGCAACACACACAACAAAAATAAGGAAATAATAGGAGATTTCAGATGAGTTCTGACTTAGAAGAAAGGATGCCGTAATTTGGGCTGTTTGGGCTCTGAGGCACATTGTGCTTCGATGATTGAATAGAGAGGTGAACGGCCAAACAAGCATCCTCTGAGTCACTGCATGCTCTCTCTCCCTCTAACTAGATGTCAGATAGCCTCATCATCAAGAATGGCCAGTTCCCAAAAGTGCTGTGACTGCGGTCTTGTGTGCTGAGCAATGCTGACAGTTGAGCATATCTGTCCTTACCTGACTCATGTGAAATGGGAAGCAGAAGAGGATCAGGTCCAGGGTGCTCCTCTGGACCAGAACACTGGAGTCCTGCACCGATATGCTGACTGCCTCCACCTGCAGGGAGCGACACAACACACAGGGTTAAATCAAGCCCCATTTACATCTATCTAGCAAATAAATGAGTGAATATGTAGAATTTCAGAACCACCAGACTTGGTTGACTCCTATTGCATTTTCTGCTTGTTCTTCAGGAAAAAATGTGGGCCTGAAGTTTTTTCATGTTTTTCTTTTTATTAGGATAAACTATTGGCCCTACTCAATACAAGTAAGTTCACGTGACTTCATTTCTCAGTCTGCATCATGAATACACTACTAATGATTTCTAAATGTTCCCCAAACACAGGCACTTCAAGCTCTACTTGCGTGTGTGTGTCTTGGGGGGGTTGGGATAAAGGAAAAAGATAAGGGTCTCTGAAAACGATTCTTCTTTTTGTGTACCATGAGCTCGATGTCACTGCCCATGACGTAGAGCTGGTCCTCCATGGAGAGTTTGCGGTTTAGGTGTAGCAGAACAAAGGTGACCCCGGGCAGACGCACGGCGGGGCTGGTCAGGATGCTGCCCCAGAGGGCGCTGTAAAAGGCCGACTGCTCCACCGCCACAGCCACCTTCTCCAGCAATGTGTTGGTCCTGGAGAGGATTGCATCGAATTGAAATCAATTCATTTGGGTTGCATACATTGACAAGACAATTGAATCCCAGATGATTGAATTGTTACTAAGGTTGATTCTGACTGAATATATATATTTGTATTTTTTCTCTCGTAATTAGCAATTCACTTCATTCAATGACATCCATTTCTCTTTCTCCAGCCCTCCATCTCTTACCTATCATAGTATTCAGAGCCCTCCTCCAGGCCTGGTAGTACCCCAGTCAGCAGCCCCTGCAGGCCAGGTTTGAGGGTCTTTCCCAGGGGCAGGTAGTAGGTCTCATACAGGCCCAGCAGCACCGGCTTCACAGACATAGCAGCATTGGAGAGTAGAGGGAACAGCCCAGAGCTGAAACAGAAAGCAGGGTAGAGGTTTTAGGCGGTGGGGTAATAGAGTAAAGGGAAAATTATAGGGTTGATAGGTCAACTGAAGAAAAATAACTATTGAACAAAATCCACATGCATTAATTTTATTCTCTTACTAGTTCAAAGGAGATGGATTAAGGGTAAGGCCCTGTGATAGACTAGCGTTCTGTTCAGAGGGTGTACTTGTACATCAAGCTGCCTCACGCTATAGAAACAGGAGAAACAGCCTCCTGCCCTATGGACCATTCTGGCTTGGACAAGGCTTATTTACTTACTTTACTAGTTCACATTCAGTTTATGACATGTTCGCCAGTTACAATAAAGCTACTGTACTTCTCTACTACTACTACTGTCCTAAACAAGTGTTGACATCCTGTAGCCTAGTCAGTACCTGTAGAGGAAGAGGTCTTTGGCCAGCCTCTTGGGCCCTATGATCTTGAAGATGATCTCGTAGGTCTCCAGGGCCTTGCGATGCACCCCGCTGGGCAGAGCTGGGTGGAGGCATTGAGCCAGACGCTTGCCTATCGTCAGCTTCTTGGGCACCACCTGGTACTTAGCATTGCTTTGCAATACCTGAGAAACAGATTCAAACATCAGACGTGGGGTACCAGATCAATCTACATCATTCCACAATAGCTGGCGGTAAAAATATATGCATTTAGTGCATTAGAGACTATGCAGATCCGGTTTTAATTGCGGATGTGGTCATTGTGTATCCATTCCAAACCAAAATGTACATATGTGAAATATCCAAAAAGGTAAATGTTTGTGGTCGTTACCTTGTTGAGTTTGCCCAGTGCAGAGATGAGGTCTGCCCATTCGCTGGAGTACTCAAAGTTCTTGAGGGCCTTGTCCACCGCCGCCACATAATTCCTGTACTTGGAGTCACTGAGCAGCTCCACTTCCTCTGCATTCATCCTCCTGGGTGGTTATTCAGCTACTTGCCAACACCAGGCTCACATACACACATCACACCTGGAGTGAATGGGGAAGGGGGGGGGGGGTATTGTTACTCTGAGTCATAGTGAGTGGATTAATCAGAACTTTACGTATGGAAGCATTAGCCTCAAACTACATGTGTCCTTAATGTGCAGGCCAGCACCAGTCAATCTGTCAGAATGAGAGTTACAGAGAAGCAGATGGGTTGATGATGGTGCACAGATGGAGCTGTTTATTGACCAGTCATGTACAAATGACAAATGTTAATTAGGAGCAAAGTCTGACAGATTACAATAATTTGATAAGTTTAATGTTGGTATGTGAAGATAGTGCTAAATCATTGGTGTCTTCCTCCAGACATGTCTTAGTGAAACAGATGCCTTGGGGATGGGAGAGGTAGATAGATGTGCTTCAACAGACATTATAGAAGTCAAGTGAACAAAGAGATGTACATGAGAGGGTTGGGTTCCAACTACAATCAAATCACATTTTATTTGTCACACGCTTCGTAGACAACAGGTGTAGACTAAATGCTTACTTATGGGTCCATTTCCAACAGAGCAGAGTTAAAGATTAAAAATAATAATAAAGAAATAGTGGCACAGTGAACAGCAAAAAAAAAAAATTTTAAGAGTAAAAATAACATGCCTATATATATGGAGTTCCAGTACAATGTCATCCTTTCACCAAAAACAGATTTTTTCATGGAATTTTTATCCAAGGCAGAAACCTAAATTCCTCCCATCTGGTAATCAGGGAAGGGACAGACCTGAGTGGTACAGTACATGCATCACATGTCAGCCCTGCCCAGTGCCTCACAATGAAATGTGTTCTTGGTGGGGTGGGCGACACAGGAAACTAAATGACAGCCCTGGTCTTTGTAGTTGCAGCTATATGGATCTCTAGCTAGTTGTCACGAGTTGAAATATTTGGCAAGAGACAGACTAATTTTAGGACGACACACCCACTAGATATATTGACAAGAACAATAGAATGACATGCAAATTATAAAACGCTAGATCAAACTATCTAGCAAGTCATCTATTTAACAAGATGGATACAAAAATATATATATAATTAATTTCTATAGCCAACAACGTTAAACACTTAAAGGCATCGGACATAACTCGCAACCAAACATGAATGACATCACCTATCGTAATAAGTCCTGCGTGTCAGCAATATCGAAACCTGCCCTCCATGTAAGTCAAATGTGCTAACTTGCTAACTCAGCCAAGGCAGCGATACAACACCCAGGTGGTTACAATAGTACCAAGTAACTTACTTAGACGTAACGTTACAGCCTGACTAACTCCCGATGTTGTGTCCCGAAACTAGCGTAGCAACGACTGTCTTATTTATCGGCCACGACAGCCGACGATAAATGCTTACCGTTAGAAGGATATTTGTAAACCCACACTGTCAGTAAATGTATCCCGCTTGACGAATTAAAAATAAAATAAAAATTCAGCCTGCGCCAAATGTCTCAGTGGGAAATGTATCCTTGATAGCGCTGTCCGTATTATTGATGATGATGTTGTTGCTGCAGCTGCCGGGCCCCCGACGTCGACTCGGTTAAACCGTGTCACTTGTCAAGTAAGCATACAACGCTCACGGGTTAAATAATAAGTGTATCCTACATATTTCCAGGTATCGATGTCTTTGTCTTTGCTTGAAAAACAAACCAACATCAAAACCACACCTGCCCTACGTTCAGGTTCACAGAGCCAAACAATCGCGTTCACAATTGTCCCAGACTGCGTTGCAGATTGCTTGCACGCCTCCTTCATTTGTCCGACTGCAATTCCTCCTGGCGGTAGAAAGGTTCCGGCTCGTGTTGATAGCTAGTGAAATGTATGCCGTAGAAGTCTTCGCTGTTTTAAATTTATAGGCTGATGATTTGTATTGCTACATTAGCTTTAATTCGCCATACTGACAATCAGATGTACGAAGCCATTTCGCTTTGGACTTCGTTACATCTATTAAAGCGAAAAGTCAACTGCACGTGTCTTCGTTGTTAAACCAGGTTAGCCAGCTAGCCATTGCGAGCAATAGAAGATAACGACACACACCATGGGCGAAAATGCCAAAGGAGCTGGAGTGTTTCTCGAACTAAGGAAGCGGCTGCAAAGTGGTCTTCTTGTTCTCTGGTAATTATTTGCGAAATAGTTAGTTACCACTAGCTAGGTATCTAGTCTTAGCTAATGTCGGGTGGTTGCGCTAGCAGGACAGGGTTGAGGACGCGTTCCTGTCGTGAACAAACTGCGCAGAACAGACGCATATAAATGTATTTAACATCTCAAGGACCACACACACGTGTGACTCTTAGCCTACATTTGTACAACATCAACCCCGAGCCCTACATCAGGGACTTCATCAGGACCTGGATGATTTTGGGTCAACCACGAATCGTTTGCGCTGCTGCAATGGTGTAAAACAATTGTACTACTGTTCGTCAACTGAATGCACCACTCCGTTCATAGAGCGGTGGTTAGGTATAACACCCGAAGTCATCCAACCGTTATAGTCAGGGGTGTAGTGCTGCTGGTGCGTAGCGACGCTCCGCCACTTCTCGTGACGTTGATATTGTCTCGCAAGATCACTTTGATGATTTAATTAGTATTCTACATGACAAACCGAATATAATGGCATAGATCATGTCCGGTTACTGTTATACCAAAAACACAAAAACTATTTTGTTATGTCAGTTTTAAGATAATCGTGCTGAAGTTGTTGCATTTTTGTTTTGTTCTGTTGGAACTCCATCTGCTAGAAAATTCGATTAAATAGTAGTTAGGCGGGTTAGCCATCCCTAGAAGGTCGAAATGAATATTCCCATGGAACGGATTGGGATTAAATGGTTGGCATGCATGCAGCATGGGTGTTTTAATATGTAAAACGTGAAGGATTATCATTCACGAATCGCGATGACGGCCTATTTTATAGTAATTGGTGTTTTAGGATTTAAAAAAATAGAGCGTTTTCCTTGAGCCACGTACATACTGTGATTGCCTACGCGGTATAATCGTGTAATTTGGATGATGCATTGTATGTATATTCTAAAATTATTTTTATACAATAGGCTTCATATCGGTGCCAACTTTCATTCAGGAGTGACGTAATACAAAATTGCGCTCCGTTAGGCAACCTAAAATATTGCACTACACCACTGTTTATAATAAATGCAAAGCAATTGCCGTATGTGGTCAACTGATAATACCAGCACCGTTTTGATTGAGAGAGCGTCATTGCCTATCTTGGGTTACGCATGGGAGCTCATCTTGATAAATCAGTCAATGCCCGATTTTTGTTTTCAGTGAATCTCCGTTTGGATATTTGGTTACAATTAGGCTGGTAAATATTAGCCAAATTGAGGTGAGTGCTGATCATCTTTAGTCTAGCAAATGAAAGCAATTCAGATATTCTCTACACACACACATACATTAGGCTTACAGCCTACCTGTTGAGTTTCGCTGATGTTTATTCATCTATTGGGCCAACATGTTCTCATGGATGTAATGCTATATTTTGACACCAGGTGGGGTTGTGGAGTAGGAAATTAACATTTTCATCAACATTTTTTTTAAATAAAAATAAATGGGCCATTCAAGCTGTGGCAGTGAGTCAGACTTAACATGAACTTGAGTCCATAAAACATTGACTTAAGTCATAATGTTTTGTTTTAATAGGGCTCTGCTGCTTTTCAACTATACCAAAAGCAGCATTAGGGCCCTATTCAGACTTGAGATAAGTTGACATGAATTGGATTTAAAAAAAAATGTTGGCTTAAATCCATATTTTATGAATTTAATGAATCTTTCCATCTCTGAAAATAAGTGCACTCTTCTCACTTAAGTGGCTCCCAAGTGGAACAGTGGTCTAAGGCACTGCATCTCAGTGCTTGAGGCGTCACGACAGACACCCTGGTTTGAATCCAGGCTGTATCACAACCGGCCGTGATTGGGAGTCCCATAGGGCAGCACACAGTTGGCCTAGCGTCGTCCGGGTTTGGCCGGTGTAGGTCGTCATTGTAAATAATTTGTTCTTAACTCCCTGGCTAGTTAAATAAATAAAAAAGAACAGAATCAACCGCCTTTGCATAGGTAATTAAGACAGTTTATTTGTGAGAAAGTGTTCAAGTTAGCCATTGTTATGTAAATGCAGTCTGAAAAGTTCCAGTGGCCTGGCTTTTCCCCCAAGTGAGAGCAGGTCTAGTCATGGCCTAGTGAGACACGGGTGCTGTCCCGTGTAGCAGGAAATAGAAAAGTCTAAGCCTTTCGGGTTAAACACTTGGGTAAATCCTGAATGAAAATGCACCATAAATAGAATCGTGTCCAGGTGCTGGATGCTTTGGGACCCTCTACATTTGATACTCGTAAACATTGGTGTGGGATTCTGTAGGTTAGGCCTATAGCCTAGTCTGTGCTTTGCTGCATTGCCTAATTGTTCTATAGTTGGATAATATCTTGTTAAAAAGAGCAGGTTTACTGTTTAGAAACTCTTGTTTTACCAGTCGCTTGTGTATTGTCTGGTGTGACAGGCTGCTACTGTGGTTCCTGGCTATAGTTCCTTCCAGTTGTTTGCTGTTGCTTCCTCCACTCGGTTGGAAGTGAGAGAATTCAATGCAGCCAACCAAGTTGTGATTTTAAAGCGGCCTTCGCTGGGTAATATTTTTCTTCCTGGGGGACAGCACTTGTGTCAAGCATGGACAGAGACGCATTGCATGGCTAGTGAAAATAATTGCATCGAACCCAGAGATTGAGCAGAGGGCAACGTATCTTCCGTGCATCAGTGCATCAGGGCTGTCACTGCAAGAGAAAAAAAAATCTGGATTAGCCAAACATTGTACATGCACTTTACCCTACACACCATTCTTTTTTCTTCCTTTGTCTCACACACACAATATATATTGCTTTATTTCTCTCTCCCTCTATCCCTTCAGTTGGCCTACGGCTGTTTTCCTTTGCCCTTCTTCCATCAGAGCAGTGAGTGCATCCTCTCTCTCTGCAAACGTTCCTCTAACTCATTAGACTTCTACTTTCAGCTGAGACAGCAACAGGCAGGAGGTAGAGGGGGATAAGGACAAGTTGGAAGGTTATGATAAATTACTTTAGTACTGTCACACACACACACACTGGTCTACCATTCACTTGTTTGTCATCCACTTGTCAAGGAACGCAGTCCCATTTGTGTCTCAGCCATTGCACAGAGGCCTGCCATTACGCTGAATCATTAATCCAATTGTATATGTTTTGTTACCAGGTTTACCTGTCCATATCAAAATATGACATGTTGCTGAACACCATGTCTGCCTGTCTGTCTGTCCGTCCCTCCCTCAGGAGAGATGTGGCGAAGAGCTATGCAGAGGTGAGGGTTACAGGAGGAGATTCGTCCCTCCACATCCGGACTCCTCGGGGCCTGCTAATCGTGGAGCTGCCAGCAGGGGTCAGCCTCGTGGAGGGCTCCTGCAGGGAGGCACCTGAAAGAGGAGATGAGATACACTTCAGAATGCGCCTCAATGTGGACCAGCACACAGATGACACAGGTAATGGTGAGGCTAGCTGTATGGACACACACACACAACAAATAGAGACAGAATTACTCCCATGTAAATGTTTGTTTCTCACATATCATAGCCTAATTACCATCTCCACTTCAGGTAAGACAGAACAGTATCAGTAGATCATTTCTTATTTATGGCTGATTATATAATATATTCTCATCTGGCTTGAGTCAGTTACTCTGTGGCTGTGAAGCCTTCCCTCGAACTGAGACAGTGGAGGAGTCCTCCTGTGTGTCCCCTGTAGCCTGATCAGCCCACACAGTACTGATCTATAAAGGACTGAGTCATGAGCTCAGTAATTTGCCCGTCATGTCTGGTGCCTAAAACTACACCCACTGATGGATATACAGACACTGTGAATCTTTGACCTGAATCAGCTGTAACCTGATTTTTCGTGGAGTAATACTCTACCATCTTCCCTGAGAAAGAACTGAGTGCATGTTTTTGGTGCTACTGTGCAGGGAACGGAAAACAAAACTAGAGTTTCTTATTGGTTCAGGTAGTCAGTCTGTTTTCTTCCGTTTGGTGTCAAATGAATACACCCCAGGTTTACTTTGTCTCACTCCATCAGGTCTTGCTTATATTAACTGTAGAGTCACTGCACTGACCTGGGAACCGGAGGAGATTCCCCCCATGTCTCTCTCCCAGAGAGAACAGGGCCCGTATCCACAAAGATATCTGATCTACGGGGGGAAATTGGATAAACACTGGGGTGGTGGCGGACCGGCAGAGGGGAAAGCAGCTTGGAAGAAAGGTGGCAATGAGTCTGTTTTTGAGCACTCCTCTGAAAAGCTTTGTGGATATGGGCCCAGACCCCTAATACCCCAGGCCTTCATCTCTCTGTCCACGTTCACTCTGCTTATCGACTTTTGCTCCGTCTCGAGGTGAAGCTCTTTTCCGCCGATAAGAGTTGTTTATGTGCTCTGTTGCTACTGTCTCCTAACAGGGGCCCTGGGGAGTGTGATGGAGAGGCTGCAGGTCCGAGAGAGTTATTCCTTCCACTGCCAGTCCTGTGGGACCAGGGTGCTGGAGGAGAGGTGAGACGACCACAGGGAGGAAGTTGGTTTGTTGGTTCATTTACGTCATCCGTTCAGACACAGGAAGTGGTGCCGCTCACAGTAGTGGAGAAGATGGGTTCAGTGAGGGAGATGGATGGCTGTTTGAGCTAAAGGACGATGCTGTGCTCTGTCTCATCTCCCAATGTCATGTTGACATTGGATAGGTGGATACACGCACACCCACACACACCTGCCAAAATGTAGAGAATACATATGTTTGTGACATTGTCACGGAAAATGGGTAAAATTTGAATATTACCCAGCTTTCCCTGTTAATGCAAATATCTTTTTGATTGATTCGTGCAAATAGGTTTTTGATTGAAGTTATCAATTAATTTCATCAGTACAAATAGTCTCCATTGTATAGCAATGTAATGTCATTGATTTTTCTCAGGGTATTCAAGCGAGTGCTCCCTCTCCCCAACTGCAACTGGAGCTCCCTGGTGGATGACTGGTGCTGCCATCCGGACCCCTTTGCCAACCTGAAGCTGCTGCCCCGAGCGGAGGACTGTTTACTGGGCGACACTCACCTCCTTGTGCCCCTGGATAGAGGCTGTGAGGAGACTCTCACCCAGGAGCTCAGCCCCATCACCAACAAAATGGCTGAGGGTCAAAATCAGGACACACCGGTGAGAGGAGGCAAGGGAGGAAGGAACGTCTGTGGCAGAAGATCAATGCCGTTTTAGCCTTGATCATCACGTTGATGTTCGTTAGATACATAATTTAGGATTTGGGCTTTTCACTTCGCTCTCACTCCCTCCCCAATGTACCGAAAAGTAAAGCTAAGACATTGGTCATTTTCAAAAGTTTCCCTCATGTTTGTGTACTGTAGTTACATCAGCAGTGTCTGTGCTTCAGGCTCCTTGTTAGTCTCACACTATCTGTATACCCCCATCCCACTGGGCCTGAGACTGGCAGGATGAGATGGACACACTCTACTTCACAAGCAGCAGCAGCAGCTAGCAGCACTCCCTTTTTAGAGAGGAAACTTGAGGAGGCGGGCAGACAGGCAGCACATCAACACACATCGTGAGCCACTTCAACCCGAGCCTACAGCCAGGCCTGGTGTTTGAAGCCAAGCTTCTTTTTTTCTCTCTCTCTCTGCCTCTCGCTCTCTCTCTCTCTGCCTCTCTCTCTCACTCTCTCTCTCTGCCTCTCTCTCTCACTCTCTCTGCCTCTTTCTTTCTCTCTCGCTCCATCACTATCTGGAGTGGGATTGATTTCGCTCTCCATCTATTAGTCACTATCTGTGGCTCAGCCTGGGCCTTTTAGTGTGGCTGTGGTTGAGTGGATGGGAAGTGGAAAGAGGGATGAGGAGAAGAATTCTGCCTGCCCATTGCTCTCTCCTCTTTTTAGGTTGTTTGATTGTGGTTATCGATTTCCGTTTTGGAGGAACTTAAATTAGAACTGTGTGTTCTTGTCTTTTAGCTTTATTTGGTATTTTTCTGTTCTTTTTTGTAGAAACCCAACCGCAGGCGTACGCTTGTCTCCTGTAAGAGCTGCACAGCCGGCCTGGGAGAGGCTGTGGCACCAGGTACACGACCGTCTTTATAGAATAGATACTGTATATTGTATTTTTTTTTTAAATCGACAGGAATTTGTTGATTTGCTGTCATAATACCCAACGTCATACACACACATACACACACTGGTTGGGAGCAGCACAGCGTCTACCTTAGAGTGGCACTACCGGAGCAATTTTAGGGCTTAACTTCCTTGCTCAAGGGCACAAAGGCAGTGAATGGCATGGGACCAGCAGCCCTTCATTTGCCAGTTAAATTCCCACTTGTATCATTTACCCTGGGACTTGAACCATAAGAAAGTTGCATTGCATTAGAAAAGATGCCCAGGTCAGGTTCTGTCTCAATAGTAACCGTTTCTGTAAACGTTGCAGGGACCTTGAAACTCTACATCACAGAGGTGACAGTGAGACCCAGTGTGGGAGACAGCCAGTTTGATACCTCTCCAGACAGGTAACTATGGTGCTGCTTCTCAGACTGGTGCATGTTGCTGTAACATCTGTGGATACTCATCCTCATCATTCGGATACTCAGCTCCTCAAAGTGCAAATCGATGTAAATCTATAGTTTTTCACTATGCAGATGCAATATATGACCTTTTGTTGCTACAATGCCAGTGAGCGATGTAGAATATTTTTTTAGACATAGCTAGGTAGGATTCTTATTGAGGGTTAACCATTCCCTACTCTTCCACAGGTCACTGTTCCTGGAACAGACCATAGCTGCCAGACTGGTGGAGCTGTCCTCCTCACAGAGCGTGTTTCGTTTCTCTATCCAGGCCTCAGATGGAAAAGCCTTCATATTGGTAAGTGTGTGTGTGTGTGTGTGTGTGTGTGTGTGTGTGTGTGTGTGTGTGTGTGTGTGTGTGTGTGTGTGTGTGTGTGTGTGTGTGTGTGTGTGTGTGTGCGTGCGTGGTGTGTGTGCGAGCTTGAAATATGTGAGACAGAGACGGTGTGTGCATTGGTGAAATGTGTGTGGCTTTAACAGAGCGGGTGTGAAGTGTTAAATAACTTCTGATCCTCAGCTCTGGCTCCTGAACAGCGACTCCCTCATTGCCTCGTTCTCTGCCACTCCGTCATCGACTGTCAGAGGTGATGCTGTCACCTCTCCCGGCCACCGCCAGTGTTCTGAGCATCAATCACCCACTGAAGCTGGCAGCGCCGTCAAAGTTCTCTATCTCCCCTGTTCTCCCTCTGCCAGCACACACCAGGAGTAAGACAGCCTACATACCCATCTCCTGCTGCATTTCTGATAGAGTATGATACATTATTTTTTTTGTTGGGGGGTGGGGGGGTCTTTCAGTGCAGTTTGTTCAGGATATTTGACTATAATGGGTATTTGTACTATTGGTATTATTTTTATTATAAAATTGTGTTTTGCAACTGAGAACAGAAATGAGTCACGGATAGATGTGGTGGGTGCTCCATGTTCCTCCGTGCTAAGTTCCCCTCTGGAGGATTCTTCTCTTCTGTTATGATTTCCTTCTTCCTCTCCCGCTTCACCTTTGTCTTGTTTTGCTTCGTATAACGTGACAGCCCCTCCAGCAGACTGGCAGCAGAGCTGTAATTAACAAACTGTAGATGAAAGGAGAGGACTCCTCTCCGCTCGGCACTCCAGTACAGCGTAGCTCAGCACATCACTGCTGTTGACTGCGTGTAGGATGGGAAATTGCCTGCTGTTTTAAGTATGACACTAGCTCAGGGGTTGGAGAGCCCTGACCTACACTAGCTTAAACCGGATCACTTCTCCCAACATTTTGGAAGAAAACAACGTGGCGGTTGGCTGACACAGCTTGTATGAAGGTGGGGAAGTGTGGGGAAGGTGGGGAAGTGTCTCCTCTAGGCCCTGCATACTGTTACATACGTGACATTCATCCCTGACCATGTTTTAATTCAGTCACTGAGCACCGTCTGTCTTGGTTGAACGCACTGGAGGTGACGTTGGAGATGCACGCCAGTAACGTGTCTCTAATTGGTGGGAGAATCAGTGAGCCTCTGCTTAATTGAATTGTGACTGTCACCGAGGGCGATGACTTGATTAGTGTGGAGTTGACGGCTGCAGAACTAATCAAATTTACTACCAGCGATGTTTTCATTAGTACAAACCGTAGCAAAACATTTTGCTACGAATACGAGGGTTTCTCATTGGACAAGTTCCGGTTAGTCCCTCCCTGTTTCGGCCCATTTTGTTTCTTTTTGGACAATAGTTCCTAAACACTACACCCTTGGGTGACCGTTGAGGTTTTATAACCAGCGCTGTATGTTAGGATTTTCTTTACTGTAAAAGCAGTAGCATTCACTGTATACTAAGTGAGTGTTACTTTCTATACTAAGGACTTATCAGCATTTTAACTCAAGAGTGTCTGTCGCAGAGCCACTGCACAGATGGCCAAATGTAATGAAAAAACCTAAATCGCTTCCACGACCTGTGACAGGGAATCAATCTCTCCCTCAATTTCTCATTCCTCCATCCCTTTCAAACTCTCACTGTTCAACATTACCCAGTGATAGATTATAATGATTTGATTAGCATCGTAATGCTTCAAACTGGGATTTATGTCCCCTTGCCTAGAAGATGTGAACCTCGGGGAGATATTTGACTTTTAATGTATTATTCTGACTGATGCAGTGTTGTACATTTTCTCTCTTTCTTCGTGTCTTTCTCTTGGTCTCATTATTTTTCTTTCTCTCGCTATCCCTTATCTCTGTGTGTGTCCAGTGTTGTAGACACCTGGGAGAAGGACATTGGTGTCCACCCCCTAGAACTACCCCTGACCACGTGCCAGGAGCTGTTGTCGGTGCTGACAGCCAGTACTTCCTGTCTCCCTCCATCGCTGCATTCCATGAACTCCTACCAGGTGAGAGAGAGCCTCTGGGTAATGTAGGCAGAGCTTGTCCCCTTGGCAGGATGAACATGACACTGTTTGATTCCATATGGCTGATATCCATTATTTACAGCCTCTACCCTAGTAGCTATCGTTGCGACCATTTAAAAAAATATATAAAAAAATAAGCACATTTTCGAAAAGAGGTTCAGAGGGATTTTGTGACCAACTATTCTTAGAAGATGCTGGAGCACCACCAATACTGCTGGGCAGTCTAACGTTTTGGTGCCCACAACCACAGTCTCCTCTACAGTACAAAAAGGGAGAGTTTTCTTGCACCAAGGCAAGACTAGGAGTTGTAAACTTGGCTGACTTCACCAGGGACTCTCCAGAGACATTCCAGACAGTTGCACAGTAATTACCACCATTGTCTCATCCCTGCCTCTTTACCTGTCACAGCAGCACTCACCTGCGAGCACGACGTCAGGTTTGAGAAGTTGAAGTAGCCTAACATTTTTGAAAAATAATGTAAACAAACATTTGAGCTCCTGCATATTCAACGTGGCTGAAAATAAGGCCACTGGCTCCTGTCTCATTATATAGTTATCATGACTCTGGGCCCTTTGATTAAAATGCTTACCAGTTACTGTTTTCACTTCCCACCACTACTATGTTACCAAACCTCTGAGACTGCTTATTATATTTCAGTACTCCCTCTCTTTCTCTCCCACGCTCTGCAATCTCATATTTTGTGTTCCTTCCCTCTTTCACAAAACTCTGTTACTTGCCCTCTGGGTCTGTACAGGGGAGGAGGAACTCATTTTGACTCTGGCAGACGCTATCAATTCCACTTAGATGGAGGGGATTGGAGAGAACTTCTTTCCTTACTTTTTCCATTTATCTTCAGTTTGTCGTATTTCAGTCTGATTGGCTTGTAGGGTGTTAAGAGTGAGTCATTCTGTACATTCCAGGTGTTGCAATAAGTCTTTTTAGTAAAAAATATATATTTTCCAGAGAAACCATCAATTGTCTAAAGTTGCGATGCCATACTCCCCCCATGTTACCATATTCCCAAGTCCCGTTCATCACTCAGCTGGAAAGTCTGGAAATCGAGGATATCAATGTCTTGTCCTGACCGTGAGTGATTATGCTACTGCTGAAAAGGGACTTGTTTTAGGACGGGGGTACTTTAGACTGACTGCATGTCACTAAAATGGGGAAGAGACGAGAGGGACTAAGGGGAGTGATGAAGAGTGTCTGATTTAGCCACTTAAATACCTCCACTAGAGAGATGGATTCACTGCTCTGCTGTAGACCTAGGAGTACCAGAGAGTAATGCGATCACGTAGTCAGATAGAGTTACAGCGGATGAGGGCTGAAAACTCCCAAATTGATAATGCAGCCCTAATAGTGTGTGTGTGGGCATGTGAAATGGTGAGTGGGCCTTCCAGTGCCAGTCTATTGTGTTAGCCCTCCTAACCAGATCTAGCCTCTCATTACTGGAGGAGGAGGAATGGTGTGTTGTCTGGGATGTTGTGTTCCACCTCCGAGCTGTGCTGCGGTGTAATGGGGTGTAAAGTACTTCCAGTGCAGCGTGCCACCCCTGCCACAGACCCCTCCCCCCTCCCCGCTTGCCAGCTCATTAATCTCCCACACAGAGAGGCACACTGGAAGATAAAAACTGGACAGAAAAAGGCAAGGGGCAACATGCTGGAAAAATGAGATCTAAATCAAGTCTCACCCTGACGATGTCTTGCACACTCCTGTGTCGTATTGTTGAAACGATTTTACCTCCCTCAGGTACACGAGCCTGAGGGGGGTAAGGGAATGCATGAAAAAAATGGGATTTGTCGGAAGAAGAATTCTCTGTTAACCAGCACTGTGTTGTATTAGACTGAATGGCTTGTGACACTCAGTCAGTGTGGCTGGTCCCCATAATTTAGATTACTCGGTCAGTTGCTGTGGCACTCCTCAATCAGAATCCCTCAGTCAGTAGCTTAGACCACACTTTCAGAAATGCCTTATTCCCTACAGAACATAGTTTCAGTGTAGGCAAACTGCTTTCACTTCAGCAGCACCATTCACACATGTCATTTGTGTGTGTGTGTGTGTGTGTGTGTCCCCAGTTATATTTCTCGTCAAGTGGAGTAAATAATATTCCCTCTGTCACCTCGCCAAGATGTTGAGTGTTGTGATAACAGAACGCCTGTACGAGAGCACCGAAGCTGAGCATTTAGCTTCTGAGGCTTCTCTTCTCTAGTCGTATCAGCCCTTTTTAATGCTGACAGATAAACACCCCGCTGTGAATACTACTACCTCTGACAAAAAAAGAGCCATAGTACAGTGATGGAAAGGAAATAAACTGTACTGGCAAATGCAATCTCCCGGTACGGGAAGAAGTGTTTCTCTCATGTATCTAAAAAAATAATAATAATAATCATATTCCTAGGAGAGTAGACGTTTTTCAACGAGGCGGGCTGAAATTGTATTTCCATTATTAGAATTTGTAACTGCGGTGAGCTCACGACGAAGCTGTGATGAGAAACCGTTTCACCCCTGGGTAGTACATCAGCACATCACAACTATTCTTGGAATGTATAGCAGGACCTTGTGTCAATAATAATTCATTTAATTGAAAGTGTTTGTCTCACACCCAAGGTGGCATTTTCTTTTAAATAATAAAAACAATCCAAAGAAACAGAACGTGGACACGGACAAGAAACAAAGCTATATACAGGTATCATCAGGTCCGGAGGACATGAGAACAGAATTAGCAGAGGTCTGTGAAAAGCTTTTGTGAACAGCACTGTCTTGAGCTGTGTTTTCAAGGAGGACCGAGACACTGCACTAATAATGTCTGGAAGAGACTCTACCATAATAGTGTGAGCCCTGTCACCTATAGTTTTTTAGTCTGCTTCAAGGGGCTGCTGAAGGAAGACGGACCTGGAGGGAGTGAAGGGGGCGTGTGAGGCAGGAGGATAGAACAAGGTCAGACAGGTACTTGTGTCCAGAGTTTAGGATAGGTTGGTAGGTGTGAAACAGGATTTTGTAGTTGATGCGTGACCATATGTGTAGCCAGTGGAAGTCGAATAGCGCTGGATTGATGTGCTCACGGGGGGAGGTGTGGGTGAGGACACGTTCTGGACATATTGTAGCCTGTTTAGGCACTTGGTAGCTACGGTAACAAAAGGGGTGTTTTTAAAATAAAACTGTGGATGAGTTGCTCAGCTGCAGGTTTTGATCGCATAGGTTGTAACCTGGCAATGTCTCAAAGATGGGGAAATGAGACTTTGGCCACACTCTTGATGTGGGCTTCAAATGAGAGCGGACTTAAATATCACACCCAGGTTGTGAACCTCACTGGAGGGGAGGACCTTGACACCATCAATATTAAGGCTGTAGCTGCTGATTTAGTCAATGATGATGCGAGTGCCAATCAAGACGGCCTCTGTCTAAAAAGAAATCTTCAGTATCGGTGTCCCTTCCACGGGACGGTTGAGCTAATGTAGGCTAATGCGATTAGCATGAGGTTGTAAGTGACAAGAAAATTTCCCAGGACATAGACATATCTGATAGTGGCAAAAAGCTTAAATTCTTGTTAATCTAACTGCACTGTCCAATTTACAGTAGCTATTACAGTGAAATAATACCATTCTATTGTTTGAGAAGAGTACACAATTTTGAACATAAAGTTTATTAATAAACAAATGAGGCACATTTGGGCAGTCTTGATACAAAATTTAACAGAAATGAAATGGTTCATTGGATCAGTCTAAAACTTAAGACATATACTCTGATGCCATCTAGTGGCCAATATCTAAATTGAACCTGGGCTGGAATAATACATTATGGCCTTACTCTTGCATTTCAAAGACTGTTAAAAAAAATACGAAAGAACGGTTGTTGTTTTTTCTTTGTATTATTTTTTACCAGATCTATTGTGTTATATTCTACTACATTCCTTTCACATTTCCATAAATGTCAGTGTTTCCTTTCTCCTTGCTTCAGGGCCTGAGCTACAGGCAGTTAGATTTGGGTAAGTCATTTTAGGTGAACATTTTAAAAGGGCTAATCCTTAAGAGGTTCTGCAGGAAACTAAACTCCATTGTCGGTGTTTGTCGGTGTTTGTGGAGACATACAGCTGAGTGTTGTCAGCATAGAAGTGAAAGCCCAGTCCGTGTTTCCTCAAGATGTTTCTCAGTGGCAGCATGTAGATTCAAAACAATAGTGGCCCCAGAGCTAAGCCTTGAGGGGGACACCTTGTTGGACCACAACTGTCTCACCTACTAGGACCGATGGCTACAAACTGGTAGCGAGCAGTGAGAGAGAGACTGTTCAGGTCCTGACAGGCCCAGGTGCTTCTCCATGCAGTCCAGCAGGATGGTGTGGCTGACCGTGTCGAGTATGAGGATGATGGCAGGATCAGAGTTAGCATTCATGAGGAGGTCATTGGTGGCCCTTACCGGGCCAGTCTTGGTGCTGTGTCTAGCTCTGAAACTCAACTGGAAGGGCTCAAGTAGGTTGTGAGTGGCCGGGTGGTTTTGGAGTTGGTCAGAAACGGCACATTCGAGGAAGGAGCTTACTCGGGAATGGCAGGTTGGAAATAGGCCTGTATTTCTGGAGGTTGTTAGGGTCATATTCAGCCCTTTTAAGTACTGCTGTGACTGCGAACAATTTTGAGCTGAGGAGGGACACATCCAGGGATGAGGGACTTGTTGATCATTTATGTGAAGAAAGGCTCTAGAGCAGGTAAGCAGGTGTTTACAAGGGAGGTGGGGATAGGGTCAAGTGAGCAAGTGGTGGGCCTCATTGTTCTAGCCAGCTTACATCAGCTGCAGTGACTGTGGTGAAGGTGGAAGACCTTGACTCGGAGCGTAGGACTGGGTAGATCAACTACAGGGGCTGGAGAGGACAGAATGGTGTTTTGAGGTTTTACGTTTTGCTTTGGAAGAAGCACAGGTATTTGTTGCACTGTTCTAGGGAGGCTGAGGTAACCGAATTGTTGTCAGGTTGGAGGAGCTTACTCACAGTAAAGAACAGCACCCGGGAGTTACCACTGCAAGGTCCTGAGCAGTTGGGAGAGGTAGATTGCCCAAGCTGCATTTATGGTCTGTTTGTGTTCTTGCTGATGTTGCTCAAACATCTGCGCATGTACTGTTAGCCCAGTTTTCTGATACTGTCGTTCTAGACGACGGCCCGTTGCTTTGAGAGAGTGTCGCTCCTCAGTGTACCAGGGAGAAGATTTAGAGAAAGACACCAGGTGGGTTTTCAAAGGAGCAACTTCATCCAGTATGGAGGCCAAGGCAGTGTTTATATTGAGCCGCAGATAGTTCCACAAGAAAGTCAGGTGAGTTTAGGAGGCTGATTAAATAAGCACAGCAAGTACTGATACATTGCCAGTGATTTTGAAAGCCATGCATTCAAAGATGAGACAGCTGGTACTGGAGTAGACTTTAATATGTTCATAAACATCTGAGGAATCATTGGGTGTAGTGAGCGATAGTTGCTGCCATTTCTGTATCTTTTGGTTCAGCCTTTGGCGCAGTAGATAAGAAGAGATATAAGGATCTGAGCTGGTATTTGAAACCAAATTATTAGCCAGAAGTAGTCTAATATGTTAACTAATTTAATGTTGTTGATTTAAAAACTAAAAACTAGATGTGTTCAATACAAAAAACAAAGGTTGTTATTTTAGAATGCACATAAACACTTAATAATTAAGTTTGCAGGAGTAAACTACCAAGTCTGCCACTAGGCACTATTGCGCAGGGATGAAAACTAGTCAGCTTTCAGTGGAATTTGCTGTTTTGAATCCGAAATAGGTGACCTACGTGATTTGTGTAGATCCGATTCGTTTTTTCTTTTTTGGGGGGGGGGGGGGGGGTCGAGTGATGCGCGTTTGGAGCAATACTGGCTTTATCTAAAGCTCAGCCAATCGTTCACATAACAGAATGCAGAGCAGCACGCAACTGAAGAAAGAAGAGACAACCAATTTAGTCGTTACAACATCAGTGCGTGCTCTGGAAAGGCAGCTTGTCAGTTACAGCAGCGCGTCCCCTGAACGATAACGAGTAACACCATACCCAAACTGGCAGCTTGCAAATTGATTTTGTCCCCCCACACCAAACGCAATCACGACACAGGTTGAAATATCAAAACAAACTGAACCAATTATATTAATTTGGGGAGAGATCTTAAAGCATTAAACATTTATGGCAATTTAGATAGCTTACCGTTGCTAGCTAATTTGTCCTATTTAGCTAGCTTGCTGTTGCTAGCACATTTGTCCTGGAATATAAACGTTCAGTTGTTATTTTACCTGAAATGCACAAGGTCCTCTACACCGACAATTAATCCACCCATAAAACGGTCAACCGAATCATTTCTAGTCATCTCTCCTCCTTCCAGGACTTTTCCTGTTTGGACTTTTACATGGCGATTGGCATCTAACTTTCAGAGTTACCACGACGATGACCAAACTCAGTTTATCTTTCAATCACCCACGTGGGTATAACCAATGAGGAGATGGCACGTGGGTATCTGCTTCTATAAACCAATGAGATGGGAGACGCAGGCCTTGCACCGTGTTCAGCGTCACAAATAGAACTGACTTCTATTTTAGCGCTTGGCAACGCAGACGCTTGTTGGCGGACTCGAGCAGTGTGAGTGCAATAGTTGAATAACATGTATGTTTAAATTCGTTTTGCGACGCACGCAACACGGTCAGCATGCTAGGTGAGAAGCCTGGCCACAGAGACGGGGGTGAGAAGGTGATGAAGCATACTTCATGAGCTGTAACCGAAAAACAACTGGCATTTGGAAAGTTTGAGGTGAGGGAGAAAGTGTGGTGGAAGAAGTATTAGATTTAAGTATATAAGTCCAAAGAAGAAAAAGCCTGGAAGGAGGAGAGATGGCTATAAACGATTCGGGTTGACCGTTTTTATGTGTGGATTAATTGTCGGAGTAGAGGACCTTGTGCATTTAAAGTAAAATAACAACACATTGTTTATATCACAGGACAAATTAGCTAGCGACAGAAAGCTAGCTTAATTGGACAAATTAGCTAGCAACTGCAAGCTAGCTAGCTAAATTGTGTTAAAATATATTTTGCAACGCACACGATGCAAACGGTGTGGTCAGCATGTAACCAATTCGCGATCGTATCAACTAGTATACGAGTCCTTGCCGTTTCTCAAGTTGTAACGTGTTAGTTGCTTACTGGACCCTGGAAATCTGTGTGAAATGTTAACTAGTTAACGAACTAACCACTATCTGTTAACTAATGTTTTCCCTCTACAGTATGTGGTTAATTTTCGGAATGAGAGAATTAGGTGAAAATGAGCCGTTGCTTGTTAAACAAGTGAATTCAGGGATCAAGTGTAGCTGGAGCTGGGCCTGGTTTAACTTGGATGCCGCTATAGAGGTGAAAGGAACACCACACACTTTCCCTCTTTGTCACTTTTGCTGGCACATTGGAGAACAGATGTCCACAGGCAGAACGTGTACAATGTAATAATATGCAGTGTAGCCCAAAGATAGTTTTTGTTGTGTTGAACTTGACAGTAACACGTGTGCGTAAGTGAGGGGGGATTATAATTGTTTTTACTCAGTGAACGTTATTTTTGCACACATGTAGCCTTGTTCACTTGATCGACGTCTATAGTGGCCACTATAATAGAGCAATTTGTGCCTGTTTGTTTCATTCTATTTCCACTTAAGATGGGTTTTTTTCCCCCCCCAAGTGCAATATTTGTGTGTGTGTGTGGTCACAAGCGTTCTATTATAAAGGCTAACTGCAATATTAGTGTGTGGTTTTTTCTCAAGACTAGAGTGTCATTTGCAGTAGGTCTAGGCAGGCAACACATAACATTGGGTTGCTTTCTTTACATTTTTTTAGCTGTCGGTTCGGTTCACATGAACCACTTTATATTTGACACACTTAGACTGATCCTGCAGATCATATTCTCTGTTTTAATTAGTTAACCTGCATTTCTCCCTGGCGAGGATTTTTTGTTTGTTGCATGTTTCAGTGCAACAGAAAAAAAGGGTCACCTTTTTGGGTCCTCACCAGTTTGCATCCCTGATTGCAACCATCTATCAATGACAGCAGCTGGTTCAAAGGTACATACTTGAAAGAGTTAACGTTAGAGGTTGAGGTTCACTCTCTTAAGTCAAAGGGAATTAATAGTAGCTTGTTTCTTGCTTCGTTTTTCCTTGTATTTTTCTTTGGGGGCTTAGCTATTTTGTAGCACGTTCACCTTTGGGCTTAATCTGCCATCACAGACTAATTTGTTATCATTTGTGTTAATGAGTGTTGATGCGGTGTGCAGGCTGAGTCATGAGTTTCGGGGGGGAGCCTTGAGTGAAGCCAATGCCCTCATCCATCATCCCAATATAGCGGTCTCACAGGAGATCCAGTCAGGCAGAGCTGTGACCCTCTTCCAGGCAAACAACCAGGACTAGGAGATGGCTTTAATTTGTATGTGTGTGTATATGTGCAAGACCTGCACTGTTATCAGGCATCTGACCGTGTAAGAGAGGACAGGATGTGCCACGAGCAAACAAAATATCCACATTTCATCTGAACACATTGTTTACCTAAATGTCACTGTTTTTTCGTTTGTTTTAACACAATCCATACAGTATACTCATCATAAGTCAGTTTCATTGTACGTAATGAAGATATATATATATTTTTCTGGCTGTATATCTGAATCTACATATACAGGTGAGGAAAGTAATACTGTATCTCTTATTGTTACACTAGAGATCTAACCCGACCTGTCTGAATTGTTTACAGGTGGCGTACATGAGACTGTAATGTCAGAGGTCAAGAGCCATGGATCCACTCATCTTTCCTAGAGGGAGGATCAGCAGAAGAAACACTGGAACACTAAGAGTACAGTTACTTATCTGTCTTAGGCTGTGTTCAAGACGCACGTAATGGAAAACCAAGTTCCATTGCCCAAGTTCAGCTGGTGCATACCTCCGAGTCGAGCATTCTCCTTCTAAAAGAACGATCATTCCGTTATACGTTTTGAAAAGGTTTCTTCAATTTGGTCCTACTGAACATGACCCTGATAGCTGCTGTAATACAGACCATGTAAAAAAAATGACTTGTAACTAATCATTCCAATGGAATGACTGAGTTATTGATGACCTGCCCAGATTAAATAGTGAATCAGACTAACATGCCCGTGTTGAAGTTCATGTTTTTTAGCGGGGGGGGGTCACTTTTATTGTAAACAAGAAAAGAATATGTTTCGAAACACTTCGGCATGAATGTGGATGCTACCATGATTATGGATCATCCTGAATGAATCGTGAATAATGATGAGTGACAAAGTTACAGATGCACAAATATTATACCCCCCCCCCCCCCCCCCCCCCCAAAAAAAAATGACTTTGGGGTAGGTATGATATTTGTGTCTAACTTTCTCACTCATCATTGTTCACGATTCCTTCAGGATTATCAGTCTATTCTTTTTTAACAATAAAAGTGACTCAAATGACACATTATTTACATTCATTTCTGTTGGGCACAAAATCATTTGAAACACACCCAAAACAAACAGCAAATGCATCCAACAAATTGTAGTCACAAGCTTGATGTAGTCAATGCATGCTATGGATATGGGACCAAATACTTCACTTTTTACTACTTTAATACACAAAAGTACATTTGTCCCAATACTTTTGCTCCCCTAAAATGGGGGGACTATGTGCAACAACAAAAAACGGTTCACCCGATATGGATGAAAATACCCTCAAATTAAAGCTGACAGTCTGCACTTTAACCTTAGTCATTGTTTGATTTCAAATCCAAACTATTGAAGTATAGAGCCAAACGAGGAAATAATGCTTCACTGTCCCAATAATTACGGAGGGCACTGTATGTAACCTCTGTGACAGGCGGTACCTTTTTGGACAGGCTTTTCATTTTACCTCTCAACCACTTTTCCTCACCACACTTTTCCTCACCACTGCTGTGTGAGAGGAAAATCAGCTGACAGTGTCATTATAATAACCGCTATAATTACTTTTAAAAATATATATATATTTTACCAGAGAGCTAGTAATTATGTGGTTGGTTATGAGATCGAACGCTACAGAGTTTTCTGAATGTCAGCTAGCAAAGCTTTAATTACAAATACTTCCCGAGATTCATGTGCACTAGAAAATCAGCCAGCTTTACAAGTACATGACAACATATGGTCGATGCAGAATGATTATACATTATGCAGAATATTCTTCTAACGCTCCATTAGACTCGAGGAAAGCCTGTGTGATTCCGTTTCATTTTGAGGATTTGAATGTTCTCTTACAGTGGCTCTATAAACAGGGCATAGCCAATAATAGGACACACATATTGTGCATCCCCATGGGCTATAAGGAGGTCATTGTTGGTAGCAACTGTAAACCGATTGGCAATGAAGTGGAACAGGGTCTGCACTACTAAGAATAAGGGAAGAGTTATATTCAGTATCACTTAATGTCTATAGTTAGGAAGCTGAAAGGTCATGATTTGAATAGCAGGAGCTGAGCTTCATGAAAAACTAAGTTACCCAAATGTACCCAAATGTACTGTACTTTTGAGGCTTTTCAGACCCATCTTGTCTTATGGTTTTGTTAACCAATATAAGGACACAACTATAGTGAATCCCAACACGGGTACAGTTTAAGGTGGTCCTTGTTGGTAGCTGTACAACAGCAAAGAACTGTAACAGGGTCTACCCTAGCTGATGCAGAGTCAGACCAGCTTGTATCTGTTTATAGTAAGATCAGAGGTAGACGATAGCAGTACTGTATAACGGGGGGGGGGGGGGGGACTGAGCTTCTCAACACGGATCCAACAGAAAGAACAAATGTATCAAGCACTAAGCTCTATTCCTGGATAATTTTTTTGCTGTCTCTGTTTTGGAGCTATTCAGGCCTACCCCTCTCCATTGTCTTGTGATTAAGACAAGCTATCTGCATAGGTTATATAGCAGACAATGAGAGACGATTCAGCATTGTCTCTGCCAACGTAAGGTGTCATGTTATTTTTACAAGCTCCCCAGAAGATGTAGATACCCCTGTTTGCCTCCCTGAATCTGCCATGTGCTGATGCGGCAACTGACAATTACTTTTAAAAAAATACAAAGGCACATTGTGCTCACTGAGGTGGCAAAGCAGAGTGAATTGGCTAATTAAATATATCCAGTGTTGAACAGTCAAGAGGGTCTCGGCTCTCTTTCCAGCCCTTGTCACACGAGAGACAATTATGTGAGCTCTAAATAAACCATCAGCGTGAACCGAAGCAGACTGAGTGGGAAGAGGTACTGGAAGAGTTGCCCTCGTTCTGAAGACACACACACGACAGATACATTAACAGTGTTTATTGTAGGGAATCACTGCGTTTTGCAGCTTCTTTCATTCCCCTCATCTTTGATCAAAGAAAACGGTATCAAATGGGAAAAAATGATCCTCCAAGGTGACGTCGGGCTGCCCCGTGTTGTCATTGTACCGCTCGTTAGGCTCCTCAGCTAGTTATGTCAAGAGAGATGCACAACTGAAAATCTTATCATTTTCAGGAATCATTTTCGTCCTATTTCGACCTATGATTTGGATATGGCTTGACAGGTTTTTTCATCTCAGAGGGATGCCTTTTAGAAAAGGTAGAAAAGGAAGAGATCAAACCACACCTTGAGAGAATAAAAGGTTATAACTAGCCTTTATTACTGTAACTCTCAAATGTGATTACGGTCTTACATTTGTATCTAATCTAAGGGGTAACACTGGCTGTGTGTTTGTCAATCAGGGAGCTTGTATGTGATCGCAAGATTGAAAATGTGTTGCATGGGAGATTAGGCACACACTACTTCTGGAGAACACACACCAATTTAAGAAAGGGGTCCCATTCAAACTCATTCAGTTGTGGATGGCATTAACACCTTTCATAGACATTTCTCCCCTTCCTCACTGACTCTCTCGATTTCTCAGTGCCCTCAAAACACACAGATTAAGTCCAATCCGGGACTAAAACATTTTCAATGGAGACTGATTTTGTGATTTAAAAAAAATCTGTGTCTTGGAAACCGTCCAGTGAGAATAAGACACGGATACCCCATTTTACTCTCCAACCCCTGCTAGTGTTTTCAGTTTTCTCCCAACTCCCATTGTAGATAGTCCATTATTAGATAACATCACATACGTATGGACAGACCCATTCAGAGCTTTACGATATGATTTTCAGATTGGATGTTCCAGGCATGTGCCCAAATGAATTCGTTCTGTATTATTTTTAGATTAACTGGGACGGGTGGTGTCTGCGATTACATGTGACCTGTGTAAAGGGTGAGATCCATTGGTATAAAGTCAGAGGAACCGAGCTCCTACCTCATTTCTTTTAGTCAATGAGGCATCGGATAGAGTTCCTGCTGCAGTCAACCAGCCCTAATGTTTTCTCTGCCTAAGTGCATCTTCAAGCTTCTTCCCCCTACAAATGATTCCTGAACCTTTTGATATTCTCTCTTTGTGAATCAGTGTCATTACTGGGGTTAAAAGATATGGGTAAAAAATAAATGCTATCAAAAGCAGGTGGAATTAATATGATATCTTTCTTTGCTGTAGGGAACGCCAAGAAAACATTGCCATCTTTTATTTCTCTCTTTTCTCCCTCTCTGAGCATGCTTATTACTCTTCCCATCTTTCTATAATTCGTCTTGTTCTTTCATTTTCTCGTCTGATACATTTCTCTTCTTGCTCTTACGACTACATTGTCAGCTTCCTCTCTCCCTCTCCTAACCCTTTCCTCATCCCCCTCTCTCTGTCCTTCTCCAAACCTTCAGCTACTTCCGCTATTACCCTCCTATGCTCCTTATCCCCCCCCCTCTCTCCTCTGCGCCTCCCTTACTCCCTCTCCCTCCCTACCGCTCACTAATATGGCACCGTGGTGTGTCTGCGGGTCATCTGTGATTCATTCCTTTGCCCATTGGCCTGGGTGCCACCCCCGAACGAGAATCTGTGAAAATGCCATGCCCACGATGAAAGGTTTGAGCATTCAGTAGTGCCAGCCCTCCCCTGGGCAAGGGTGGTACCACTACATCTGTGGGCATGAGATGCTCAAATTTAAATCTTGCTCTGGATTCTGTGCTACTGTTCTCCAAAACATAAAAAGCCATAATATATGGGTAAATTGCATAGCAAACACTACTAATGTATGTTACATGTTAATTAACTGTTAATTGGCGAGTTGTACTCCCACAGCTGTCCACGAAAACTCATGATAGTACAAGATGGTGTGATGGCATTCAGTCAGTCAATTTTAACATTCTAATCGAAACAATCTGAAGCAGCATCTGTGCACTCAGTATCTATATTTTATGATTTATACAAGGCATTAGGAACACCTGCTCTTTCCATGACATAGACTGACCAGGTGAATCCAGGTGAAAGCTATGATCCCTTATTGATGTCAATTAAATCCACTTCAATCAGTGTTAATGAGTTAAAGGATAAAGAAGGATTTTTAAGCCTGAATGGGCAAGCCAAAAGATTTACAGTTGAAGTCGGAAGTTTACATACACCTTTGCCAAATACATTTAAACTCAGTTTTTCACAATTCCTGACATTTAATCCTAGTAAAAATTCCCTGTCTTGGGTCAGTTAGGATCACCACTTTATTTTAAGAATGTGAAATGTCAGAATAATAGTAGAGAGAATGATGATATTTAAGCTTTTATTTCTTTCATCACATTCCCAGTGTTTCAGAAGTTTACATACACTCAATTAGTATTTGGTAGCATTGCCTTAAACAATATAAACTTGGGTCAAACATTTTGGGTAGCCTTCCTCATGCTTCCCACAATAACTTGGGTGAATCTTGGCCCATTCCTCCTGACAGAGCTGGTGTAACTGTCAGGTTTGTAGGCCTCCTTGCTCACACACGCTTTATCAGTTCTGCCCACAAATGTTCTATAGGATTGAGGTCAGGGCTTTGTGATTGCCACTCCAATACCTTGACTTTGTTGTCCTTAAGCCATTTTTCCACAACTTTGGAAGTATGCTTGGGGTCATTGTCCATTTGGAAGACCCATTTGCGACCAAGCTTTAACTTCCTGACTGATGTGTTGAGATGTTGCTTCAATATATCCACATCATTTTCCATCCTCATGATGCCATCTATTTTGTGAAGTGCACCAGTCCCCCCTTTGTTTCATCAGACCATAGTACATTTCTCCCAAAAGTACCATCTTTGTCCCCATGTGCAGTTTCAAACCGTAGTCTGACTTTTTTATGGCGGTTTTGGAGCAGTGGCTTCTTCCTTGCTGAGCTGCCTTTCAGGTTATGTCGATATAGGACTCGTTTTACTGTGGATATAGATACTTATGTACCTGTTTCGTCCAGCATCTTCACAAGATCCTTTGCTGTTGTTCTGGGATTGGTTTCCACTTTTTGCACCAAAGTACGCTCCTCTCTAGGAGACAAAACGCATTTCCTTCTGACCCACTGAAATTGTGATACAGGGAATTATAAGTGAAATAATCTGTCTGTAAACAATTGTTGGAAATAATTACTTGTCATTCACAAAGTAGATGTCCTAACCGACTTGCCAAAACTATAGTTTGTTAACAAGAAATTTGTGGAGTGGTTGAAAAACGAGTTTTAATGACTCCAACCGAAGTGTATGTAAACTTCCGACTTAAACTGTAAGTGCCTTTAAACAGGGTATTGTAGTAGATGCCAGGTGCACCGGTTGGAGTGTGTCAAGAACTGCAATGCTACTGGGTGTTTCACGCTCAACAGTTTCCCGTGCGTGTTAACAATGGTCTACGACCCAAAGGACATCCAACTTGACACAACTGTGCGAAGCATTGGACTCAACATGGGCTTGTAGAGTCTATGCTCTGGCGAATTGAGGCTGTTCTGAGGGTAAAAGGGGGTGCAACTCAATACTAGGAAGGTGTTCCTAATGTTTCATACACTCTCTATATCTGTCTATATACAGGTAACTGCCAAAATAAAGGACACACTTGAGTAATTGAGGGATACAAAGTATATTGAAAGCAAGTGCTTCCACACAGGTGTGGTCCCAGAGTTAATTAAGCATTTAAAACATCCCATCATTCTTAGGGTTTTGTATAAAATGCCCAGTTGCCTATTATTGTGGCTACCATGACTCGAAGAAGAGATCTCAGTAAATTTGGAAGAGGGGTCTCAAAGGAGCATAGGGGGTTCAAAAGGTGTGTGTGTCTCAATCACCAGATCTCAACCCAATTGCCTGAGACAGCGTTTTCCACCACCATCAACAGAACATAAAATTATGGAATTTCTCGTGGAAGGACGGTGTCGCATCCCTCCAATAGAGTACCAGACACTTCTAGAATTTATGCAAATGTTCATTGAAGCTGTTCTGGCAGCCAACGCCCTATTAAGACACTCTTTGTTTCCTTTATTTTGGCAGTTACTTGTATATCTAAACTATATAAGAAACATTTGAACACCAATGTGTTGTTGTTTTAGTATTTTTAAAAAACCTTTCCTTAAAAGCAGCGTGGAGTTCTCAGTAGATTGATAAAGTGTCAGAGGGGGCAGGCCTGACAGTCAGGAGAATAGACCTTCCAGTGACAGATGACAGGAGGAGATTGGAGCGTTGGTAATGATGAGACCGGGGTGTACAGCACCTGTACGGTGCAGCAGTAGATATTTTATTATCTTTCAAGAGGAACAGAACAGCTGCTCAGTATTTTAGAGTGAGATATAAACGTCACTGTCCGAGGTCAACCGCATAAGGGGCAAGTTAGATGTACGGAGTTTTTGAGACATCTTGTGTCTTGCCCATTCACCCTCTGAATGGCACACATACACAATTCATCTCTCAATTGTCTCAAGGCTTAGAATTCCTTCTTTAACCTCTCCTTTGAAGTGGATTTAACATGTGATATCCATAAGAGATCATAGCTTTCACCCATCCAGTTTGTTCTTAATGTTTTGTATACTCAGTGTATATTACTGTCATTACATACACATAGTATAAATATGGAAAAGTTCCATGATGTGGTAACCATAGAATATGGTGGTGATCAACCTTGGTCATAAAGACCTACAGGATATAGAGGCATTTGTTGCGGCCCGGGCAATAGCCTGAGATGAGTAGGTGTTAAGTAGAATCCTATGTTTTAGTGTAGGGCTGGAACAAAAATGCACGCTGGGTTGTAGCTTAGTCAAGTTGGTGAGCAGACCGCTGAAGTAAGTGAATGGAAAAGGAATGGTTTCTATAATGAAGATAGCAATCTACACTGAACGGAAATATAAACGCAACATGTAAAGTGTCGGTCTCATGTTTCATGAACTGAAATAAAAAAATCCCAGGAATGTTCCATACGCACAAAAAGTTTATTTCTCTCAAATGTTGTGCACACATTTGTTTACATCCCTGTTGGTGAGCACTTCTCCTTTGCCAAGATAATCTGTCCACCTGACAGGTGTGGTATATGCTGATTAAACAGCATGATCATTACACAGGTGCAACTTGTGCTGGGGACAATAAAAGGCCACTCTAAAATGTGCATATGTCTCAAGTTTTGAGGGAGCATGCAATTGGCATGTTGACTGCAGGAATGTCCATCAGAGCTGTTGCCAGAGAATTTAATGTTCATTTCTCACCCATAAACTGCCTCCAATGTCGTTTTAGAGAATTTGGCAGTATGTCCAACCGGCCTCACATCCACAGACCACTTGTAACCACGCCAGCCCAGGACCTCCACATCCGGCTTCTTCACCTGCAGCATCATCTGGGGACGGGGGGACGGGGGGGGGTGGGACGGGGAGTGCTGAGGAGTATTTCTGTCTGTAATAAAGCCTTTTTGTGGGCAAAAACGAATTCTGATTGGCTAGGCCTGGCTCCCCAGTGGGAGAGCCTATGCGCACACGGGCCCACCCTTGGCTGCACCCCTGCCCAGTCATGTGAAATTCTATAGATTAGGGCCAAACAAATTTATTTCAATTGACTGATTTCCTTATATGAACTGTAACTCAGTATAATCTTTGAAATTGTTGCATGTTGCGTTTTATATTTTTCGTTCAGTATGTATTAACATGGTCTTCGGCTGTTTGAGTTCTGGTATCTGAGGGTTTGTATGACTAGTTAGACTAGCTGAGGTCCCCATGACAAAATAAAGTTGGGATGATAACCACTTACTCCCAACACGGGGACGAATCTCTCACCAAGTGCCAGATGACATGCCAGTAAAGTGAACTGGCATGGGGTGGCAGCGTAGCCTAGTGGTTAGAGCTTTGGACTAGTAACCGGAAGGTTGCAAGTTCAAACCCCTGAGCTGACAAGGTACAAATCTGTCGTTCTGCCCCTGAACAGGCAGTTAAACCACTGTTCCTAGGCCATCATTGAAAATAAGAATTTGTTCTTAACTGACTTGCCTAGTTAAATAAAGGTAAAATAAAAATATAGAAAATTTGCTGACTTGACCTCTCTAGGTGATTGCTACATGAGAGGTGAATAGATACATGGAGGGGGTTATGGACGAGGCAATCTGTTAGCATCCAAAGCCAAGATGAATGGCCCTATTTGAGCAGGACAATGTCTTTTCTGTTTGCCTCGTGGCATCCCTCCCTGCAGCAGCTGTGTCCTGAGCCTACGTTACCCATGTAGGAGCATCGGCACAGAGGGAAAAATGTTCTGTCACCTCAAACTGCCGGGTCATAGCAGGATCAGAAAATTAGGTCTGTAGAGAGAAATGTCTTTCTCTCGCCCTCTCTCTCTCTCCCACTCACTCTTCCACTCCTACTCCGTCTCTCTGTTTTCAGTTATCATGGTCCTGATGAGAGGGGCTGCTGTTTGTGCTGGAGACAAAGCCTCAGGACACGGGAGCAATATCCCACTCATGTGATTAGCTCAAGAGAGCTGGAAACCAAATTAAATAATGTCCAGCAGCTAATCCTGCTGGCCAGTATCCCGAATGCGTGTCTGTGTATGGCTAAAGGTTGTCCTAGTACTGTTAAGTTCTGCAGAAGAAGTCTCATGCACATTTCCCTGGATTCATCTGAGTTTGGCAGGATACTTGAAAGTCATCCTAACCAAAAACCTTTCTTTTGCTTGCTGAATTGAGGCATGCACTTTCCACATTATTCTGATGCGCTCAGGTGCTTTGTGATCTGTTAGTTCTGTCTCACAGAGCAGTCTGTGATTGCAGTTCACCCCAAACAAAGGTCTCGGATGCAGCTCGCTCTATCCGATCGCAGACTTTATTCTGGTTTGGAGATGTTACCGTGTCTTCTGACAGACTCAACCAAATGGGGTGAGGAGGAAGTGAGCGGGCTCACCCTAACAAATAGAGAGGTCATCATACATTTATTTCTTGGTCTAACTCTTCAAAGCGCCCCCTGACACCCTATTTTCTTTTGATGCAATGTCTGTGCTGCTGCTTTTTCCTTTTTTTAAATCCATCTTTATGTCATCAGTCAGTTAGCTGCCATTTTGACTTCTGAAATTCAAATTGCAGCGTCTCATCAAAAGCTAGGAGATTGTGTAGTGTATTGTAACTGTAGACCATTTGGCTTTTCAACATGTTAACACATTTTTATCTTTGTATCCCATGGCATAGCCTTGCTAATTCACGCACACACAAAAAAGTATAAAATTCCAGTTCGCTATCAGTAGTTAAAAATAAAAATAAATCCATATGCCCTCACACTTACAGTAGTTTCTGGCTGTCATAGTGAACTGTTAGCTATCATTTATCCCTAGCCTCCATCTGACGTCTCACAAGCCTGTCTCCATCTCTGAATTAGAATGTCTCTCTCTCTCTCGCTCTCTCTCTTTTTCCTCTCTCTCTTTCTATTCCTCTGCTCAGATGCCTGTTTCTGCCATGCAATCCCAGGGCACTCTGTTCAGATGAGCGGGCCGGAGGATTGGTTTGTGGGGTTGACTGGGTTCCATATTATTGGAATGGAGTTTCCTGCTGAAAACCGCAGTGAGGAGTGGAGTCCAAACTCACTGTCTCACATCAGAACACTATAGGCCATTAGTTTGTGCATGTGTGTGAGCCACCGACGTATGTTCATACGCATATAAGTCAAACGAATCAAATAAAGATGTGTGTATGCGTACACATTCTGTATAAGCATATTAGATGATGTTGCATTATGTTTGAGTGCCATTATGATGTAGGTAGAGAGAGCTTAATACTTACACCAGGGCCAGAACTACTACTCCTTTGTGACATAATATCTCCAAAATGTAGGTGCCCGCGGTCATGTCCCTGACTCATCCCCCCCCTCTCAGCCCTCACTCCTCATTTTGTGGCTCAGCGTTGATGAGACATTGCCTAATGAGAACCACATGGAGGAAACGGTCGTTTAACACAGCAGATGCCAGCTTGACTCTGTCTTTACAACCCCCTCGATCCCCCTTTTTATTCCCTCCTCCTGATTTTCCCCATTTCTCTCCCTCTCACAGCAAACATTTTCTCTCTTCAATCCGTCTTTCGTAATCGATCCCTGTAATTACTGCCGGAGCCTCACCTGCTGTCTTGCCGGGCTGAGGGAGCTTGTAGTGTAGCACTTTGTTTTCAGTCTTCAATGCACTTGAATATTCTCACTGCATGGTCAAACTGAGCTAAACAAGGGAGACCCGAGCTGAATACAAATGCAGAATGAAAGATATTTGAATTGAATGGTCTGCCTGTGGTTGCTCTGATCATCATATATCCACTCTAATCACAGAGATATTTACAGAATAGTTCCCAGCATGCAGTGGGCTGTATCGTGTTCCTCCTTCATGCACTTGGAAGGAACAGTGCCCTGCGGCCATTGTTTTGGAAGATTTCCTCCCCAGATCTTGGCATATTTGTTTTTTGTGATGTGATTAAAATGATTCATCTGAATTCAGCATTGTTCAAGTTGCTCTGTGGAAATAGAGAAGAAAGAGAGAGACAGAAAACATAAGAGGGATATAAAGTAAGTTTTAGACCAGCCTAAATTCATTTTCAGTGGCAGAGAGCATACACAGCAGATTATTGGTATAACGTATTCCTGATTCTTATAGCTATACAGTATCCACAATATACAGTACAAGTTAAAAGTTAGGACACACCTACTCATTCAAGGGTTTTTCTTTATTTTTTACTATTTTCTACATTGTAGAATAATAGTGAAGACATCACCAATAAACCAAAAAAGTGTTAAACAAATCCAAATATATTTCAGATTTTAGATTCTTCAAAGTAGCCACGCCTTAATGACAGCTTTGCACACTCTTGGCATTCTATCAACCAGCTTCACCTGGAATGCTTTTTCAACAGTCTTGAAGAAGTTCCCACATATGCCAACTCATCCCAAAACTTGGCTACTTTGAAGAATCTCAAATATAAAATATATTTTGATTTGTTTAACACATTTTTGGTTACTACATGATTCCATATGTGTTATTTCATAGTTGTGATGTCTTCACTATTATTCTACAATGTAGAAAATAGTAAAAATAAAGAAAAAGCGTGGAATGAGTAGGTGTGTCCAAACTTTTGACTGGTACTGTACTTATTATTGTTTAAGCTACAGATGCCAGTTAAGTTGGTGAATGACAGCATAACAATGATTAAAGCCTATAAGCACAGATTCCTAAATAGCCACTCAAGTACCATTAAAACCTCTTAGATGTCAAGTCTCCTATTTGGGGGACTTTGACCGGTTCTGGCTGGTTCCGACTGACATTTTGGTGTACAAAGTGCTCTGTGAACATAGTATGGTCCCGTGTCCTATATTGCAAGATAGCCCCCCCAAAATATTCATTTGTTTGGGGGAAATAAATGATTTAATGAAAAAGGAGAATCTGGCAGATGCAACAATACTAGTTTAATCTCGTTGTGGATTTAGAGCTCTCAGCATGAAAGAAATAGTAAATAATTTCATAGAATGAAATTAAGACCACTTTCTCTTGATCACAGATAGATGAAACCCTTCATGCTTGAAGCTGAAGTTGTAATGAGTCTGGCCACATTTGAACGGTGTCTATGTGCAGTTCAGTGGATGTTTAGGAGAAGATTATTTTCCGGCGGCTATATGAAATACTGGCAATATTGTACTGCCACTAATTTTACAGTTATAAGAAATGTGAGATCTTATAGTAAGTTGTATTGTTACTATATTTAGAAAGCATTCCAGTCATTTCGAGCCTTATTGCCTACTTTTGTTAAATAAGAATATTCATATTTTCATCATATTTGTACTTATGTACTTGAGCTTGGGTCCTCAAAAGTGAGTACACCTCAGCAATTTACTATTTTACCAGAAAGGTGAGTTCCAGAAAGATTGATTGTTTATGGCCATCTCTTGGAGAAAAAAATACTTTTGGGGTGTCTATTTATGTAGAAATAAAAATGTTGCCCTATCATTCAACTTTTTCTTTAATTTATTGAGTTAATTTTTTTACAGGTACAGTGCACATTAATCAACGCTTCAGTAAAAGTGCCTGGTTTTTTGCCAGACGGTTTTAGCCAGCCAGCTAATTTTCAACTGCAGTCCCCTGGACAGGTTATTGAATGAGGTTGGCTCATTCACCCCCCTCTTCTCTCCTGTAATTGTTCCCCAGGTCGTTGCTGTTTAGGGAGTTTTTCCTAGCCACCGTGCTTCTACACATGCATTGCTTGCTGTTTGGGGTTTTAGGCTGGGTTTCTGCACAGCACTTTGTGACATCAGCTGATGTAAGTAGGGCTTTATAAATACATTTGATTGATTGATTGACTGTAAATGAGAATGTGTTCTCAGTCAACTTACCTGGTAAAATAAGGGTTCAATAAAATACATGTAAAAACTCAAGGCTAAGTTGTCGTATCGGGTTTAAAAAGAAACAGTTTAACCGTCTATTGGTCTATTCACCGTTTATTTTCACATAGTTAAGGGGATTTGTTGGAGAGCACAAGAGATTAATCCTCTCTACAGCTCTGCTCTACTCCAGCGGATTTCAGGAATTTGCTTTTATCAGGACAATTTGGATTTCCATTTTGAAATCACGAGTCGTGAGTACAACAGTCAACCCTTGCAACTGGAGAGCACTTATGTCAGTGTTTGAAACAACAAAGTACCTGGGTGTGGTCTGTGGTTAGACATGGGCTGGCACAAGGGAGATAGGCAAGTCCCTGCAAACCTAAATTAGCTTTAATCCTTGTCATCTCCTCTGAGCTCATAGACTTTTATTTTGTATTTATTTACTTAACCCTTATTTTACCAGGTAAGTTGACTGACAACATATTCTCATTTACAGCAACCTGGGGAATAGTTACAGGGGAGAGGAGGGGGGAAGAATGAGCCAATTGGAAGGGGTTAGTAAGTGGAGAGGGGCATAATTGCACAAACGTTGGATTGTAGACTATAGCGGGAGGTCTAGTCAAGTGCCACATAATTGATCTGATATCTACATGTAATACTCAGATTACACAGCACTTTAAGAATATTGCATTACATCTGTCGCGACTCGGGAGGCGGTCTGTGGCTGTGTCTCACTGTCCCAGGCCTATTTCATTATTCCCCGTGTCGACTGCCAGTAAGCTTCCCTGGTGAGGCGACTCGTCTCATTTCATAAAGAGAATGGAAAATGACAAGATGGAGATCAGGCGGGGCGGAACGACGATGCAGTTGACAACAGGGAGCTGATATTGTAACCAGAGAAATGTAGTATGGGAGTGTTTCCACTAGCACTCAGGTTCCATGGATGGACTCGGGGGTTGTCATGAATGTGCAAGTGCATAAATGCATACACACATGCATACACCACACACGCAAAGATACACACCCACACACACACGAATGCACGTAAGTGGTGAATGGCATGGTATGTTCATGTCGTTTCAGACATAGAACACTCCACACCTCTCAGACCCAGGTGGGAACTCGTTGGCACCTAAATAGAGAATAAGATCCGTGTTAATATATTCAACCGGGCTTACAATTATGAGCCATAACGCCTTTGGGATAAGTGCATTTGAGTTGAATCAATTCGCACAGCATCTGTGTAGGACCAGTGTGTAACACTGTAAAACATCATCGTGTATCTCAAATAGAATATCACAGAGCCAGATTTCCGTAAGTAGCTTTAACCGTTCTCCAACATCCAGACAGACAGATCAATGGCAGGGACACAGCTTTTGTATTCAGGAGGGACTGCCGCATTGCCTCTTCAAGGTCTGTTGAGTATTTTAATTTGGAAGAAATACATTTTTTTAATATGATTGCCTCCATCTGGCCTTGGTAGCGGCTCCGCTGTGCCGTGCCGTGCGGCGTGGTAGAGCTTCCTCCCTCTGACGCTCTAGCCTCCACCGCCATGCCTCTGTGGTGGTGATGTCATTATTCACTGTGACATGCACTGGTTTGCATCATATTACCAGAAGTTTAATAACACGTTTAATAACCTTTACTGGTTGAATAAACATTGTTTCAACGTAATTTGTCAATGTATTGCGACGTGGAATCAACGTGGGAATTGGATTTGAAAAAGGTAATCAAGCAGTACTGTTTTCATCTAATTTCATCCAGTTTTGTAAACATTGAAATTAGGGTAAGCTTCAACTATGTATATGTTGAAATTGCGTTGAAAATTCCACATAATTTCAACCACCCAATATAGAATGATTTTATGTAGAATTTCATATTTGATTAGACATATTTTATTTTACCTTGTTTCAATGATGATAGTAAAATGGTATGTTTGAATCAACGTCATTGTTTCAACATCATGCTACTGTCACAACCTGGCTCTTAGATGGTGACAAGAAAGGGAGTCCACACGTTGGCAATTAAGGAGTAACAAAAATATGTATTAAATAACTAACAAAGTATAAAACTACAAAGGAAAACTAACCTGTGACGTGTGAAAGTAGGCATGGGAGGGGTGTAATGGAGATGCATGGATGAAGGTAAAATGTGTATAAAGTGTATAAAGTGTTAAAAGGTGCAAAAAACATCAACCAGATCACAAAACAAAATGGTGCTTGTGGAGAGAGAGAAAGCCAGGACTGGGCACCAGGAACTTGTATCTCCGAGTTGATCTCAAACCCAGGTGCAAATTGTTACCTTAACGACCCAATCAGCTCCACCTGTCCCCAATCTGCAAATAAAAGCACTAACACAGAGGAGGCAGGGAGAGCGAGGTGGGCATAACACTGCAGTATCAACCTAAATAAAGAGGTACATTGAAATAATGTGAAGCCACAGTCCCAAGATTTGACTGAACAGTGACTCCTACTGATATATGAGGGGCAATGCACTTCAGTGAGAACAAGTCTATCATCCAGATACCTACCTCTACGTACTCTGCTTAGCTTTATAAACAAATAAATAGAAACTGCTATTTCCATGACAGATTGACCAGGTAAATCCAGATGAAAGCTATGATCCCTTATTGATGTCACCTGTTAAATCCACTTCAATCAGTGTCGATGATGGGGAGGAGGCGGGTTAAAGTAGGATTTTTAAGCGTTGAGACATGCTATGTCTATGTGTGCCATGCGAAGGGTGAATGGGCAAGACAAAAGATTTAAGTGCCTTTGAACGGTGTATCCAAACATGCAACATAGAGAAGACCAGCAAGGGGGCCATCATCAGCATTATGAAGGCATGCCCTCGCTGTGAGCATTTGTAATGGCGTTCTTCGTTCGTTGAAAGAGAGTCGGACCGAAATGCAGCGTGGTGGTTACTCATGTTTTTAATGAAAAAAGTGACGGTACATGAAATCACGAATAAATAAAAAAACAACAAACGGAACGTGAAACTTATTACAGCCTATCTGGTGAACACTACACAGAGACAGGAACAATCACCCACGAAAGACAAAGCGAAACTCAGGCTACCTAAATACGGTTCCCAATCAGAGGCAATGAGAAGCACCTGACCCTGATCGAGAACCGCCTCAGGCAGCCAAGCCTACACTCGACACACCCCTAATCAACCACAATCCCAATGCCTACAAAACCCAATACGAATACAACACGTAAACCCCTGTCACACCCTGGCCTGACCAAATATATAACGAAAACACAAAACACTAAGACCAAGGCGTGACAGAACCCCCCCCCCCCCCAAGGTGCGGACTCCAGGACGCACCTCAAAACCAAAGGGAGGGTCCGGGTGGGCGTCTGTCATTGGTGGCGGCTCCGGCTCGGGACGTGGACCCCACTTCATTAATGTCCTCGTTCCTCCCCTTCGTGTCCTGGGATAATCCACCCTCGCCGCCGACCATGGCCTAATAGTCCTCACCCACAACCCCACAGAACTAAGGAGCAGCTCGTGACTGAGGGGCATCTCGGGACTGAGGGGCAGCTCGGGACTGAGGGGCAGCTCGGGACTGAGGGGCAGCTCGGGACTGAGGGGCAGCTCGGGGCTGAGGCAGCTCGGGACTGAGGGGCAGCCCGGAACTGAGGGGCAGCCCGGAACAGAGGGGAAGCCCAGTACTGAGAGGAAGCCCAGTACTGAGAGGAAGCCTAGTACTGAGATGAAGCTCAGGTAAGTAGTAGGCTCCGGTAGATCCTGGCTGGCTGGCGGATCTGGAAGATTCAAGTTGACTAGTAGATCTGGTAGATTCTGGTTGACTAGCAGATCTGGAAGATTCTGGTTGACTGGCGGATCTAGCTGCTCTATGCAGACTGACAGCTCTGACTGCTCCATGCAGGCTGACAGCTCCTTGCAGACTGGCAGCTCCTTGCAGACTGACAGCTCCTTGCAGACTGGCAGCTCTTTGCAGACTGACAGCTCTGACTGCTCCATGCAGGCTGACAGCTCCTTGCAGACTGGCAGCTCCTTGCAGACTGACAGCTCCTTGCAGACTGGCAGCTCCTTGCAGACTGGCAGCTCCTTGCAGACTGACAGCTCCTTGCAGACTGGCAGCTCCTTACAGACTGGCAGCTCCTTGCAGACTGACAGCTCTAGCTGCTTCATGCAGACTGACAGCTCCTTGCAGACTGGCAGCTCCTTGCAGACTGACAGCTCCTTGCAGACTGACAGCTCCCTGCAGACTGGCAGCTCCTTGCAGGCTGACAACTCCCTGCAGACTGGCAGCTCCTTGCAGACTGGCAGCTCCTTGCAGACTGGCAGCTCTCTTCATCACGTTTGGCTTTGCAGACTGACAGCTCTGACTGCTCCATGCAGGCTGACAGCTCCTTGCAGACTGGCAGCTCCTTGCAGACTGACAGCTCCTTGCAGACTGGCAGCTCCTTGCAGACTGGCAGCTCCTTGCAGACTGACAGCTCCTTGCAGACTGGCAGCTCCTTACAGACTGGCAGCTCCTTGCAGACTGACAGCTCTAGCTGCTTCATGCAGACTGACAGCTCCTTGCAGACTGGCAGCTCCTTGCAGACTGACAGCTCCTTGCAGACTGACAGCTCCCTGCAGACTGGCAGCTCCTTGCAGGCTGACAACTCCCTGCAGACTGGCAGCTCCTTGCAGACTGGCAGCTCCTTGCAGACTGGCAGCTCTCTTCATCACGTTTGGCTAAGAAAAAAATCCGAAAATGCAGTCTCTACAACGCCGAACATTTACCAAATTAACTCCATAATATCGACAGAAACATGGCAAACGTTGTTTAGAATCAATCCTCAAGGTGTTTTTCACATATCTATTCGATGATAAATAATTAGTGGCAGCTGTGTTTCTCCTCGAAGCAAACTGAAAAAGACACGCAGCTGGAGATTACGCAATAATTGCGACGGAGGACACCAAGCGGCCACCTGGTAGATGTAGTCTCTTAAGGTCAATCTTCCAATGATTTGCCTACAAACACATCACAATGCTGTCGACACCTTGGGGAAACGACAGAAAGTCTAAGCTCATTCGTGACCCATACACAGCCATATAAGGAGACATTGGAACACAGCGCATTCAAAATCTGGGGCACTTCCTGTATGTAATTTCATCTTGGTTTCGCCTGTAGCATTTAGTTCTGTGGCACTCACAGACAATATCTTTGCAGTTTGGAAACTTTCCAAAGCTGTCAATTATATGCATAGTCGAGCATCTTTTCATGACAAAATATCTTGTTTAAAACGGGAACGTTTTTTTATCCATAAATTAAAAGAGCGCCCCCTATATCCAAGAAGTTAAAGAACACCCCCTGTGTTCTGTTAAACAGGTAACTCTTTATGCAATATATTGCAGGAGGTGTAAAGCCATAACACTTTCATTTTTCCAGCAGCAGACTATGATCGATAATGTCAAAAGCAGCACTGAAGTCTAACAAAACAGCCCCCACAATCCTTTTTATCATCAATTTCTCTCAGCCAATCATCAGTCATTTGTGTAAGTGCTGTGCTTTTTGAATGTCCTTCCCTATAAGCGTGTTGAAAGTCTTCTGTCAATTTTTTTTACTGTAAAATAGCATTGTATCTGGTCAAACACATTAAGGGTTGGTAACAGGCTGATTGGTCAGCGATTTTATGTAACTAGGCTAGTCAGTTAAGAACAAATTCTTATTTTCAATGACGGCATGGGCTTGTTCAGGGGCAGAATGACGGATTTTTACCTTGCCAGCTCAGGGATTCGATCTTGCAACCTTTCAGTTACCAGTCCAAAACTCTAACCACGAGGCTACCTGCCACCAGTAAAGGGGCTAGACTATTCCTAGGTAAGGGAATTCCTTTTGCTTCACTTCAAGCCTGAGGGCACACACTTTCTAGTAAGCCCAAATTGAAGATATGGCATATAGGAGTGGCAATATTGTCCATTATTATCATCAGTAATTTTCCATCCATGTTGTCAGACAACGGTGGTTTGTCATTGTTGATAGACAACAATCATTTTTTCACCTCTTCCACACTCACTTTACGGAATTCAAATTACAATGCTTGTATTTCATAATTTGGTCAGATATACTTGGATGTGTAGTGTCAGTGTTTGTTGCTGGCATAACATGCCAAAGTTTGCTAATCTTGCAAATGAAGAAATCATTCATGTAGTTGGCAATATCAGTGGGTTTTGTGATGAATTAGCCATCTGATTCAATGAATGGTGGAGCAGAGTTTGCCTTTTTGGCCAAAATTTCATTTAAGGTGCTCCAAAGCTTTTTACTATATTTTTTTGTTATTTATCTTTGTTTTATAGTGTAGTTTCTTCTTCTTTTTATTCAGTTTAGTCACATGATTTCTCAATTTGCAGTATTTTTTAATGGGGGCATGCTTATTAGTAACTGGGTTAAGAAATGTCTTAAATGTGTCAAGTGCAGCAGCTGGTTGCTTCTCATAACACACCACTGCCCAACAAATATTCTTTACATCAACAACATAGGAATCACTACAAAACGTATTGTATGACCTCTTATACACTATATTAGGGCCAGCCTTTGGAACCTTGGTTTTCATAGATATGGCTACAATATTGTGATCACTACAGCCAATGGATTTGGATACTGCTTGGATACTGCTTTCAAACTCATTTCTACGAAGGCCCTCAAGAAACTACACTGAACTTTGGGCAAACTGGAAACCGCATATCCTGAGGCTACATTTATTGTAGCAGGGGATTTTAACAAAGCAATTCTGAGAAAAATGCTACCAAAGTTCTATCAACATGTTGCCTGTAGTACTCGCGCTTCAAAAACTCTTGACCATAGTTACTCTCCCTTTCGGGATGGCTACCAGGCCCTCCCCCGCCCTCCCTTCAGCAAATCAGATCATAACTCCATTCTGCTCTTCCCTTCCTATAGGCAAAAACTCAGACTGGAAGTACCAATGCTAAGGTTTATTCAATGCTGGTCTGACCAATTGGAATCCTGCTTCAAGATTGTTTTGATCACACAGACTTGGATATGTTCCAGGTTGCCTCTGAGAATAACATTGACGTATACACTGACACAGTGACCGAGTTCATAGGGAAGTGTATCGGGGGTGTTGTTAGCCCTGTGACGACTACCCAAACCGTGGATTCACACAAAACTGAAAGCTCGAACCACCGCATTTAACCATGGCAAGGTGACTCGGAATATGGTTGAATACAAACAGTCTAGTTATGCCCTCCATAAGGCAATCAAACAGGCAAAACGTCAGTACAGAGTCAAAGTGGAGTCGTAATTTAGCGGCTCAAACACAAGACGTATGAGGCTGGGACTAAAGACAATCACGGATTACAAAGGGAAAACCAGCCACATCACGGACACCGAAGTCTTTTTCCCGAAGAAGCTAAACACCTTTTTTCGCTCACTTTGAGGATAACACAGTGCCATCGACACAGGCTGCTCCCAAGGACTGTGGGCCCTCGTTCTCCGTGGCAGATGTAAGACATTTAAGTGTGTTAACCCTCGCAAAGTTGCAGGTCCGCGTCTTCAGAGCATGCACAGACTAGCTGACTGGAGTGTTTACGGACATATTCAATCTCTCCATATCTCAGTCTGCTGTCCCCACTTGCTTCAAGATGTCCACCATTGTTCCTACAGTGCCTTGCAAAAGTGTTCATCCCCTTTGGCGTTTTTCCTATTTTGTTGCATTACAACCTGTAATTTAAATTGATTTTTATTTGGATTTCATGTAATGGACATACACAAAATAGTCCACATTTGTGAAGTGAAATTTAAAAAATAACTTGTTTAAAAAAAAATCACTAAAAAAACATGGGAAAGGGGTGCATGTATATGTATTCCCCCCCTTTGCTATGAGGTCCCTAAATAATATCTGGTGCAACCAATTACCTTCAGACGTCACATAATTAGTTATATTGCACACAGGTGGACTTTATTTAAGTGTCACATGATCTCAGTATACAGTGCCTTGCGAAAGTATTCGGCCCCCTTGAACTTTGCGACCTTTTGCCACATTTCAGGCTTCAAACATAAAGATATAAAACTGTATTTTTTTGTGAAGAATCAACAACAAGTGGGACACAATCATGAAGTGGAATGACATTTATTGGATATTTCAAACTTTAACCAATCAAAAACTGAAAAATTGGGTGTGCAAAATTATTCAGCCCCTTTACTTTCAGTGCAGCAAACTCTCTCCAGAAGTTCAGTGAGGATCTCTGAATGATCCAATGTTGACCTAAATGACTAATGATGATAAATACAATCCACCTGTGTGTAATCAAGTCTCCGTATAAATGCACCTGCACTGTGATAGTCTCAGAGGTCCGTTAAAAGCGCAGAGAGCATCATGAAGAACAAGGAACACCCCAGGCAGGTCCGAGATACTGTTGTGAAGAAGTTTAAAGCCGGATTTGGATACAAAAAGATTTCCCAAGCTTTAAACATCCCAAGGAGCACTGAGCAAGCGATAATATTGAAATGGAAGGAGTATCAGACCACTGCAAATCTACCAAGACCTGGCCGTCCCTCTAAACTTTCAGCTCATACAAGGAGAAGACTGATCAGAGATGCAGCCAAGAGGCCCATGACCACTCTGGATGAACTGCAGAGATGAGCTGAGGTGGGAGACTCTGTCCATAGGACAACAATCAGTCGTATATTGCACAAATCTGGCCTTTATGGAAGAGTGGCAAGAAGAAAGCCATTTCTTAAAGATATCCATAAAAAGTGTTGTTTAAAGTTTGCCACAAGCCACCTGGGAGACACACCAAACATGTGGAAGAAGGTGCTCTGGTCAGATTAAACCAAAATGGAACTTTTTGGCAACAATGCAAAACGTTATGTTTGGCGTAAAAGCAACACAGCTCATCACCCTGAACACACCATCCCCACTGTCAAACATGGTGGTGGCAGCATCATGGTTTGGGCCTGCTTTTCTTCAGCAGGGACAGGGAAGATGGTTAAAATTGATGGGAAGATGGATGGAGCCAAATACAGGACCATTCTGGAAGAAAACCTGATGGAGTCTGCAAAAGACCTGAGACTGGGACGGAGATTTGTCTTCCAACAAGACAATGATCCAAAACATAAAGCAAAATCTACAATGGAATGGTTCAAAAATAAACATATCCAGGTGTTAGAATGGCCAAGTCAAAGTCCAGACCTGAATCCAATTGAGAATCTGTGGAAAGAACTGAAAACTGCTGTTCACAAATGCTCTCCATCCAACCTCACTGAGCTCGAGCTGTTTTGCAAGGAGGAATGGGGAAAAATGTCAGTCTCTCGATGTGCAAAACTGATAGAGACATACCCCAAGCGACTTACAGCTGTAATCGCAGCAAAAGGTGGCACTACAAAGTATTAACTTAAGGGGGCTGAATAATTTTGCACGCCCAATTTTTCAGTTTTTCATTTGTTAAAAAAGTTTGAAATCTCCAATAAATGTCGTTCCACTTCATGATTGTGTCCCACTTGTTGTTGATTCTTCACAAAAAAATACAGTTTTATATCTTTATGTTTGAAGCCTGAAATGTGGCAAAAGGTCGCAAAGTTCAAGGGGGCCGAATACTTTCGCAAGGCACTGTATATACACCTGTTCTGAAAGGCCCAGAGTCTGCAACACCACTAAACAAGGGGTACCAGCAAGCAAGCGGCACCATTAAGACCAATGAACTCTCCAAACAGGTCAGGGACAAAGTTGTGGGGCAGTACAGATCAGAGTTGGGTTATAAAAAAATATCAGAAACGTTGAACATCCCACAGAGCACCATTAAATCCGTTATTAGAACAACAGAAATGGCACCACAACAAACCTGCAAAGAGAGGGCGCCCACCAAAACTCACGGACCAGGCAAGGAGGGCATTAATCAGAGGCAACACAGAGAGCAAGGATAACCCTGAAGGAGCTGTAAAGCTCCACAGAGGAGGATGGAGTATCTGTCCATGGGACCACTTTAAGCCGTACTCTCCACAGAGCTGGGCTTTACGGAAGAGTGGCCAGAAAAAAAGCCATTGCTTAAGGAAAAAATAAGCAAACATGTTTGGTGTTCGCCAAAAGGCATGTGGGAGACTCTCCAAACATATGGAAGAAGGTACTCTGGTTAAATGAGACAAAAATGTAGCTTTTTGGCCTTCCAGGAAAACGTTGTGTCTGGCGCAAACCCAACACCTCTCATCACCCCAAGAAACCCATCCCAGTGAAGCATGGTGGTGGCAGCATCATGCTGTGGCGATGTTTTTCATCAGCAGGGACTGGGAAACTGGTCAGAATTGAAGTAATGATGGATGTTGCTAAATACAGGGAAATTATTGAGGGAAACCTGTTTCAGTCTTCCAAAGATTTGAGACTGGGACGGAGGTTCACCTTCCAGCAGGACAGTGACCCTAAGCATACTCCTAAAGCAACACTCGATTGGTTAAGGGGAAACATTTAAATGTCTTTGAATGGCCTAGTCAAATCACAGAATCTATGGTATGACTTAAAGATTGCTCTACACCAGTGGAACCCATCCAACTTGAAGGAGCTAGAGTAGATTTGCATTGAAGAATGGGCAAAAATCCCATTGGCTAGATGTGCCAAGCTTATAGAGACATACCCCAGCTGTAATTGCTACAAAAGGTGGCTCCACAAAGTATTGACTTTGGTGAGGTGAATAGTTATGCACGCTCAAATGTTCTGTTTTTTTTTCAAAATGTTGAAAAATGCATCTTCAAAGTGGTAGGCATGTCGTGTAAATCAAATGATACAACCCCTCAAAAAATCTATTTTAATTCCAGGTTGTAAAGCAACAAAATAGGGTAAATGCCAAGGGGGGTGAATACTTTCGCAAGCCACTGTATACCAATGAAAGCAAAGGTGTCACACCCTGACCTTATATTCTTTGTTATTTTGGTTAGGTCAGGGTGTGACATGGGTGATGTATGTGTTTTTGTGTTGTCTAGGGGTTTTGTATGTTTATGGGGGTGTTTCCTATCTAGGTGTTTTTGTAAGTCTATGGTTGCCTAGATTGGTTCTCAATTAGAGGCAGCTGTCTATCATTTGTCTCTGATTGGGAACCATATTTAGACAGCCATATTCTTTGGGTATTTTGTGGGTGATTGTTCCTGTTCCAGTGTTCACGTTACGGGACTGTTTCGTCTTCGTTGCGTTTGTCGGTTTGTTGTTTTTGTTCTTTGTTTAAGTATTCCCATGAATATATGGATTGCTGCATCTTGGTCCTCCTCTCTTTCACCCGAAGACATTCGTTACAAAAGGTCACTGAACAAAATGACTATCGCCCCGTTAGCACTCACTTCTGTCATCATGAAGTGCTTTGAGAGGCTAGTTAAGGATCATATCACCTCCACCTTACCTGACACCCTAGACCCACTGCAATTTGCATACCGCCCCAATTATTGTCCACGGACAATGCAATCGCCATCGCACTGCACTCTGCCCTATCCCATCTGGACAAGAGGAATACCTTTGTAAGAATGCTGCTCATTGACATACAGCTCAGCCTTCAACCCCATAGATAGGGCGCAAGCACAAGGAGACTTGAACGATGATGTGATGAAATCGAAAATGACAGACGGACTTGATACTGATGTCTCTGAATGGAGAAAGACCTGGCACTCGGCATACACATTTTACTAGACACAACTTTTAATTCTATTGTCTAATTTTATTATTGAATTGAATGTTATCAGTTAATACCCTGTGTATTCTGCGCCAGGATCAGGGAACTCCTGTTGAATACGGGACACCACGCAGGAAGTTATGACCACTCTGACATGTTTACCAAGTTAGCCCCATTTACCACCAGACAAAATGCCAATATGCACAGTATCTGATGAAAGGTGCACATTGTTATATTAGCAGAACACTGATTCTATGGTTTTATGTAAATGGTTGTTTATTCGACATGGAACTGTTACAACATTTGCAAGTTATCAAAACACTTAGTTTAGAATATCTACATACATTCAGCAATTGCAGTCTTCTCATATTACTCTGTAGGCTACTGACCTATTCAAAACGTCCTCCGGCATCTTACCATACATGTGCCTGTAGTTATTGAACTCAACCTGCAGAAGTTTTTTGGGGTTGGGACTGAGTTGGGGGAAACAGCCTCAAGGTTCTGACAGATGGGTGTGTCTTGGTCGTGGCAGGGACACACCCAAGAAACATCCACATCAAACTGCACACCCAAGCCAACTCACGTTTGGTTTCTGTCACGAACCCCAGCATTTCTTGAGGAGCACGCCCAAAAACGAGGCTAAATTAGCAGGTGCAGTTCTCCTTTAACCCATTTGACCTCTTTACCACTCCTGTTGTAAATAACTCCTAGCATCCCGTAGCTTCAAAGCCATTAAATCGGTCACTGCTTATTTGGACATTTTTTTTATTTTTTTTTAAATACAGTTGAGGTTCACTTAATCAGTCTTTCTCCCCTCTCCTCTCTCTCTCTCTCCCTCCCTTCCCCTCTCTCTCTGTCTTTCTTTCGCTTGCTGCTGTGGCCCTGTATTGACAGGACACTGGGGAAGGAAGGTGTGTGTGGGAGTGAAGTCCCTCCGCGGTTTCCTTCCTCTCCGGCAACTGAGTTAGGAAGGACACCTGCATGTAGTGACTGGGTGTATTGATACACCATCCAAAGTATAATTAATAACTTCACCATGCTCAAAGGGATATTCAATGTCTGCTTTTTTTTACCCATATAACAATAGGTGCCCTTCCTTGCGAGTCATTGGAAAAGCTCCCTGGTCTTTGTGGTTGAAAGGACCTTACAGATAATTGTATGCGTGTGGGGTACAGAGATTAGGTCATTCAAAAATCATGTTAAACACTATTGCACACAGAGTGAGTCCATGCAATTTATGTCACTCGGCTCCCGAGTGGCGCAGTCTAAGGTACTGCATCTCAGTGCTAAAGGCGTCACTACAGACACCCTGGTTCAAATCCAGGCTGATTTTAAAAACTTTTTTAAACCCTTTTGAATTTTTTTTAAAACTTTAGATTATTTAGTAAATATTTTCTTAAACTGTATTGTTGGTTAAGGGCTTGTAAGTAAACATTTCACGGTAAGGTCTACTTGTATTCAGCGCATGTGACAAATACAATTTGATTAGATTTTTATTGAACGGTATTGAAAACAAGGGTGTCACTAGTTTTGACCCCTACTTTTTGAGAAAATTGCAATAGTATAATATAATTTCCCAATTTTTGGGGGGCATACAATACCCAGTGGGCAAAAACAGGTTGGAATCAATGTTTTTCATTTCTACAAACAACAAAAAATGTGATGACGTTGAATCAATGTGGAAAACTGATTGGATTTGCAAAAAGTCATTGACGTAAGGGAATTTAGTATTTTCACCCATCTTTTAACCTAAATTCAATGACACTATGAATTATTTTGTTGATTTCATGTTAAATTCATGTTAAATAAAAACTAGACATTGAACTGACTCTCTGTGCCCTGGGCGTATAGCTAATTATTTGAGTTATTTATTTTATATAGTCATTTTTGCTCAACTTTATCAAGGGTTGCAATAATTTTGGACCCCACACTTACAGTACGTCTGACAGGAATCACATAACACAAGTATTTATGAGCTATTACATGGTAGGCCTACACTAATAAATTAGGCTACACTACCAAGATTTAAAATGTAATGACAGTGGTCAAATTGTTTAGCCTGGCTAGTATGCTCTAAATGACATGTTTAAGTTAAATCAACTCAAGGTAACTTGTCTACTTTTAAAAGTGGTACATGCATGTAACACTAATGTAGCTGATGCTGTTTTTACACAATGTCATAAAGTTTTGTGAGTTGAAAATGTCTTCCCCCTCAGGACTGGCACTAATTCCTGTTCTCTCCCCGCTCAGCTCTCTTCTCTCCTGGCTGGCAGGTGCTCAGTGGTGGCCTGGCAGGCCCGGGTCAGTGAGGCAGGGATGTCAGATCAAATTTGTCTTCATTTGGGAGGATGCATCTTTAATAAAGCCCAGCATGGCCCAACAGGAGGCTGCTGCCGCAGCCCGCTAATGCGTGACGCCATAAATTCCCTTTAGAATGGAAAGAAGCATCCCATGTGGAGGGAGAGGCGTATTACAGAGAGGGGCTGGCTGGGGGTGACACCCATCATGGACTAGACCAGACACAACAACACCCAGCTAGAGAGAAGGCCAAAGTCAGAGGAGCTGCTATAGCCAGGGGCATCATGACCATTGAAAATGAGGGGGAGGGGGGACAAGCCCCTTCAAAGAAATGAGGTGTGTGACACCTCTGGCTGTAGCGACTGAACAAAATCAAATCTATTGTTCAAAGACTGTTGTGTTTTGTTATCGGGTCACATGGCAATATTAATCCTGATTCCACCTAACTCAGTGTGTGTGCCTGCAATTCATGAACATAATTTCCATCTCAGTGGCTGGGGGTGCTTGCCAGGGGCTTGCGAAACAAAAGAGCAGAGCGGTGAATGTACACAGAACAGAAACATAAACGCAACATGCAACAATTTCAAAGATTTTACTGAGTTACAGTTCATATAAGGAAATCAGTCAATTTAAATACATTCATTAGGCCCTATTCTATGGATTTCACATGACTGGGAATACAGATTTGCATCTGTTGGTAACATAAACGTTAAAAAGAGGTAGGGGCATGGATCAGAAAACCAGTCAGTATCTGGTGATCACTATTTGCCTCATGCAGCGCAACACATCTCCTTCGCATAGAGTTGATCAGGCTGTTTGTGGCCTTCAATGGCTATGCAAAGTTTCTGGATATTGGTGGGAACTGGAATACGCTGTTGTACACGTCAACCTAGAGCATCCCAAACATGCTCAATGGGTAACATGTTTGGTGAGTATGCAGGCCATGGAAAAACTGGGACATTTCCAGTTTCCAGGATTGTGTGCAGATCCTTGTGACATGGGGCCATGCATTATCATGCTGAAACATGAGGTGATGTTGTCACAGTATCTCTGTGCATTCAACTTGCCATTAATAAAATGCAATTGTGTTAGTTGTTCGTAATTTATGCCTGCCCATACCATAACCCCACCGCACTCATTTCAATACGTTGACATCAGCAAACTGCTCCCTCACAAGATGCCATCTGCCCGGTACAGTTGAAACCAGGATTCATCTCCAGTGTGCCAGTGCCCATCGAAGGTGAGTATTTGCCCACTGAAGTCGGTTATGATGCCAAACTGCAGTCAGGTCAAGGCCCTGTTGAGGACGATGAGCTGCCCTGAGACGGTTTCTGACAGTTTGTGCAGAATTATTTTGGCTGTGCAAACCCAGTTTCATTAGCTGTCCACGCGGCTGGTCTCAGATAATCCCGCAGGTAAGGAAGCCACATGTGGAGGTCCTGGGCTGGCGTGGTTACACGAGGCCGGTTGGGCGGACTGCCAAATTCTCTCAAATTACACAGAGAGTTATGGTAGAGAAATGAACATTGAATTATCTGGCAACAGCTCTGGTGGACATTCCTGCAGTCAGCATGACAATTGCACGCTCCCTCAAAACTTGTGACATCTGTGGCATTATGTTGTGTGACAAAACTGCACATTTTAGAAGTGGCATTTTGTTGTCCTCTGCACAAGGTGCACCTGTGTAACGATCATGCTGTTTAATCAGCTTCGTGATATGCCACACCTGTCAGGTGGATGAATTATCTTGGAAAAAAAAAAATACTCACTAACAGGGATGCATATGGGAAATTTCAGGGATCTTTTATTTCAGCTCATGAAACATGGGACCAATACTTTACATGTTAGGTTTATATTTTTGTTCAGTATAATTAGGGACTCTGACCATCTGATAACAACTTCAATTTTTCGACACTGGGAGAGAGCACTGGCATGTGAAATGTGGCTTGACAAACATGAGTGTGAGCAGGGCTGTGTGTGTGTGTGTGTGTGTGTGTGTGTGTGTGTGTGTGTATATATATATATCTTACTGGAAGTACAGTATATGTTCTGTTGAGGAGTGAGTAGACAAGGGGGATTGTATTAGTAGAAAGTGGAGACGAAGAGATGGATGGAAATCTGTAGGGAACATATTGGGAAGGAGGATGGCAAAAGAAGAAGGAGAATGTCTCACTGTCACTCTCCCTTCACCTAGTGTATCTGTAACAAGGCTTCTAGTCTGTGACAGGAACAACACCAGTCCTGCTTTCTCTGAATGTGAATTGGATTCTGTCAACAGGCTGGTGTGTGGTAATAAAAAACCCAGAGACAGCTTTCTCTTTGTCTGATAGACTCCTGCCTTGCTGGCCTGGCCTCAACAACATAAATCAAGCAGGTGTGATGAGGGACTTGTTGGAGCTGTTTGGAGACCTGTTTTAACAAGCACAAAAGGGGCACTGTCTGTGTGATTGAGTCAGAACACTCCCTGTCCTCATCAGTCTCACTTCTCTCCGCCCCCTGCCCCCGTTCAACTCCTCACATTGTCTCCCACGTAATTACACCTGCTCCTCCAAGTACGCCCAGGGGTGCGTAGCATACCCTTATTATTAAAAATATGCAGAGTGCTGTTCCTCGCAGAAAGTCATTGAGGGCGTGAGTGAGGGCTGAGATGGTCACCGTGGAAACGTGAGATAGTGTAGCGTGGAGTGTGTATTGTGCAGCATGCACCTGTATCTCCTCCCAGGACAGAACACTCTCCAGTTGGGAGGAGAAGGTGGGGCTACTGTACGTCCGCTGGCATTCATCCACTGGTGCCTGCGCTAGGCTCCTCGCCAGTCTCCACATATGCGCACGCACACACAGGACTCTCTGCTATTAAAAAGACCCCATCCCAGCTGATTTTGGCGGGGGTTGATTTAGCAGACCCAAAAACCAACAAAGGAACAAGTGAAATCCTCATCAAATGAGAGGTCAGACTACAATATTTTGGGTAACATATAACTGAAATATGTTGACGTAATATTATTCCAATTCTGATTGCTAACACAGACCAGTCCAGCCACATTAACAAAATACAGTGCCTTCAGAAAGTATTCACACCCCTTGACGTTTTCAAAATTTTGTTGTGTTACAAGGTAGGATTAAAATGGATTTAATTGTAATTTTGTTGTCAACAATCCACACAAAATATCCTGTAACGTCAATTTGGAAGAAAAATTCAAACATTTGTCAAAATAATAAAAAGTAAAACCCAATTACATCTTGAAGACATGCAGTTGAAGTCGAAAGTTTACATACACCTTAGCCAAATACATTTAAACTCAGTTTCACAATCCTGACATTTAATCCTAGTAAAAATTCCCTGTCTTGGGTCAGTTAGGATCACCACTTTATTTTAAGAATGTGAAATGTCAGAATAATAGTAGAGAGATTTATTTCAGCTTTGATTTCTTTCATCACATTCCCAGTGGGTCAGAAGTTCCCATATACACTCAATTAGCATTTAGTAGCATTGCCTTTAAATTGTTCAACTTGTGTCAAACGTTTCGGGTAGTCTTCCACCAGCTTCCCACAATAAGTTGGGTGAATTTTGGCCCATTCCACCTGACAGAGCTGGTGTAACCGAGTCAGGTTACACCAGGCCTCCTTACTGGCACACACTTTTACATGTTCTGCTCTTCTGACTGATGTTTGAGATGTTGCTTCAACATATCCACATAATTTTCCTTCCTCATGAGGCCATCTCTTTTGAGTAGTACAATAGTCACTACTGCAGCAAAGCACCCCCACAACATGATGCTGCCACCCCCGTGCTTCACGGTTGGGATGGTGTTCTTCGGCTTGCAAGCATATCCCTTTTTCCTCCAAACATAACGATAAGTCCTCATGGCCAAACAGTTCTATTTTTGTTTCATCAGACCAGAGGACATTTCTCCAAAAAGTACCATCTTTGTCCCCCTGTGCAGTTGCAAACCGTAGTCTGGCTTTTTTATGGCGGTTTTGGAGCAGTGGCTTCTTCCCTGCTGAGCGGCCTTTCAGGTTATGTCAATTTTACTGTGGATATAGATACTTTTGTACCCGTTTCCTCCAGCATTTTCACAAGGTCCTTTGCTTGTTGTTCTGGGATTGATTTGCACTTTTCGCACCAAAGTACATTCATCTCTAGGAGACAGAACACGTCTCCTTCCTGAGCGGTATGGTGGCTGCGTGGTCCTATGGCGTTTACACTTGTTCATTTGTACAAACAATAGTGCGCGTGGTGCCTTCACACATTTGGAAATTGCTCCCAAGGACGAACCAGACTTGTGGAGGTCTACAATTAATTTTTCCAAATGTGGCTGATTTCTTTTGATTTTCCGATGATGTCAAGCAAAGAGGCACTGAGTTTGAAGGTAGGCCTTGACATACATCCACAGGTACACCTCCAATTTACTCAAATGATGTCAATTAGCCTATCAGAAGCTTCTAAAGGCATGAAATACTTTTCTAGAATTTTACAAGCTGTTTAAAGGCACACTCACCATAGTGTATATAAACTTCTGACCCACTGGAATTGTGATACAGTGAATTATAAGTGAAATAATCTGTAAACAATTGTTGGAAAAATTACTTGTGTCATGCACAAGGTAGACCTAAACGACTTGCCAAGACTATAGTTTGTTAACAAGAAATTTGTGGAGTGGTTGAAAAACTAGTTTTAATGACTCAAATCTAAGTACGACTAGAATATATATATAAATGCCTGGACTATTTTAATTTCGGTGAATCTCTTATACAATGGGTTAAATTATGTATAGCAACACCAGGTGTAAAAGTATTGAGCTGTCAAGAGGAGTAAAACAAGGCTGTCCGTTGTCTCCTTATATATTTCTTATGGCCATCAAAATGCTAGCTATTAAAACTGGATCCAGAAATCCAGGAATTAAAAACAAAAAAGTGTCAATGTATGCCGATGACACAAGTTGATTTTGATCTCATTGAGATCTAGATCACTTTTTTAGCATCTCTGGACTAAAACCAAATTATGGTAAGTGTACCATATTACGTGTTAGATCATTAAAAGATAACGTTTACACTCCCTTGTGGTTTACCAATAAAATGGTCTAATGGTCTAAAATATCAATTATCTTACCACAACCAATTTCAATAGAAAGTTAGCAAAAATACACAAGATGTTGCCACCACGGAGAGGTAAAATACCTGTCTATTTATGGAAAATTACATGAATTAAGTCTTTGGTCATATCACAGTTTACTTAACTCCAATGAAAGCACCAGCTGCTCCGGACGACTGTGTGATCATGCTCGCCATAGCCGATGTGAGTAAGACCTTTAAACAGGTCAACATTCACAAGGCCACAGGGCCCTACGGATTACCAGGACATGTACTTCGAGTATGAGCTGACCAACTGGCTAGTGTCTTCACTGACATTTTAAACCTGTCCCTGACCGAGTCTGTCATTGGTGTCCACATCACCAACAAACTAACATGGTCCAAGCACACCAAGACAATCGTGAAGAGGGCACGACAAAACCTATACCCCCTCAGGAAACTAAAAAGATTTGACATGGGTCCTGAGATCCTTAAAAGGTTCTACAGCTGCACCACTGGCTTATTTTCATTTTGACTTGTTTTAAGGACATTACATCAAAGTTGTATCAGCCTGTAGTGTGGTTTTCCACTTTGATTTTGAGTGTGACTCCAAATCCAGACCTCCATGGGTTGATAAATTTGATTTCCATTGATAGAATTGAAGTATTTAATAAGAATATTTCATTCATTCACTAAAATAACACATCCTAGATCTGAATGAATGAAATATTCTTATTAAATACATTTTTCTTTACATAGTTGAATGTGCTGACAACAAAATCACACAAAAATTATCAATGGAAATCAAATGTATCAACCCATGGAAGTCTGGATTTGGAAAACCACACTACAGGCTGATCCAACTTAGATGTAATGTCCTTAAAACAAGTCAAAATGAGGCTCAGTAGTGTGTGTGGCCTCCATGTGCCTGTATGACCTCCCTACAACGCCTGGGCATGCTCCTGATGAGGTGGCGGATGGTCTCCTGAGGGATCTCCTCCCAGACCTGGACTAAAGCATCTGCCAACTCCTGGACAGTCTGTTGGTGGATGGAGCGAGACATGATGTCCCAGATGTGCTCAATCAGGTCTGGGGAACGGGCGGGACAGTCCATAGCATCAATGCCTTCCTCTTGCAGGAACTGCTGACACACTCCAGCCACATGAGGTCTAGCATTGTCTTGCATTAGGAGGAACCCAGGGCCAACCGCACCAGCATATGGTCTCACAAGGGGTCTGAGGATCTCATCTAATGGCAGTCAGGCTACTTCTGGCGAGCACATGGAGGGCTGTGCGGCCCCCCAAAGAAATGCCACCCCACACCATGACTGACCCACCGCCAAACCAGTCATGCTGGAGGATGTTGCAGGCAGCAGAACGTTCTCCACGGCGTCTCCAGACTCTGTCACATCTGTCACGTGCTCAGTGTGAACCTGCTTTCATCTGTTAAGAGCACAGGGCGCCAGTGGCGAATTTGCCAATCTTGGTGTTCTCTGGCAAATGCCAAACGTCCTGCACGGTGTTGGGCTGTAAGCACAACCCCCACCTGTTGACGTCGGGCCCTCATACCACCCTCATGGAGTCTGTTTCTGACCGTTTGAGCAGACACATGCACATTTGTGGCCTGCTGGAGGTCATTTTGCAGGGCTCTGGCAGTGCTCCACCTTGCAAACGGCGGAGGTAGCGGTCCTGCTGCTGGGTTGTTGCCCTCCTACGGCCTGCTCCACGTCTCCTGATGTACTGGCCTGTCTCCTGGTAGCGCCTCCATGCTCTGGACACTACGCTGACAGACACAGCAAACCTTCTTGCCACAGCTCGCATTGATGTGCCATCCTGGATGAGCTGCACTACCTGAGCCACTTGTGTAGGTTGTAGACTCCTTCTCATGCTACCACTAGAGTGAAAGCATCAGCCAGGAAGCATAGGAACTGAGAAGTGGTCTGTGGTCACCACCTGCAGAACCACTCCTTTATTGGGGGTGTCTTGCTAATTGCCTATAATTTCCACCTGTTGTCTATTCCATTTGCACAACAGCATGTGAAATTGATTGTCAATCAGTGGACAGTTTGATTTCACAGAAGTGTGATTGACTTGGAGTTTCATTGTGTTGTTTAAGTGTTCCCTTTATTTTTTTGAGCAGTATATATATATATGAATGAGAGAGAGAGAATACAAATATATTTTGCTGCGAAGGGAGATGTTGCTTCTGGTCACAGATTCAGGAATGTCAAAAACAATCACAACATTAATTTAAAATTAACCCTACAAATAGCATTGTTTGGTGATTTGGAAAGCCATAGTCAATCAATCAATTATATAATAAGTTGTCAAGGTTGTCATCTTCAGCTCGGAATTGGTGGATACCATGCGATTACAAACATAAAAAATTCATGTAAAACATCACAGCATAGTTGAAATATGGCACGATGGTGGTCTACGGTGATAGGTGGAATGCAGGGCCTGTCCTTGTCGTTCTGACGCCCTTGGCGAAACCAAAAAAGTAAGCAAAATGACGTTGAAAAGATGTAAAACAATATACGTATTTTCCAGACGTTGAAGTTTGTATTCAGAACTTAAATTGAAGAACCAATGTGAAAATGTATTTTCCATCCGTTTAGGATGTTGAAAAGGCGTCTTTTCCGGACGTTGAAAAATACATAGTCTCCAGACATTGAAATCAGGTTCATTTTCAGATCTGAATGAAAGTTCTAAATAGGCTACTTATTTTCCGTATATTGAAAATATGTATTTTGCAGATGTTGATCTTATCTATTTTATGGATGCTGAAATCAGGCAAATTTGGGGTTCTGAATAAAAGTTGAAAATAAGTCATTTATAGACATCTATGTTTGGGCCAAATCACGGCTGATCCAGACCAAAAACCAATGTCTCTGGATGTGGAAATTAAGTCTGGACTGCACCAAAACAAGCTGTTGGGCCGTACTTACTGAGGTGTCACCGACAGCGTTGCCTGAAATTCAATTTTATGAATGCCCATCCATGTTGTAGGCGCACCGTTTGTAAAACAGGCTGTTGCATTGGCTTTATTGGTCCTGATTCATGTTACTAATCAATGTCTATTTAAGTTCTGAATATCAGCTACCCAACTTTCAAGCAATATTCGTGAGCCTATTTGCAATGTCTTTATACAGCGGGAAATGCAGGGGTATTTTCTTTTTTGCGATCAGCTTGTCAAAAATTGATGGACACAAACTTGAAACCACTGATCATGACAATGGGGTGAAACTCCTGGACAACAGTTGTGATTGTCTGTTCCATATGGTCCATTTGACTTTGATCTGTCCCGTTGTTAGGATATGTCGTTTGTTAACGTGACAGCACATTTCTTTATTTGATTGAGAACCATTTAGGTTAGGCTATTTGATCAGAGAAACCTGCATAATGTTAAAAAAAGGGTGCGTCTCATTGCATTGTCATACATTTTATCTCCAGCCTGTAGGCTTCAGAAAAGGCCACAATCTTTCTACCATATCCTATATCTGCTACATGATTTGTTTGATTCTTATTTTGACACAATGTTGGTGGAACGCCGCAGCGATGCGTCTCTACAACAGCACCCTGGAGAGGCGCGCTGGGAATGGACAAACAAAATACTTTACACCCCTGCCTTTGATAAAGTGGGCACTGCTTGTCACAGAGCGGCATCACCTAAAAATCCCACATGCAACTGGTTAAGAGAAATTGTCCGTTTTTTTGGCAGGTTGTGTGTGTTTTTGGAGATGCGTCTTGGGTCAGTTTACCTCAGAAAATTCCACCCTTGTCAATCTACCGCCATAGACGGCGTTCTAATCCTGCCTAATGAGCAGGCCGGCCATGGTGGGATGGTCTGAGAGGAGCTGAGCAGTGGGATTAAGGAGCTCATGATCGGTAATGGTATTACTGAAAACACTACATACATTGTATACCAGAGTAACATTTAATGTATGCAGTGGCGACCCGTCATTGTTTTGAGCCCTACTTTTCACATCAGTTTGCAAACAATGTAACATATCATTGAGTTAATAAAGCTGCATACAAACATGGTATATTTTTTGTTTTCTTGAGTACGGCATGTGTTTCAGCCTAGCTCGGTGCTTTCTGTGGTGATGGGGGCCAGCCAGCAGAAAATACTGACTTCTAAATAAATCACAGACCATGTCACCAGTAAAGCACTCCCACGCTTCACGGTGGGAACTACACATGCAGAGATCATCCGTTCACCTACTCTGCGTCTCACAAAGACACGGCAGTTGGAAGCAAAAATCTCAAATTTGGATTAATCAGACCAAAGAACAGATTTCCACCAGTCTAATGTCCATTCCTTGCATTTCTTGGCTTAAGCAAGTCTCTTCTTATTATTGGTGTCCTTTAGTAGTGGTATCTTTGCAGCAATTCGACCATGAAGGCCTGATTCACGCAGTTTCCTCTGAACTGTTGATGTTGAGATTTGTCTGTTACTTGAACTCTGAAGCATTTATCTGGGCTGCAATCTGAGGTCCAGTTAACGAATGACCTTCCGTTCCTATGGCGGTCCTCATGAGAGCCATTTATCATAGCACTAGCTGGTTTTTGCGACGGCACTTGAAGAAACTTTCTTGAAATGTTCCATATTGAGACTGACCTTCATGTCTTAAAGTATTGATGGACTCATTTATGTTTGTTATTTGTGCTGTTCTTGCCATAATATGGACTTGGTCTTAAACCAAATAGGGCAATCTTCTGTATACCTCCCTACCTTGTCACAACACAACTGATTGGCTCAAACAAATTAAGGAATGAAATTCCACAAATGCACACCTGTTAATTTAAATGCATTCCAGGTGACTACCTCATGAAGCTGGTTGAGAGAATGCCAAGAGTATGCAAAGCAGTCCAGGCAAAGGGTGCCTACTTTGAAGAATCTCAAATTTAAGCATGAAGGGATTTCAATTCATCTGTGACCAAGAAAGTGGTTTTAAATTAATTCTATGAAATGATTTATTATTTAGTTCTAAATCCGTCTGAAAATACCACAGAGAGATGAAACTAGTATTGTTACATCTGCCAGATTCTCCCTTTAAATAAACAGTAATTTATTCCCCCCTCAACAAATGAATATTTTTGGGGGGAAGCTCTTGTACTATAGGACACGGGACCATACGACGTTCACAGAGCACCTTGTACACCAAAATGTTAGTCAGAACCGGTCAGTCACCCAAATAGGAGAATTGACATATAAGAGGTTAATGGTACTTGAGCATGAAATAGGTTTTAATCATTGTTCTGTCATTCACCAATTTAACTAGCATCTGTAGCTTAAACAATAAGTACAGTACCAGTCAAAAGTTGACACCTACTCATTACAGGGTTTTATTTTTTACATTGTAGAATGAAAACAAACTATGAAATAACACATGGAATCACATAGTAACCAAAATTGTGTTAAGCAAGTCAAAATACATTTTATATTTGTAGAAAACAGTAAAAGTATAGAAAGTCTGGAATGAGTAGGTGTCCAAACTTTTGACTTAGATATCAAATCACACACACAAATTGCGCTCAAAACGGTGCCCACAAACTGTTCGGGCCTACATAAGCTGTCCCAACACCTTACCACTGCTACACCTGGCTCTTTGTGGCGCCTTGTCTAGCAGCGAAACCGTTCATTCAGCCTCATTTACTAGATTATAAAAAACATATCTAACTTGCTTAAACAAATGTGATTTCTACTGACAATTGAGATGTACAAACTATGCCATAAGGGGACGACAAGCGCATAAGAGGCAATCCGTAACTTCGATGAAAACATTTACGAGCAAGCTAGGACGGACGTAGAGATCCGTATAACCATTTGTTCAGCACTTTTGAAATGTATAGCAACAGAATTCAGAACATGGGCCTTTCTTAGTGTTCTCCTTGCACACCAAGTCAGAACCGTAGGATAAATAAAAGGGGGCATATAAGCACTTGAGATATCCTTAGACAGTAGAGGCAGCCAGTGACATCCATACCACATCACCAGGGCACCAGACAGGAAGATAGTGCTACAAATCACTTCCCATCCCATTTCAAAGAGGCAATGCTACAAATAATTTCCCATCCCATTTCAAAAGGGGCACTGAGAAATACTGTCTCCACTAATAAATCAAATATAGATCTCCAGCCATTCAAAAGCTTGGGGTAAGTTAGAAATGTCCTTGTTTTTGATAGAAAAACTATTTGTCCATTAAAATAACATCAAATTGATCAGAAATACAATGTAGACATTGTTAATGTTGTAAATGACTACTGTAGCTGGAAACAGCTGATTTAATGGAATATGTACATAATGGGCCTCTGTACGCCTATCAGCAACCATCACTCCTGTGTTCCAATGGCACGTTGTGTTAACGAATCCAAGTTTATCATTAGAAAACCCTTTTGCAATTATGTTTGCACAGCTAAAAACTGTTGTTCTGATTAAAGAAGCAATAAAAACTGGCCTGCTTTAGCCTCTTAAGGATCCGCTCCTTTTTTTTCTCCAATTTTCACCTAAAAAGACACCCAAATCTAACTGCCTGAAGCTCAAGCCCTGAAGCAAGGATAAGCATATTCTTGGTACCATTTGAAAATGAAACACTTAAGTTTGTGGACATGTGAAAGGAAGGTAGAAGAATATAAAACAGATCTGGTATAAGATAATACAAAAAAAACAACCGTTGTTTCGTCTTTTTTTGTACAATAATCTTTGAAATGCAAGAGAAAGGACATAATGTAAATTGGACAGTGCAGTTATTTGAACAAGAATTTAAGCTTTCTGCCAATATCAGATATGTCTATGTCCTGGGAAATTCTCTTGTTACTTACAACCTCATGCTAATTGCATTAGCCTACGTTAGCTTAACTGTCCCAAAGAAGTTAGACTAGCTGAGTATCTGGAGCATTAGCATGTGGGTTCGATTACAAGCACAAAATGGCCAGAAACAAAATACCTTTCTTCTGAAACGCAGTCTATTCTTGTTCTGAGAAATGATGGCTATTCCATGCGAGAAATTGCCAAGAAACTGAAGATCTCATACAACACCGTGTACTACTCCCTTCACAGAACAGCGCAAACGGTCTCTACCCAGAATAGAAAGAGTGGGAGGCACCGGTGCACAACTGAGCAAGAGGACAAATACATTAGTGTGTAGTTTGAGAAACAGACACCTCAAGTCCTTAACTGGCAGCTTCATTAAATAGTACCACCAAAACACCAGTCTCAACGTCGACAGCGAAGAGGCGACTCCGGGATGCTGGCCTTCTAGGCAGAGTTGCAAAGAAAAAGCAATATCTCAGACTGGCCAATAAAAAGAAAAGATTGAGATGGGCAAAAGAACACAGACACTGGACAGACGAACTCTGCCTTAGAAGGCCAGCATCCCGGAGTCATCTCTTTACTGTTGACGTTGAGACTGGTGTTGTGCGGGTGCTATTTAATAAATCTGCTAGTTTTCAGCTGTGCTAACAATTGCAAAAGGGTTTTCTAATGATCAATTAGCCTTTTAAAGTGATAAACTTGGATTAGCTGACACAACATGCCATTGGAACACAAGAGTGATGGTTTTGCTGATAATGGGCCTCTGCGCGTTTTTTTTTTTTCTCAGTCTGCCGTTTCCAGCTACAATAGTCACTTACAACATTAACAATGTCTGCACTGTGCTTCTGATCAATTTGATGTTATTTTAAATGGACAAAAAAAGTGACACCAAACTTTTGAACGGTAGTGTGTGTCTATCTCTCAACGGTGGTTGGCTGGAAACTAATTAAGATGACAAAACAATGATTTCCTGAAATGGATAGCTAGCCTCTACTCCTGATACCTTATTGGCTTATTTAAAAGGGCAAGCAGGGTAGCCTAGTGGTTAGAGTGTTGGACTAGTAACTGCAAGGTTGCAAGTTCAAACCCCCGAGCTGACAAGGTACAAATCTGTTATTCTGCCCCTGAACAGGCAGTTAACCCACTGTTCCAAGGCTGTCATTGAAAATAAGAATTTGTTCTTAACTGACTTGCCTGGTTAAATAAAAAAGCAAACAATGCCTTGGGAAGATTGATTGCAGACATAAGAAATATGTGATAGGCCTACATATTTCAAACTCATAAATCAATCTGGGGTTAAAATGAATCTACTGTGTAATGGTGCATTATTCTTGTTGGACCCTGCAAACAGACTGTCTATATATTGAGAGTGAGGGACAAAGAAACATGGTTAACACCCACACACTGCATTCATTTGGACAACCTCTATGATCACAAACCTGGGAAATAAAAAAAATGATGTTTACACAAGAGCCACTTTAACATTCAAACACATTGCCCGAAAAGCACATACCACCAGTGACTGAATGAGGGATGTCTGGGCATTGTTATGGTAAGAGGATTTGTTCAGTAGCTCGGGGCTATGCAAAGGTAGTAGTTAGTTGTGCACAGAGACTTAGTGCGTTTCTGTTTGTGCTCGTTAGCTCACACTACCTCCCGGGTGGTCTTCAATGTGCATGGTGAGGTAATGGCCAGGTGTTTTACTCAAAACGTTCACCAACTCTGCAGTTACTTCATAATCCAGATTATGAACACTTGTCCTGTAAAATTATGTTCCACATTTGATATTTACTCGTACATACTTGACGACCAGAAAGAAAAGAAGAAGAGCACAGCATTTAGTTAGCAGGAAAGTAAACAATGCTTGAAAAATAAGATACTTTAAAACGCCACACACCTAAAACACCGCAGATTAAAGCAGAGTATGAACTCATTTCCATACCATACTGCCTGTAGAGTGCCCTCCTGGTAACAACCTTGGGTACTGTGTGCATTTGTCAGGAAAGACAACCCTTAACTTCCCCCCCTTTGGGCTCACAATGTCGGAATGCTTTGAATGAGTGCCAATCCTGTAACTGGTGTAGTTGAACCAAAGAGGATTTGGATAGAAATCCACTGACCATGGGCTACACCTCAAAATATTATTTTGGATGGTTCTGAGGTATGCAATCATTTGACTATCGCGCCAGGGATTTCTATCCGAATCCTAGTAGGGATTTAATTGGACAGGAACATTTCAGTCACGTCTCGCTTCCCGAATAGAATGGAAGTTGACTTAACAGTAATTGGAAAGTAATTCAAATCAATTCATCTTCAAGGTAAATTCTGCCACCTTCAGAAGTCCCAGTTAGCCTTTTCTCACCTCTTCAGAGTAAAAATTGGAAAGTCAACAACGGCTGCTGCCTGTAAAATGTCTCATCTGCACGAGCTGACAGAGAACGAGAAGGTGACATGTGAAGTCTTGCCTGTGTGGTATGGTCGGTGCTGGCTGTGGCATGATGACCTCTGTCTGCATGCATGTGTTTGAACTTGCAACGAGGGGAGTGGGCACTTCTCCATTTCGTGACCGTGAATCTCTCTGGTGCCCAAATACCTGCACATTCCTCAGTCACTGGAGTTTAAAAGGACCTCAGTCGAGAAAGGAAAACAGCAATGCAAGACATTTTATTCAGCTGTACATCATGAAAAATGTTGATAATGTCCACCTAACAAGTGCAATACTAGTGAGAGAAATTAGCAAGTGCTTTAATAATTATATTAAAAAGGAATAAATACAACTAAACAAGCATAGCAACACTGTGCAGTGGGAGGAAAGTAGAAACAAAAGTGTTTAAAATATAACCAGCAGAAAGAATATATATATCCTATGTATATAGCCTAGTTACTACCAGTCAAAATAAGTCTGTTTAGTTGGGAGTTCTACATACCATCCTCTTTTGCTCAAGGAAGGGAAAATGTTATATTACATAGAGCCCTCTCACAAACCCCATCTGAGTCATGATTCTCAGTCCATGGAACGTTGATCTACATGAAAAGGTGTAAAAACAAATAGACACTGCATTGCAGGGGCCAAGGGCATGCGTGGTGGCAGATTGTGGGTCGTCATGACTGAGGCTACTAAGAGTCATGACTGGTGTAGAAGTCTGGACAGTACTATGGGGGGGGGGGGGGGGGGGGGTTGCAGGCCGGAGCCCCCCCCCGGAACTACAGAGATGCTCATGCATATCCTGCTCTTGACAAGTCATAATGCCTCAGTCACTGTGGGGCCCTGGCTCACATAGCGGTCCTCTTAAATGTCAGAGTTGAGACTGAGGTTGGCCAACCTGGGGTCCGAGCTGATCTCATACCTGTAATGGTAGCCCTCCATGTGGTCCCTGCACGCGTCCCGAATATTGTATATCCAACGCTTTATCCCCTTCCTGTTGAGGTAGAGGACCAACAGAAATATCACTCCGATCAAGGCCAGCACCATGCCCAGGAAGACATACGAGGTCTCCAGCACACTTTTCATTTCACCTGAAAAGGTACACTCCAACTCCAAATCCTCTATCTGGAGCAACGGTAACTGCCGCAGAACCTCAGGGTCAGAACAGGTCATATTCTGCTTGTCTGTGACCTGCTCGGAGCTCCTCAGCCAGGACACAAGGTCCTCAATATTGCAGTCACAGAGCCAAGGGTTCCCTGCCAGATGCACCTGAAGCCCAGGCTTGAGGCTGAAGTCCATCAGTGTAGTGTTGGGTAGTTGCCTCAGGGCATTGTCCCTCAAGTCTAGCTCACGGAGGGGAGGAACACTCAGCGTCCCGTTCCGGATGAAAATTAGGGAGTTGTTTTGTAGGTTGAGGATGGTGAGGTTGGGGAGGCGGGAGAACATGCCCTCAGGGAGGACAACCATGTCATTGTTAGACAGGTCTAAGCGGGTAAGTTGAAGGGCTCCGCCACTCCGTAGCAGGCTGAAGAGCTCATCCATGAAAGAATGGTTGTAAAAAGCCCTGCTGAGGTTAAGATCCAGCAGTTTGTTGTAATCAGGGAAGGCTTGAGCACTAAAATTCAGAATCCTGTTGTTACTCAAGTCTAGCAGCCTGAGATTTGGCAAGTTGTTTAATACATTGTGGCCCACCAGCTCCACCTGGTTTCCCGTGAGATACAAGTCTGTTAACTGCTCAAGAGGCACAGGGAAAGACCCAGCTGTGAGATGAGAAATATTGTTCCCAGTAATAAACAGGGTTTTAGTGTTTGCTGGCAATGGTTGCGGAACCATGAATAAGCCCTGGTTCACACATTTGACCGTGGATGTGAAACAGACGCATTTGTCAGGACAGGCTGAATCTGAAACAAGGATGGCAAAGAAAAACCACAAACGAAGCAGAGTCGTATTTTCCCGGGATTCTTCAAGTTTACAACATAACAATGAGCTCGCAAAACGCATTTTTTCACCTGTGGTTCCAATGAATCTGATAGATGAAACGAAGCACAGTGCTTATTACAGTGCACAAATGTTTTTTTCCCCCAGAGTCAATCCACGTTCAAGTGCCTGTCCTCCACGTGGAAAAGGCTACTTTTCTACCTTTTTCCGGGAAATAGCTCTACTTTCGATTGAAACTGGGAGGCAACGGCTACATTCATTAGCTAAACAGCATCCTCGCAATACATTTACACGCAGAGAAAAGTTTCGGTTGCCAATCAAGTCTCTCACCATGATCCTCGTGTTTAGTGGGGGCTTTCAAATCCGCTTGCAATTCGTTTGATCGCACCGTTCTCCCTCAAATATATTCGAGTCAACCTTTGAAGTGAAGTGCGTAAAAAGTCATTAGATTTCGAGGAGATTTCCCAATAACGCCAAGAACACACGATACAACAAAAGCATCTGTGCACACACTTGGTCCAACACTGCTTCCCTCGAATCAACTGAATACACTCTTCTCCAAGTGGAGTATGCGAAAATTAGTCCGCGGCAGCACAAACCACTGCGAGGGCTATACCATGTTAAATTACAACGGGTGAGCAAGGAAACTTCAGTAAACGGGTGTTGTCGTCCAACAAATGAAACATTAGTTATATATCCTTGTTATTGCTCACATTTCTTGTTTCCTTTATTTATTTAAATGCATACACAATCACAATATGCGCAGTCTCTATTGGGCGTTTCACTGTGGTCAAGAAAATGACATGGGTGTGCGCCAAAATAAACCACCGCTTCATAGCTGAAGTAGCCTGGTCTAATATAATGACAGGTTTTCGATCCAAAATCAAATGCATCATCAACTGTACTCAATTATTAGGAACCTGTAAACATATGATTTAATATCGTAAATTACATCTCAGATACATTGTAGATATCAGGGCCACTCAGCCAATGTGCTGGAGAGCTAAGGGAATGCAATTTTAATCCTCAGAACACAAGAACCCATTAGTCTCAGACTTTATGTTTCGATTGAAAGATTATTGTCAAATGAAAATTCATCACTTGTTGTGTAATGCACTTCCTCACTTAGGCTATTATGTGCTTTTAGAGGGGAATGACAATCGAAAGCTAATGTGGGTGGTTTAATGTACTATATCCTACTGGGCTGCAATTCGTTTGAATAGCCAGCAGTAACATGTAAGCATAGCCATGGGAAATAGGGGTGCTGATGGTGCTGCAGATAAATAAATAAAAAATATATAATAATTTATAATCACCCGACAGCACGGCCATACAGTACATGTGTTAATTTAGATTAGTTAACAGCCGATATATAATCCTAATTGATTGAAGAGGAGCACATAATCCCCTGGGTCCAGGGCATAACACTGATGAAGTTCTTGGTTGGAGAGAAACCAAGCACTGCTGTTAGTGTGAAGAAGCCTGCGTGTGTGTGTGTTTAGGTTTACACAGTCAATTTCATGCTCTTATACATGTAGTTACATGTATGTCATTTAGCAGACGCTCTTATCCAAAGCGACTTACTGGAGCAATTAGGGCTAAGTGTCTTGATCAAGGGCACATCAACAGATTTTTCACCTAGTCAGCTAAGGGATTCAAACCAGTGACCGCTTGGTTACTGGCCCAACGCTCTTAACCGTTAAGCTACCTGCACTGTAATTACTCTTGGAACAACATTCTCTGTATTGTACACTACATGTGACCATGTAGATGTTGGAACATTGCTGCGGGGACTTCCTTCCATTCAGCCACAAGAGCATTAGTGAGGGCTGGCACTGAAGTTGGGTGATTTGGCCTGGCTTGCATTCGGCATTCCATTTCATCCCAAAGGTGTTTGATGGGGTTGAGGTCAGTGCTCTGTGCAGGCCAGTCAAGTTATTCCACACCAATGTCGACGGACCATTTCTGTATGGACCTCACTTTGTGCAAGGGGTCATTGGGGCGGCAGGGTAGCCTAGTGGTTAGAGCATTGGAATAGGAACCGGAAGGTTGCAAGTTCAAACCCCCGAGCTGACGAGGTACAAATCTATCGTTCTTCCCCCGAACAGGCAGTTAACCCACTGTTCCTAGGCCATCATTGTAAATAAGAATTTGTTGTTAACTGACTTGCCTATTTAAATAAATTAAATTGTCATGCTAATACTGGAAAGGGCCTTTTGCAAACTGTTGCCACAAAGATAAAACCACAGAATCGTCTAGAATATAATTTTATGCTGTAGCATTTAGATTTCCCTTCACTGAAATTAAGGGGCATAGCCCGAACCTTGAAAAACACCCCCAGACCATTATTCCTCCTCCAAACATTCGGGCAGGTAGCGTTCTCTTAGCATCAGCCAAACCCAGATTCGTCCATCGGACTGCCAGGTGGTAAAGCGTGATTTATCACCCCAGAGAATGCATTTCCACTGCTCCAGAGTCCACGTGGGGCATTGCACATGGTGATGTTAGGCTTGTGTGTGGATGCTCGGCCATGTAAACCCATTTCATGAATCTCTTGACGAACAGTTCTTGTGCTGACGTTGCTTTCAGAAGCAGTTTGGAAATCGGTAGTGAGTGTCGCGACTGAGGAAAGATTATTTTTTTACATGCTTTATGCTTCAGTACTTGTCGGTCCCGTTCTGTGAGCTTGTGTGTCCTACCACTTCGCGGCTGAACCTTTGTTGCTCCTAGAAGTTTCCACTTCACAATAACAGGACTTACAGTTAACCAGGGCAGTCTAGTAGGGCAGAAACTTGAGGAACTGACTTGTTGGAAAGCTGGCATCCTATGACGGTGCCACATTCAAAGTCACTAATCTCTTCAGTAAGGCCATTCCACTGCTAATGTTTGTCTATAGAGATTGCATGGCTGTGTGCTCAATTTTATACACCTGTCAGCAACGGGTATGGCTGAAATAGCCAAATTCATTAATTTGAAAGGTTGTCCACATTCTTTTGGGCATGTATTGTATCTCGTTTTGCAACAAAATGTGATTGTTTGTCTCTATGAAATAAAATCATCTAGTGATAGATTTCAAACAAATACATGTCTGTCCTTAAAATACAACAACATTTATTTATTTAACCAGGCAAGTCAGTTAAGAACAAATTATTATTTACAATGACAGCCTACCAGGGAACAGTGGGTTAACTGCCTTGTTCAGGGACAGAACGACAAATTTTTATCACGTCAGCTCAGGGATTCAATCCAGCAACCTTTTGGTCATTGGCCCAGCACTCTAACCACTAAGCTACTTGCTGCCCCATTTAGCAATCCCATGACATGATTAGATTCTGAAAAAACACACCAATCTCCTTCCTACGTTCTTTAAACTTTTCTGAAAATTGATATATAGCGTTTGCATTGAAACTATTCTTAACTACACAGGCATAGGCACTGAAGAATAACTTAATGTGAAGTTTTACCAAAGTATTGTACCAAAGTCTTTCTGGCTGCACTCTTTCCTCATTAGTGGTGGTTTCTGAGGACTGGCCTCCTGATCTTAGTCAGTAGCAGAACTGTTCTCCTGGGATTATGCAGGATAATGCTGCTATCCAGTTTATAACCCTAGCTCTACCCTTGACCCCTTACATATTCTTAACTGGAGCCCACAAGACCATCAATTGAAACTAAGAGATGTGGAGGAGAAATCATTTTTCCTTTTCAGTAACCTTCATGCATTTATTAATTAAAGTCATTATTTATTATTTTCAAGTTGAAAACCAGTGGCCCAAGGGTAGGCAAACCTGGACCTACTCTGCCCCCCCCAATCAATACATTAATGTAACTAGTCTACTCCCAGCTCTTAACTCAGAATATGTGTCACTTTTCATTTAATTTCTCCAAGCAGTGACGTCAATCAATCGAGTGGAATGATTTTGACGGTGTGCCAATCATCTGTGACAGGGGGCGCTATATCAAGGACCTACATATGTGTCTAGAAGATATACGTTCTCCCGTGACTGCTGCACATATCGGTGTTCATATTTTTTATGCAGTCAGTCAGTACATGTGCCGAGTTTACCATTTAAAGTGCTTAATCAACTCCACATTGACAAATGCAACCAGACCTCTGAGGTCTCGATCAGACTTTCGTATGGTAATTTCACGATGACGCAATGACACTGTCCAATTGAAAACGGGATTGTAAGATCTCTCAACCAATCAGAAGTCTCCGTATTACCCAGCCACCCTTCTTTTTTGGATCCTTACATAACTGCGGAGTAGGTTTGTTCTGGCCAAATATCCAGGTTTAATAAGAACTTTTAGCGATGCATATTTTTGAAACGATGACATTGTCGGTGTGTACGGTTGGAGCAAGCTTCATCACCACTTTCGTCTTCATCTAGCGGCAGGTGAGAAAGCGAAATGTGATTGCTAATTTAACTGAGTTTAGCGATGATGTGTCAGTAGCATCATTCAGATCTCGATGGTCACATCAGGGTAACAAGCCAACAATACGTATATAACAAGTTTTAATTTAGATTAAAATATTTGAGATTGTCCAATATGTTAATGGTTTGTAGCTAATTTACAGTTAGCCAAGTTCAAATGCTCGCTAGCTGTCAATGTAGTAGGTAACTAGCCAGGATTTAGAGAATGAACGCTTCATTCGCTTGTAGGAAACTGTTAAATCATGGTGTACATGCATATAACTAGTTGTAATACCACTGGATTACATTGTAGCTAGCTGCCCAGTGAGTAAAAAATTGTAGGCCTAATGTCTGGTGCTAGTCTCCTAAGAGACTTAACGTTAGCTAACTAGTTAATAACATAGTTGTACTAAGTAGCAAGTATGCTAGATGGAAGCAGCAACGACTGGATCCGCTACTAATTTAGCTACGTAGCTAATCAACATATGTTAGCTATGTTAACTACACCGTGGACATCTAATGCACACCATACATCTGACAGGTATTTTGCAGACCAATGCATATTTATATAATAAAAAAGGTATTTAAATCTAAAAATATCCAAGCTGTGCATGTTGTGAAAACAGTCCGTTTCAAACTGTTGCATGTTCCTATTTTGATACCCTTATTTGTTTGTTTTTTCGTGTTACTAAAACTTTTGTGCAGTATTTTTGGCCTGGAGTCAATAGACATAGCTTAGCTGGACTACTGTTATAGGTATAGTAGGGTCAAGTCAATTGATCCTTGCTGGCTGTCCCTGCCTATCTGGGGTGCTGAACTGCACTCTGACCTCTGTTGACCTTTCAACATAGATTAAACGGTTAAAACCTAGCAAGCCATATAGCATAGTACAGTTAAAGAGCAAGATGGGTATGTTGGATTTTCCAGAGCATGCATTTGTTCTTGGCACTTTGAATAGGCCTGTTCTGTGGCATTGTGGACAGACATTTAGTACATGCCAGGTTTATGTTGTGTAGCTATGAATCCAGTTGTTTTCTCTACCTTGCATGTGCTTCCAGTGTTTTACAACTAATGACTTTGTCCACCCTTTATTCCCCAGGTTCCCAATACAATTATGGAGTTTTGAGAAGGGTTTTGTGTGTTTTTTGGGGGGAAAGGGGGTCTTTCCCCTCAATTTTGATGGACTATTTGAAGGGACTTTCTGGAGGGTTATTGAACCTGCCTTTTGTAAAATATTGTATATATATATATTTTTGAAGTTGGAAAAGGAGAGAATATTTTTTAATATATTCATAGTATATTTGTATTTTATTTTATATAAGTGTAGAATTTATATATACGTTTATTGAATTCCTGATGCCATTGTATGTTTCTAACACATTTGGTTGTGTTGAGCTTTGGGTCTACATTGTGGACTAAGATGACCTAAAACAAGGCCATGGGGTTGCTAGGGTGCTGTGGAATCTCAACACAAGCACAATTCTAGCACCCCATAACAATCTCCCACCTTTTTCTATTTTCTTCAGAGAGCAGCTACTTACAAAACATTATAATTTCAAAGTCACATTGACTTGACCTAAAGCATTCTCTTAGGGTTTGTTGCTGTTTCAGTGTTTGTTTTAGAGTTGGGAGTGAGGGGAGCAGGGTCTCCGTGACTGGGTAAGTTTGCTGCTTTAGAGCGGGGAGTTTACTGCAAAGTTTAGAAGTCTCTCAGGATGAGCGTGGTGATGGCAAACCCGGACTGCACGCCAAAATGCCGCTCCGTGCGGCATGCAGATGAAGTGGTGGCGGCGCTGACGCGGGGTTCAGAGGGGAGCCTGCGGGGCTTCCTCAACGCCCACTGCCACAACGCGGCCACACTGAGGGACGCCTTCGGTCGCACGGCCCTGCACCTGGCCGCATCACTGGGCAAGAGGGCCCTGCTGGAGTGGATGCTTGAGAGCAAGAGCCCTGACCTCATGGTGAAGGACAAGGAGTCTGGCTGGACCGCCCTGCACCGCAGTGTCTTCTACGGACACATTCACTGCCTCATGTCACTCATTAAGGTGAGTCTCCCTCTGATTCAGAACTAATGTTTAGATGACTGGGCCTCCTTTGGCCTCTACATACAGTGGCAAGAAAAAGTATGTGAACCCTTTTTGTATTTCCTGGAATTCTGAAAAAGTATGTGAAACCTTGGATTTTATAACTCTCCTTTGCCAGCAATAACCTCAACCAAATGTTTTCTGTAGTTGCGGATCAGACCTGCACAACGGTCAGGAGGAATTTTGGACAATTCCTCTTAACAAAACCGTTTCAGTTCAGAAATTTTCTTGGGATGTCTGGTGTGAACTGCTCTCTTGAGGTCATGCCACAGCATCTCAATCAGGTTGAGGTCAGTATTTTGTTGTTGATTTGGTTTGTTTTGTGTCGTTGTCCTGTTGCATCACCAATTCTATTGAGCTTCAATTGGCAGACCGATGGCCCTGCAAAATGTCTTGATAAACTTGGGACTTCATTTTTCCGTTGACGATAGGGCCTGGACAGCTTGCTGAGGCAGCAAAGCAGACCCAAACCATGATGCTCCCTCCACTGTACTTTAGTAACTTTACAGTTGGGGAATGGTTCTGGTATTGGTTTGCTGTGCTCTTTTTTTCTTCTCCACACAATGCTGTGTGTTCCTTCCAAACAACTCAACTTTAGTTTCATCTGGCCATAGAATATTTTGCCAGTAGCGCTGTGGAACATCCAGATGCTTTTTTTGTAAACGTCAGATGTGCAGCAATGTTTTTTTTGGACAGCAGTGGCTTCTTCTGTGGTGTCCTCCCATGAACACCATTCTTGTTTAGTGTTTTACGTATTGTGGACTCATCAAAAGAGATGTTAGCATGTTCCAGAGACTTCTGTAAGTCTTTAGCTGATAGCTGACACACTCCAAGGTGGCACACTCTTGTCGTGTCCTATATATATATATATATATATATATATATATATTTACAACTTTTTTCACATACATTTTATTTTTATTTTCCATCAACTCATCTTCAAAACACTCTCCTGCAACCCGCCTCACCAATTTATATTTATAAAAAAGTATTATTTACCTCAAATCTGTAATCCTCCAAGAAGCTAGCCAGAAACTCCAAGAAGCTAGCCAGAAACTCCAAGAAGCTAGCCTGAAACTAGCCAGAAGCTAGCCCAGAAGCTAGCCCAGAAGCTAGTTCAGAAGCTAGTTCAGAAGCTAGTTAGCTCCTTTACTGGCAAATCGTTAGTATTCAGCTAACCACGGTTTGTGGTCATCAGCTATCCTTTAGCTCGAAAATCTATCGCCAGTTCTGTACGGCGCAGCGCGGCTCGGAACGGAACATACCGGACCAATTTTTCTCTCCATGTCCCTGGATTTCGACTGCTCTCTGGACATTCATACCCGGATCTCACAGCTAGCTAGCTGCTATCCGTGTGACTATCGGCCTTCGTCGATTCCGGAGCAAACATCAATTATTCCGGAGCTAGCCAGCGCCGTCAATCACTCCCGAGTTCCATCAATCACTCCTGGGCTGCAGTCACCTATCCGGACCCGTTTTACTGCCTACGCGGAGCCCCACCGGGCCTTCACAACTGGACTGCTGACGTTATCTACCCGAAGGAGATCCGGCTGGCTCCTCCGTCGCGACGTTACCTGAACGCCCATCTGCGGCCTGCTAACCGTTAGCTGTCTTACCGGCTGCTATCTGAATAGACAATCGGACAATTTTTTAAATTTGTATTATTATTATGTTTTCTTCTTGGGCCTCTATAACTATATCTATTGTTTTTGTTTTTATTTTTGTTGTTGTTGTGTGATTTGGATTAATCCCCTCTACCACACGGAACCCCACTAATCTACTGACGGAACGCAAGAGGTGGATAATAACAGACCTCCAATCCTATGCTAGCTTGCTACCGATGGCCTGGCTAGCTGTCTAAATCACCAACCAACCTCTCCACTCACTGGACCCTTTTGATCACTCGACTAAGCATGCCTCTCCTTAATGTCAATATGTCTTGTCCATTGCTGTTCTGGTTAGTGTTTATTGGCTTATTTCACTGTAGAGCCTCTAGTCCTGCTCACTATACCTTATCCAACCTATTAGTTCCACCACCCACACATGCAATGACATCTCCTGGTTTCAATGATGTTTCTAGAGACAAGATCTCTCTCTTCATCACTCAATACATAGGTTTACCTCCACTGTATTCACATCCTACCATACATTTGTCTGTACATTATACCTTGATGCTATTTTATCGCCCCCAGAAACCTCCTTTTACTCTATGTTCCAGACGTTCTAGACGACCAATTCTCATAGCTTTTAGCCGTACCCTTATTCTACTCCTCCTATGTTCCTCTGGCGATGTAGAGGTGAATCCAGGCCCTGCAGTGCCTAGCTCCACTCCTATTCCCCAGGCGCTCTCTTTTGACGACTTCTGTAACCGTAATAGCCTTGGTTTCATGCATGTTAACATTAGAAGCCTCCTCCCTAAGTTTGTTCTATTCACTGCTTTAGCACACTCTGCCAACCCGGATGTTCTAGCTGTGTCTGAATCCTGGCTTAGGAAGACCACCAAAAATTCAGAAATTTTAATTCCAAACTACAACATTTTCAGACAAGATAGAACTGCCAAAGGGGGCGGTGTTGCAATCTACTGCAAAGATAGCCTGCAGAGTTCTGTCCTACTATCCAGGTCTGTACCCAAACAATTTGAACTTCTCCTTTTAGAAATCCACCTCTCTAAAAACAAGTCTCTCACCGTTGCCGCCTGCTATAGACCACCCTCTGCCCCCAGCTGTGCTCTGGACACCATATGTGAACCGATTGCCCCCCATCTATCTTCAGAGTTCGTGCTGCTAGGCGACCTAAACTGGAACATGCTTAACACCCCAGCCATCCTACAATCTAAACTTGATGCCCTCAATCTCACACAAATTATCAATGAACCTACCAGGTACCTCCCCAAAGCCTTAAACACGGGCACCCTCATAGATATCATCCTAACCAACTTCCCCTCTAAATACACCTCTGCTGTCTTCAACCAAGATCTCAGCGATCACTGCCTCATTGCCTGCATCCGTAATGGGTCAGCGGTCAAACGACCTCCACTCATCACTGTAAAACGCTCCCTGAAACACTTCTGCGAGCAGGCCTTTCTAATCGACCTGGCCGGGGTATCCTGGAAGGATATTGATCTCATCCCGTCAGTAGAGGATGCCTGGATATTTTTTTTAAATGCCTTCCTAACCATCTTAAATAAACATGCCCCATTCAAGAAATTTAGAACCAGGAACAGATATAGCCCTTGGTTCTCCCCAGACCTGACTGCCCTTAACCAACACAAAAACATCCTATGGCGTTCTGCATTAGCATCGAACAGCCCCCGTGATATGCAGCTGTTCAGGGAAGCTAGAAACCATTATACCCAGGCAGTTAGAAAAGCCAAGGCTAGCTTCTTCAAGCAGAAATTTGCTTCCTGCAACACTAACTCAAAAAAGTTCTGGGACACTGTAAAGTCTATGGAGAATAAGAACACCTCCTCCCAGCTGCCCACTGCACTGAAGATAGGAAACACTGTCACCACTGATAAATCCACCATAATTGAGAATTTCAATAAGCATTTTTCTACGGCTGGCCATGCTTTCCACCTGGCTACTCCTACCCCGGACAACAGCACTGCACCCCCAACAGCAACTCGCCCAAGCCTTCCCCATTTCTCCTTCTCCCAAATCCATTCAGCTGATGTTCTGAAAGAGCTGCAAAATCTGGAACCCTACAAATCAGCCGGGCTAGACAATCTGGACCCTTTCTTTCTAAAATTATCTGCCGAAATTGTTGCCACCCCTATTACTAGCCTGTTCAACCTCTCTTTCGTGTCGTCTGATATTCCCAAAGATTGGAAAGCAGCTGCGGTCATCCCCCTCTTCAAAGGGGGGGACACTCTTGACCCAAACTGCTACAGACTTATATCTATCCTACCGTGCCTTTCTAAGGTCTTCGAAAGCCAAGTCAACAAACAGATTACCGACCATTTTGAATCTCACCATACCTTCTCTGCTATGCAATCTGGTTTCAGAGCTGGTCATGGGTGCACCTCAGCCACGCTCAAGGTCCTAAACGATATCTTAACCGCCATCGATAAGAAACATTACTGTGCAGCCGTGTTCATTGATCTGGCCAAGGCTTTCGACTCTGTCACTCACCACATCCTCATCGGCAGACTCGACAGCCTTGGTTTCTCAAATGATTGCCTCGCCTGGTTCACCAACTACTTCTCTGATAGAGTTCAGTGTGTCAAATCGGAGGGTCTGCTGTCCGGACCTCTGGCAGTCTATGGGGGTGCCACAGGGTTCAATTCTTGGACCGACTCTCTTCTCTGTATACATCAATGAGGTCGCTCTTGCTGCTGGTGAGTCCCTGATCCACCTCTACGCAGACGACACCATTCTGTATACTTCCGGCCCTTCTTTGGACACTGTGTTAACAACCCTCCAGGCAAGCTTCAATGCCATACAACTCTCCTTCCGTGGCCTCCAATTGCTCTTAAATACAAGTAAAACTAAATGCATGCTCTTCAACCGATCGCTACCTGCACCTACCCGCCTGTCCAACATCACTACTCTGGACGGCTCTGACTTAGAATACGTGGACAACTACAAATACTTAGGTGTCTGGTTAGACTGTAAACTCTCCTTCCAGACCCATATCAAACATCTCCAATCCAAAGTTAAATCTAGAATTGGCTTCCTATTTCGCAACAAAGCATCCTTCACACATGCTGCCAAACATACCCTTGTAAAACTGACCATCCTACCAATCCTCGACTTTGGCGATGTCATTTACAAAATAGCCTCCAATACCCTACTCAACAAATTGGATGCAGTCTATCACAGTGCAATCCGTTTTATCACCTAAGCCCCATATGCTACCCACCATTGCGACCTGTACGCTCTCGTTGGCTGGCCCTCGCTTCATACTCGTCGCCAAACCCACTGGCTCCATGTCATCTACAAGACCCTGCTAGGTAAAGTCCCCCCTTATCTCAGCTCGCTGGTCACCATAGCATCTCCCACCTGTAGCACACGCTCCAGCAGGTATATCTCTCTAGTCACCCCCAAAACCAATTCTTTCTTTGGCCGCCTCTCCTTCCAGTTCTCTGCTGCCAATGACTGGAACGAACTACAAAAATCTCTGAAACTGGAAACACTTATCTCCCTCACTAGCTTTAAGCACCAACTGTCAGAGCAGCTCACAGATTACTGCACCTGTACATAGCCCACCTATAATTTAGCCCAAACAACTACCTCTTTCCCAACTGTATTTAATTTTTATTTATTTATTTATTTTGCTCCTTTGCACCCCATTATTTTTTATTTCTACTTTGCACATTCTTCCATTGCAAAACTACCATTCCAGTGTTTTACTTGCTATATTGTATTTACTTTGCCACCATGGCCTTTTTTGCCTTTACCTCCCTTCTCACCTCATTTGCTCACATTGTATATAGACTTGTTTATACTGTATTATTGACTGTATGTTTGTTTTACTCCATGTGTTTAACTCTGTGTCGTTTTATCTGTCGAACTGCTTTGCTTTATCTTGGCCAGGTCGCAATTGTAAATGAGAACTTGTTCTCAACTTGCCTACCTGGTTAAATAAAGGTAAAATAAATATTCTGGGATTCTTCTTAACCTCATTGAGCATTCTGCGCTGTGCTCTTGCAGTCATCTTTGCAGGACGGCCACTCCTAATTAGAGTAGCAACAGTGCTGAACTTTCTCCATTTATAGACTATTTTTCTAACCGTGGACTGATGAACATCAAGGCTTTGAGATACTTTTGTAACCCTTTACAGCTTTATGCAAGTCAATAATTCTTAGTCTTAGGTCTTCTGAGATCTCTTTTGTTCGAGGCATCAAATTTTGTCTTTTTTTTTTTTACAGGGCAGGGCAGCTCTAACCAACATCTCTAATCTCGTCTCATTGATTGTGCTCCAGGTTAGCTGACTCCTGACTCCAATTAGCTTTTGGAGAAGTCATTCGCCTAGGATTTCACATACTCTTTCCAACCTACGCTGTGAATGTTTAAATTATGTTTTCAATATAGACAAGACACAATAATGTGTGTTTATTAGTTTTAGCACATTGTGTTTGCATATTGTTGTGACTTAGATGAAAATCAAATCAAATTTTAGTACCAATTTATGCAGAAATCCAGGTAGTTCCAAAGGGTTCACATACTTTTTCTTGCCACTTTAAATGATTGCTACTCTATTCTTAACTGCTACATCATTTACAGCTAGATGTAGTTATAGGGAAATAGTATACTGGCCCTTGTCGAGAATGGTGCTTCTGTGTTGCAGCATGGTGGCATTCTCTCCACCCAGGATAAGGAGGGCCTCTCTGTCCTGGACTTAACCATGAAGGACAGACCAGCACATGTGGTGTTTACGAAGACGGGTGAGGATCGCTTATCGTTTCATATCCATCTCTCATTTAGACAATGCATGACTAAAAAGTGAAAAGGCGCATGTTTCTTTAAAGCACATGGTAAAGACGGCTGTCAATCGTTGTCGTTTACCTGTAGAAAATGGTGTTGGAAGTCTTGGCACGATATATCTGTGAACCTTATCGGAATCGGACGATATTAGCTAAAAATGCCAACATCGGTATCGGCCGACGCTAGCTAACTATAGCTACTGAAACAGATTGTCGTTATGTGACGTATCTTTTTTGACACGCAAAGACCCGAACGACGTTCTGTAGAAATCCTGGTGGAGAATGAAATGACTGAATAAATGAACAACAAAATGGCACAGCAAGTAAGTGAATGGGGACATGCGTAAATGCCAACAAATTAACTTTTTGGTCAGTGTGGTGTGTGTGTAACCTTTATTTAACTAGGCAAGTCAGTTAAGAACAAAATCTTATTTACAATGAGGGCCTGGACCACGCTGGGATAATTTTGCGCAACCCTATGGGACTCCCAATCATGGCCAGATGTGATACAGCCTGGATTTGAACCAGGGACAGTAGTGAAGCTTCTTGCACTGAGATACAGTGCCTTAGTCTGCTGCTTCCGTGTGTGTGTGTGTTAACTATTTAACCGTACTAGAATGCTTAAGGCCGCAAAAAATTTATATATCGGTATCGGGTTTTGTTGGCAAGGAAAATATCGGTATTGGCCAAAAATGTGATATTGGTGCATCACTAGACTTGGCTGTGACAAACATTGTTTTGTAACTTTTTTTTCTCTCTCTCAGACCCCACTGAGGTTTATACCTGGGGGAACAACACCAATTTCAGTCTGGGGCACGGGAACCAGGAGAGCAGGCATCACCCGGAGATTGTGGATCTGTTTGCCCGTACCAGGGTTTACATCAAACAGGTAAACAAACTGACTACTATAGAGATCCAATAACTGTTCTCTTTAATTATTTGCAGTCTATGCTCTGTTCCTTTCCTCTTAAGGGGAGGTGTTCTGCCTCTGTTTGCCACCAGCTATTAGTTAGTCACATGAGTCATGATAGGGCTTCCCCACCTTCAACATCCTAGTCTCCTGGGGCCTCCTCCCTCCACACAGACTTGGCCTCAATATATGACTCACCAGGGGGATCCATCACAACAATGCTTATGTAAACACGGTTGTCCCGTTTGGGTCTCCTGGATAACAGCCCCCCCACCCCCCCTCCTGGCAAAACAGACCCCCTCCTCTCGGACCTGAATAATTTTGCACGCACCATTTTTCAGTTTTTGATTTGTTAAAAAAGTTTGAAATATCCAATAAATGTCGTTCCACATCATGATTGTGTCCCACTTGTTGTTGATTCTTCACAAAAAAATACAGTTTTATATCTTTATGTTTGATGCCTGAAATGTGGCAAAAGGTCGCAAAGTTCAAGGGGGCCGAATACTTTCGCAAGGCACTATATATATATAGATATCTATATATATATATATATATATATATATAGATATAGATATATATATAGATATATATATATAGATATATAGATATATATATATAGAGAGAGAGAGATTTTTTTTTTACTGTCCCTTTTTTTCGTTGCTGTGGTGGCAACAGTTTGGAGGCAATGCGCCGCTGCTAAATGAATCCTGGGGAAACACTGACTGACATCATTGTCCTCCTACCCCTCCTATTTGGGGGTCTTAGAAATTATATTTCAATTTCTAAGCTCCTTTTTAGTGAGAGGGTGAATGACTGAGAGGAGTAGGACAGGTGCACTGGGCTTGGGTTCTGTGTCTGGCTTTGTCTAGCCCAGCTCTGCATGGTTAAACCCACGTTGGCCTTATGTGCAGTCCCCTCTACAGTGTCCCTGATGGCCATGTGGAGGCCCTTAGAGTGATTAAGGCTATTGGCACCAGACAGCACCTGTGTTATTGTCCAGTCTCTCTTTCTTTAGTACAGAGCAGGGTTCCCCAACTTGTGGCCCATTCTTTCATTTGGCCCCCAAGTTTTTGGAGGAAAAAAAAGATATATTTTAATTGTTGGACATAAGACTGTAAAAAACAGCAGGAAATCAGCTCCAAGTGATTTTAATCAATCTGTTCCAAGTATTCCTGTGCGTAATAGAGAGATGTGATCGTATACAAATTTAAGCAAGGTTTGAAATGATTGTTTTAGTCAAACATTATCTGTTTGGGCTTCTTGCGGTCAATTTGCGGTCTACATATTATTTTGAATTAGGTTCCGGCCCCTGAACATCTGCTCAAAAACATTGCGGCTGAATCTAGTTGACGATCCCTGGTGTTCTAATTATCAGCGTAAGATCACTATGAAAGCTATATCATTGCTGCCACGTGATCGTTTCCTCTGCACTCGGCACATTCCAAGCTTAATTGCACCCCTCATACATCTTCCTCCTACAGATAACCATTCACTTCTGGTGTAGACCCTCTAAACCTAAGCACTCAATATTTCAATATGATACCTGATAATTAACCCTATTCCAAGTTTAGGAGTTAGAACCCAGAATCCATCACTGGTATAGATGGTGCTGAGAGGTCTGAGGAAGAAACCTTGTAAGATAACTTTGTTTTTTAGGTCATTTTAGGTCATGTTGTAGAGATGTAGGCCCTAACTATGGTTAGAACTGTTTTCCAGCGGTTATTTAGACTCTTGACAGGAAGGACCTTTTCACAGGAAGCTATGCTAGGGAATTCATTCCTATGACATCATCAGCTCTCGTGCTCTGCTACAGCTCATGATGTCATAGGGTGGCATGCATTCCTAGTTAAGTACAGATTTTGACTAAAGTCTTTTGGGTTAGATACTTTATAGCTATATCCGATGTAATATTGAAATGTAATGACCCAACTTTTGAGTTTATCTAAGTTTCATTATTGTCCTATGGCAGGTTGCTGTTTAGCGTCTACATTTTATACACATTTTCATGACCTTTGCAGAAGGTCAGATCCCATTTCAAGACCTCTCAGTGACCTACTGGTACCCCTACATGGAGGCAGAGCCTTTGTCCTCAGTGCAACCTGCCCACAGTCCAACAGGTGCTAGGGGTTAAATATTTATCCCAGTATGACATGCTTTAATTAAATGAGCCGGGTATGTGTGTGGGGCTGTCTCGTTATCAATGTCATACATCGGGGAAACATCCCCTTCGCCCTATTGAGAGCTGGAGGGGACAATGCATTAGTAATGATGTTTACTTTTCCACTTGTGCCCCGGCCTATAGTACCACCACTATTTGACTATTACTACGAGAGGGCTTAGTTTGGCCACGGAAATCAATCAACAATCAATCAAACATGCTGCAGTCCTTTTTCTTTGAGTTCTTGTGATGAGAATTTGACAGTGGAGCAAAATTGTCTCACTGAATAGACCTACATTATTGATTACCCCCAAAAATGTGTTTCCTTTCCTCTCAGGTGGTGCTGTGTAAGTTCCACTCCGTGTTCCTGTCTCAGAAGGGGCAGGTGTATACATGTGGACACGGGCAGGGAGGTCGGCTAGGACACGGGGACGAACAGACATATCTGGTGAGAATACTATATATCTGACCTATCAAATTTTATTGGTCACATAAGTGTATATTCTACCCATGTGTGAATTGGATTTTGACACCCTTCGAGAGGGGGTCATGACCAGGGATCAGCCATTATTGACAGCGACCCAGGAGCAATTAGGGTTAAGTGCCTTTCTCAAGGGCACATTGACAGTTTTTTTTTCTCACCCAATTGGCTCTGTGATTCGAACCAGCAACCTTTTGGTTACTGGACCAGCAGTCTTAACTGCTAGGCTACTTCCTGTATGTCTGTTTAACTCTGTTCACCTGCTTCTAGCTAGATGAGCTGTAACCACTCCATCCTGAGTGTACCTTGGGTTGATTTGCACACCTGTGCTAAACCTGTGTTAACCTGGTTTGAAATACTTTTTTTGAAATGTGTTTTGAGCTTGTCTGGCACAATGTAACCAGTGGAATCGTCCCAAAAGTGTCAACTTCAATATTGCCCCGTTTTTGAAGGCACTCCAGGGAAGGCTCAAGCAAACGTTCAAAGTATTTGACATATAAAAAATAAAAGAACATACTATTCAAAGTGAAATAGGGCTGTGGATTTTTATCATCGGTCAGGTTCCTCGGATGGTGGAGGGGCTCCTGTCTCATCACTGCTCCCAGGTGGCTGCAGCCAAGGACCACACGGTGGTGCTGACCGAGGAGGGCTATGTCTACACCTTTGGCCTCAACACCTTCCACCAGCTGGGACTGGCTCCCCCGCCCGCCTCCAGCCACCTGCCCAAACAGGTAAGAGAGACACCTGGCCAGGCATGGTGCCCACATAGAGACTACATAGCTAGGCAGCTAGATGGGGCGTTGTCCCTAACCACGTGAGCGGAGTAGGACAAGCTAAGGAAAAAACTCCCGGGGCCTCATTTAGCAATATATATGTGTTTGTTTGTTATAACAATTGCATGAACAAATCCAATGCATCAGAAGACAAACATGTACACAGCAGACACTTGAATGTGAGGGAAGCTGAATTAGTGTGGATTGGTTGTTGACTGACGTTGGTCTTGTCCAATGGGATGTAGGTATTCTCCAAGACTCTTAAAGGCAGGACTGTTATTGGTGTAGCAGCGGGGAGATTCCACACAGTTCTGTGGACCAGGGAGGCTGTCTACACAGTGGGACTGAACGGAGGGCAGCTGGGTAAGTCATGATGACTGGCACACCATAGCATAACATTGGTTTCCAATGACTTTGAAGTTAAGCCAAGGCAACTAATGATATGCTCTATCATTCCCCTACCTTGACTTTATACGTGGTGATGGTTGACTTTTGACCTTTAGGCTACCTGTTGGACCCCAACGGGGAGAGGTGTGTGACCGCGCCTCGCCAGGTGTCTGCCCTCTACCACAAGGACGTCACCATCGCCATGGCAGTGGCCAGTAATGGGGCAACGTTGGTGGTGACCGAGAAGGGAGATGTCTACCTGCTAGCTGACTATCAGTGCAAGAAGTTGGCATCCAGGTGACTATACCGATAGTGGAGAAGTGACTACCAGGGTCACGGTTAATTCCATTTCATCTCAGGAAGTCAACTGCATTTCCAGTTTCTCATTGAGGAGAATTGGAATACACATTTCAGTTTACTTCCTGAATTGACCGAATTCCAAATAACATTTTCTTTATGAGAGATGACGTTGATCGAATTAGCATAATACAAAAATCCCCATTAAAAATAATTATCTTTAAGCTAGAGATCTGTTTTGCATTGGATGTGTCTCAATCCACCGCATTCGCCTATTTAACACTTCTGCATTTGCGGTGAAAGCTGACAGAGCTAGAGCGCAGTTTGTCAGACCATGAGACATCCTGAATATCGGTCTGGAGCACCCGACCGGTTTGGCCTACAAACTATTATGACCGCTCGATGGAAATATGAGTCTCACGAACACGATGGTGTTTACTCTGCGACCCACACAAGCGTCGTCTGAAGTCAGTACAGGCTAACTCCCAACTTTTGTCTGTAGCGTCAGAACAGTTTGGGCTAAATACTAATATGACTCCTCTGTGTCAAGGTGAGACTCTCATGAACACGTACATGTTGGTTGTTTTGCTCTCATTTATGAAAGTACACTACACGACCAAAAGTATGTGGAAACCTGCTCGTCCAACATCTCATTCCAAAATCATTGGTATTAATATGGAGTTGGTCCCTGCTAAAACAGCCTCCGCTCTTCTGGGAAGGCTTTCCACTAGATGTTGGAGCGTTGCTGCGGGGACTTGCTTCCATTCAGCCACAAAGATTAGTGTGGTCGGGCACTGATGTTGGGCGATTAGGCCTGGCTCGCATTCGGCGTTCTAATTAGTTAAGATTTCTCTTCACTGGAACTAAGGGGCGTGGCCCGAACCATGAAAAACAGCCCCAGACCATTATTCCTCCCCCACCTATCTTTACAGTTGGCACTATGCATTGGGGCAGGTAGCGTTCTCCTGGTGACCGTCGGACTGCCAGATGGTGAAGCGTGATTCATCACTCCAGAGAACGTGTTTCCACTGCTCCAGAGTCCAATGGTGGCGAGCTTTACACCACTCCAGCCGACGCTTGGCATTTCGCATGGTGATCTTAGGCTTGTGTGCGGATGCTCGGCCATGGAAACCCATTTCATGAAGCTCCCATAGAACAGTTATTGTGCTGACGTTGCTTCCAGAGGCAGTTTGGAACTCTGTAGTGAGTTTTGCAACCGAGGACAGACTATTTTTTACACGCTATGTGCTTCAGCACTCGCTGTTCCGTTCTGTGAGCTTGTGTGGCCTACCACTTTGCGGCTGAACCATTGTTGCTCCGAGACACTTCCACTTCACAATAACAGGACTTACAGTTGACCGGGGTAGCGCTATAGCAGTGCAGAAATTTGACAACTGATTTGTTGGAAGGGTGGCATCCTATGACGGTGGCACGTTGAGTCACTGAGCATTTCAGTAAGGCCATTCTACTGCCAATGTTTGTCAATGATGATTGCATGTCTGTTTGCTCAACTTTGTACACCTGTCAGCAACGGGTGGTTCTGAAATGGCGGAGTCCACTAATTTATATGTGTGTCTACATACATACACAAAAGTATGTATATGTATAGTGCCATTAGAAAATTATTCAAACCCTTGACTTTTTCCACCTTTTGTTACGTTACAGCCTTATTCTAAAATGGATGTAACCTTTTTTTTTTATCTCTGCAATCTACAGACTACCCTATAATATGAAAGGTTTTTCGAAAGTTTAGCCAATTTATGAAAAACTTTTTTATATACTTCAAGGGGTCTTAAAAATCAAATGGTAAAATAATCATTGGTATGACCTTAAAACAATTCCATATAGCTTAGTAGTTACCCCCCTCCTGGCTTAAACAGGGCATAGACAATAATGGGTTAACAGGAGAGAGAGCGAGATATATGTGATGATCATTCTACTGTCACTCGCTCTTAAAAAAAAAAAATATATATATATATATATTTTTTTTTTTCCCATGTTTCTCTTTCAGACAACTGAACATCCGGAAGGTCCTTGTGAGCGGAGGCAGCCTGGACCATCGTGTGGACCCCCAGGTCCTGAATGAGGGAGGGGGAGAGAAGGTGGCCATCCTGGCCCTGGATGAAGCTGGGAGGGTAAGGACCAGCTGGGTCCAATACATAGAAAAATACCAAATACTTAGTGGTGACGAGCTACAGTCATTTTGTTGGTGGATTCTTCATGTTCAAACGATTCACTCCATATGATCACCCCTCAAGCTGATGTATTTGAGCCATTGATTATCTTATCCCGTTCTTTATTACTTAGTTTTTTTCTGTTTGGATGATGTGTGTTGATCTATGTTTATTCTATGCATTTGTTGTCACCACAGACTGACAATGCCTTTAATTGTCCCTCTGGATTACTAAAGTGCTGTTGAATTGATTTCTCGCTCTCCGTCAGGTTTTCTGCTGGCGCTCAGTGGGCGGTTCGGTGAGACAATGCAGGTGGGCATACGGGCGCCAGGTGTTCATGTCAGACATCGCCCTGAGCAGGAACAACATGATGTTTGTCACACAGGAAGGGGAGGGCTTCAGCGGACAGTGGCACGGAGAGTACAGGAAGAGCGTGGAGAAGAAAGGTGAGTTGAGAAAATGGTTTACTCTCATAGCTCAGCGACGACACTGATACTTCTGAAGACAACCAGTATTCTTTCACTTTCCTCGTTTCCATGTATGGTGGATGATGAACTTCATGAAGTATGGAAAAATAGTAAACAAGACTTAGATTCAAAAGTACTCTTTTGCACCCTTGAATGTAAGTAATGTGTACTATTTCTCTGTTCTTCAGGATGTTTATCATCCCAGCATAAATCAGAAGTTGTTTGGATTTGAATCATTGGGAAGTAAGTTAGAATCACTGCGTTTTGTCATTTTACTAAAGCATTTCTCCCTTGTGTGCTTTAGATGGGAGTGTGGAGGTGTGTGGTTACCCAGAGGGTGGAACTGTGTACGAGCGAATCCGCTTGGAGAAGCTCCCCTATGTCCACCGTGCGGTCAGCATCACCATGGACTCCAAGGGACGCAACTTTGGAGTGCTGCAGTCTGACCCTAAAACCAGGTACTGTTCCTCTGTGTGTTGTCGCACCTTTTTAAAACATTTTAACTGTGTTGTCTTTATTAGGCCACACTGTAACAAAACGTTTTGAAATGGACAATAAGTGTTTGTTGGGAAGTTCAGATAGTACATCCCTTTTTAACTACGTTTTGGAGCATTTCGTGCCTAGTGAACATGACCCTGATTCGTGAACAAAATGTCTGATCTCTGTCTTTCCCCCGCCCAGCCTGTTTGAGATTCCCAGCGTATCTCCCTCCTCCTTCTCCCAACACTTCCGGGGCCTGCTGGAGGAAGCGGACGAGACTGACAGCATCCACGACTTGACCCTGCAGGCTGGAGACCGCACCTTCCCCGCCCACAAGTACCTCCTGTCCATGAGGTCCGAGTTCTTCAGGAAGCAGCTGGTGCCGGACGGACGGGAGGGTGACGGGGAGGTGAGGAGGAGCAAGGATGCGGTGGGCTGTGACCTGCTGGTGGTGGAGACTGTGAGCCCTGAGATGCTGGAGCACGTCCTGGAGTTCATCTACACCGACTCCTGTGATCTGCTGGTGCAGGGCCACCGGCCTCGAGTCTTCGGTCAGAACCAGAATCAACAGGGCCCGGAGCAGGAGCAGCTGATCAGCAGCCTGCAGGACCTGGGCTTCCATGAGGGCAACCTGAGGGACCGCTTGGCCCTGGAAGTGTACCGCTCGCTGACCCCATCGGCCCGAGGGGACGGAGACAAGCCCAAAAGCAAGGGCACCAAGCCTGGGAAAAAAGGCAAGGGAGGCAAGGCTGGAGCTGGAGAGGGAGGAAGAGTCAACCCGGTCAAGACCTTACAGGGCGTGGCCAAGAAGCTCGGCATGGGGAGTCTGTCGGCACGGTGAATACTGAGTTGGTTATGATTGTTGTCCCCCACGATGAAATCGGGTAGTGGACTGTGGGTTGGTCCGTTCGTACGTTTGTCACACGCGATATATCTCAGACCGCAGTGGCCCGATTTGTGACAATTTGGGTGAATGATGCATCTTACCATTGAGAGCTGGCATTTACAAAATTATATTGATTGGCCAGATGGTGGTGCTATAACATGTGATTGAAAATGCTAACTTTGAAAGGTCATGCACCTCACCCCGTTTGAGCTCAAGTCCCAACAAGGAACATATTTGCTTCAGGGAAACATGTTTTTTTTTAAATATCTAGAATAGGTTTTTAAGATGGTCATTTAGCTATCTGATTTGGGATTTTAGGACCCCTGTAGGTGTATATTTTTTCAAATATTTGATGAAACATTGAATTTGGGCTTCTGCTATTAGCCTTAAACGCATTGAATAACATGTTCATACGTGGCACAACCGAATGTCCAACAATGTATCAAAAGGAAGTATGGTTTGAGGTGTCTGAAGGTTTCATGTGTAACCCTTGGCCCATAAAATCCTATTCATTTAAATCAATTTTTTTTAACCTGGTTACCTTGAGACGAGTCTTGTGACGCTTGTGGGCGTCATAGATTAAAACGGAGAACACGTTTGTAAGAGTCTCAGAATTTTGATGGTGGGGTCCTTTTAGTTTGTAGCTCAAACAGTTTGGACTTGACAGAAGTGTTTGGGTTTGAGACATGAGACTAGTCCTGTGAAGCTTGTGGATGTTTGTAGAGTAAAACCAAAAACACATTTTGTGTTCAAATAGTTTCTAGCCACAACCGTTTGGACACTGCAGACGTTTCGCGAGAGAACCAATTTTTTTTCCGGCATGTCTCCTGGTCTGACAAACACCGCTGTAGCTCTGCCACCTTCCATTGCACATGCCGAAGACCAACATCGCTGGATGTGTTGGATTTGAGACACAGCCCATGCAAAAAAAATAAAAGTCTAACTGTTGAATTGATGGAAATGTTGTCTTATGTTAATTGATTTTCACACTGGCATTGACCTGGGGGGGGTTATTAACATGTTATAACCCGTAGTGTATTTTGTTAAATACATTTTATTACAGTTTGGATGGAGTGCAATATGACAACGGGAAGATCAATGTAGTGCTTAAGATGACGGCAAACAAGCCACGATATAACCAGAAAAAGTGGTGAGTAAATTGCCGCGTGGCAGATGAACTGAGACAATGTTGTGTTCATAGAAAGGTAATTACTAGAATGGACATTCCTATTCAAGTCAATGTTCTGTGACTCTATTCAGTTGTGTGTGTCGTTGTCAGAAAACCAGGGTAGTAAAATATCAAAGCGGAGATATTGTTTTCCGTCTAAGCTGTATCTCTGTCTCCCCCAAGCTCCTACCTCTGTGATGTCACTCTGAGGTCTGAGGATGGCAAGGAGTTCCCCTGTCACAAGTGTGTGCTGTGTGCCAGACTTGGTGAGCTACTATGTGTCAACATATTGTTGCGTTTCTTGGAGTTTGAGGGGTGAACTGTGGGTTTAGGTTATTCAAGGTTGTAGACATCTGACACTAGATTGGCCAGTCATTTGTTAAAGCCATGGGACCAGTTTTTGGTACACAGATTAAACCTAGCCCTGGACTAAAAGCATGCTCAATGGAGAATCTCAATTGAAAATGATTTTTAATTAAGGAGTAAGATGTGTCTGGGGGATGATTTTTAATTAAGGAGTAAGATGTGTCTGGGGGATGATTTTTAATTAAGGAGTAAGATGTGTCTGGGGGATGATTTTTAATTAAGGAGTAAGATGTGTCTGGGGGATGATTTTTAATTAAGGAGTAAGATGTGTCTGGGGGATGATTTTTAATTAAGGAGTAAGATGTGTCTGGGGGATGATTTTTAATTAAGGAGTAAGATGTGTCTGGGGGATGATTTTGGGATATTTCTTAGTGGCAGTTCTATTGTAAACATGTCATGTGTTTCAGAGTATTTCCACAGTATGCTGGGGAACCCCTGGATAGAGGTATGTTTTGGCAATTGGAGGTCTTGCTCATTGTACACTAAAGCTTAATTTTAATATTGCCAGAAGTAACCGTTGGCTCTGAAAACCTTGTCTCACATTGTGCTTGAGTAAGTGTGCTGCTACTTGTGATGGTGATGTAGTTGTTGTGTGCCCCCCACAGGCCACTTCTTGTAGTGCCCTAGAGATGCCCACCAGCTCAGAGATACTGCAGGTCATCCTAGAATATGTCTACACTGACGAGTCTCCCACTATCAAAGGTACAGGACACACCAGATCATGCATATACAACCTGTACACACACACACACACTCAGTGAAAAATGCTTTGGAACTATGGATGGAAATGAGCTCTTGCTAACTTGGGTACATACACATTGACTCTGTAATGTTGCTAAATGTGCACTGTCCCTGTCAAATAAGTAAATAAAATAAATATTGAGTTAAAAATAAGTACCACTTGGCTACCCCTAATAATATTTACGAACCTCATGTTGACTTTGATCTTGATGCACAAGGTAGTTGGAAGCTAAAAGTCTGTCTCTATCCACTTCCAGAGTCTCTCAATGTGGAGTTTGTCTGCAACGTGTTGGTGGTGGCCGATCAGCTTCTCATCACCCGACTGAAGGAGATGTGTGAGGTGGCCATCACTGAGAACCGTATGTCCTCATCTTCCCTCTGTCCTCTTAGCCCTCTCTGCTCTCCTCCCATGCCTCTGTCCTCCTCTCTTTCTCTCCTGCCTGTCAACATGTCAAACAGCTTTGTCTTGAAAATCACCCGTGTGAGAGCACTGTCCTGTTTGTTTTAAAAAATGGCTTCCTCTTCCGTCTCCTCAGTGACGCTGAAGAACGCTGCGGAGCTGCTGCAGTTTTCTGCCATGTACAACGCTGAGCAGCTCAAACTGTCCTGCATCCAGTTCATCGTGCACAACATGGCTGCCCTGCTCGAGTCCAAGTGAGTGTGTATAAAGTACATTCGGAAAGTATTCGTACCACTCTACTTTTCCCACATTTTATTATGTTACAGCCTTTTTTTTATTTTTTATTATGAGGTAAGCAACACTGAAGCATGCATGAGAGCACCAGCTGTTCTGGATGACTGTGATAACGCTCTCGGTAGCAGATTCGATCAAAACCTTTAAACAGGTCAACATTCACACAGCCGCTGGGCCAGGCGGACTACCAGGACTTGTACTGAAAGCATGCGCGGACCAACTGGCAAGTGTCTTCACTGACATTTTCAACCTCTCCCTGACCGAGTCTGTAATGCCTAAATGTTTCAAGCAGACCACCATAGTCCCTGTGCCCAAGGAAGCGAAAGGTAACCTGCCTAAATGATTACCGCCCCGTGGCACTCACGTCGGTAGCCATGAAGTGCTTTGAAAGGCTGGTCATGGCTCACATCCACCCTTCACCCACTCCAATTTGCATAACTCCCCAACAGATCCACAGATGGTGCAATTTCAATTGCACTCCACTGTCCTTTCTCACCTGGACAAATGGAACACCTATGTGAGAATGCTGTTCATCGACTACAGCTTAGCGTTCAACACCATGAAGCTCATCACTAAGCTAAGGACTCTGGGACTAAACAGCTCCCTCTGCAACTGGATCCTGGACTTCCTGATGTGCCGCCCCCAGGTGGTAATGAGACTGCCTATAGGGAGGAGGTCAGAGAACTGGCAGTGTGGTGCCAGGACAACAACCTCTCCCTCAATGTGAGCAAGGCAAAGGAGCTGATTGTGGACTATAGGAATGGCGGGCCAAACAGGCCCCCATTCAACATCGACGGGGCTGTAGTGAAGCAGGTCGAGTTTCAAGTTCCTTGGTGTCCACATCACCAATGAACTATCATGGTCCAAACATACCAAGACAGTCGTGAAGAGGGCACAACAACCTTTTACCCCTCGGGAGACTGAAAAGATTTGGCATGGGCCCCCAGATCCTCAAAAGGTTCTACAGCTGCACCATTGAGAGCGTCCTTACCGGTTGTATCACCGACTTGTATGGCAACTGCTCGGCATCTGACCATAAGACGCTACAGAGGGTGGTGTGAACGTCCCAGATCATCACTGGGGCCAAGCTTTCTGCCGTCCAAGACTTATATAATAGGCCCATTAAAATTGTCAGACTTCAGTCACTTAAGTCAGACTGTTTTCCCTGCCACCGCACGGCAAGTGGTTCCAGAGCACCAAGTGTAGGACCAAAAGGCTCCTCGACAGCTTCTACCCCCCCCCCCCAAGCCATTAGGCTGCTGAACAATTCATAAAAATGGCCACCGGACAATTTACATTGACCCCCCCCCTTGTACACTGCTGCTACTCGCTGTTTGTTTACCTATGCATAGTCACTTCGCCCCCACCTACATATACAGATTACCTCAACTAGCCTGCACCCCCACGTACTGACTCTGTACCGGTGCCCCCTGCATATAGTCTCGTTATTATCATTCTTACTGTGTTTTTATTATTACTTTTTATCTTAGTCTACTGGGAAAATATTTTCTTCTTGAACTGCACTCTTGGTTAAGGGCTTGTAACTAAGCATTTCATGGTAAAATCAACACTTGTTGTATTCGGCACATGCATAATTATTCAGACTTAGTACTTTGTTGAAGCAACTTTGGCAGTGATTACAGCCTCGTCTTGGGTATGACGCTGCAAGCTTGGCACATCTGTATTTGGAGTTTCTTCCATCTTTCTCTGCAGATCCTCTCAAGCTCTGTCAGGTTGGATGGGGAGCTGTTTTCAAATCAAATAATTTTGTTGGTCACACACACATGGTTAGTAGATGTTGTTGTGAGTGTAGCAATGCTTGTGCTTCTAGTTCCGACAGTGCAGCAATATCTAACAAGTAATCTTAACAATTCCACCACTACCTAATACACACATCTAAGTAAAGGAATGGAATAAGAATATATGGATGAGCAGTGACAGAGCGGCATAGGCAAGATGCAATAAAATACTGTACATATGAGATGAGTAATGTAAGATGTGTAAACATAATTATTAATAAAGTGACTAGTGATCCATTTGTTAGTGGCCAATGATTTCAATACCATACCACCATCTGATGGCCTTGAGAAAGAAGCTCATTTCAGTCTCTCGGTCCCAGCTTTGATGTGCCTGTACTGAAATCACCTTCTGGATGGTAGCTTGGTGAACAGGCAGTGGCTCGGGTGGTTGTTCTTGATGGTCTTTTTGACCTTCCTGTGACATCGGGTGCTGTAGGTGTCCCGGAGGGCAGGTAGTTTGCCCCCGGTGTTGTGTAAACTGCACCACCCTCTGGAGAGCCCTGCGGTTGAGGGTGGTGCAGTTGCCGTACCAGGTGGTGATACAGCCCGACAGGATGCTCTCAATTGTGCACCTGTAACAGTTAGTCAGGGTTTTAGGTGCCTAGCCTCCTGAGGTTGAGGCGATGTTGCCCCTTCACCACACTGTCTGTGTGGGTGGACCATTTCAGTTTGTCTGTGATGTGTACGCTGAGGAACTTTAATAAACGTTCCACCTTCTCCACTGCTGTCCCTTCGATGTGGATAGGGGGGTGCTCCCTCTGCTATTTCCTGAAGTCCACGATCATCTCCTTTGTTTTGTTGATGTTGAGTGAGAGGTTGTTTTCCTAACACCACACTCAGAGTGCCCTCACCTCCCTGTAGGCTGTCTCGTCTTTGTTGGAAATCAAGCCCACTACTGTTGTCTTCAAACTTGATGATTGAGTTGGAGGCATGTGTGGCCACGCGGTCGTGGGTGAACGGGGAGCACAGGAGGGGGATGAGGACGCACTGTTGTGGGGCCCCAGTGTAGGTGATCAGCGAAGTGGAGATGTTGTTTCCTACCTTCACCACCTGGGGTCAGCCCGTCAGGAAGTCCAGGACACGATCAGACACTATCACACAGGGTGGGGTTGAGACCCAGAGCCTCAAGCATAATGATGAGTTTGGAGGGTACTATGGTGTTGAATGCTGAGCTGTAGTCAATGAACAGCATTCTTAAATAGGTATTCCTATTGTCCAGATGGGATAGGGCAGTGTGATGGCCATTGCATAGTCTGTGGACCTATTGCGGTGGGTCTCGGTTGACTGGTAAAGTGGAGGTGATTATGATCCTTGACTAGTCTCAATCACTTCAGTTCTCTCCAGAGATGTTCAAGTCCAGGCTCTGGTTGGGCTACTTGAGGACATTGAGACTTGTCCTGAAGCCACTCGTGCGTTGTCTGAGAACATGCTCCAGAGCGCTCAGGACTTCATCAAGGATCTCTCTCTACTTTGCTCGGTTCATCTTTCCCTTTATCCTAACTAGTCCCCCAGTCCCTGCCTCTGAAAAACATCCCCACAGCATGATGCTGCCACCACCATGCTTCACCATATGGATGGTGCCAGGTTTCCTCCAGATGTGACACTTGGTATTCAGGCCAAAGAGTTAAATTTAGGTTTCATCAGACCAAAGGATCTTGTTTCTCATGGCCTGAGTCCTTTTTTTCCCTTTTGGCTCCAAGCAGGCTGTCTTGTGCCTTCTTATTGTGGGGTGGCCACTCTACCACAAAGGTCTGACTGGTGGAGTGCTGCAGAGATAGTTGCCCATCTGGAAGGTTCTCCAATCTCCACAGAGGAACTCTGGGGCTCTGTCAGAGTGACCATTGGGTTCTTGGTCACCTGCCTCACCAAGGCTTTTCTCCCCTAATTGCTCAGTTTGGCTGGGCGGCCAGCTCTAGGACGAGTCTTGGTGGTTCCAAACTTCTTGCATTTAAGAATGGAGGCCACTGTGTTCTTGGGGACCTTCAATGCTGCATGAATATTGTTGTATCCTTCCCCAGATCTGTTCCTCAATACAATCTTGTCTTGAGCTCTACTGACAATTCCTTCGACCTCATGGCTTGGTTTTTGCTCTGACATGCACTGTCAACTGTGGGACCTTAAATAGACAAATTCTTTGTGGATCTGTGTTAGGAAGTGCAGCTCAGTTTACGAGTCGTTTTGTGGGCAGTGTGCACATAGCCTGTCGTTTCTTGAGAGCCAGGTATGCCTACGGTGTCCTTCCTCAATAGCTATACTCACCGAGTCTGTACATAGTCAAAGCATTCCTTAAGTTTGGGTCAGTCACAGTGGTCAGGTAATCTGCCACTCGGTCAAGTGTCTTTTTTTGTCTCAATTGTTTGGGTCTAATTGCTGTCCAGCTTGCTTAGGGGACTCTTCTCCAGGTTCCTCCCTTTGTAGGTGATGGCCTTGTTTTGGAAGGTTCTGGAATCGCTTCCTTTTAGGTGGTTGTAGAATTTAACGTCTCTTTTCTGGATTTTGATTATTAGTGGGTATCGGCCTAATTCTGCTCTGCGTGCATTATTTGGTGTTTTACATTGTACACAGAGGTTATTTTTGAATAAGTGATTCAAATATTTTTAGCCAGATCCTAATTGACATGTTGCATTTTATGTTCCTTCTCAGATTTGTGGAAGTTAACTGTGGCGCTGATGTTTGGGCTGAGGTATGTTTAGGCCTTTCAGGTTATGTCGATATAGGACTCGTTTTACTCTGGATAAAGATACTTTTGTACCTGTTTCCTCCAGCATCTTCAGAAGGTCCTTTGCTTGCACTTTTCACACCAAAGTACGTTCATCTCTAGGAGACGGAACGCGTCTCCTTCCTGAGTGGTATGACAGCTGCGTGGTCCCATGGTGTTTATACTTGTATACTATTGTTTGTACAGATGAACGTGGTACCTTCAGGAATTTGGAAATTGCTCCCAAGGATGAACCAGACTTGTGGAGGTCTACAATTGTTTTTCTGAGGTCTTGGTTGATATCTTTTGATTTTCCCATGATGTCAAGTAAAGAGGCACTGAGTTTGAAGGTAGCCCTTGAAATACATTCACAGGTACACCTCCAATTGACTCAAATGATGTCAATTAGCCTAATCGGAAGCTTCTAAAGCCATGACATCATTTTCTGAAATTCTCCAAGCTGTTTAAAGTCAGTCAACGTAGTGCATGTAAACTTCTGACCCACTGGAATTGTGATACAGTGAATTATAAGTTAAATAATCTGTCTGTAAACAATTGTTGGAAAAATTACTTGTCATGCACAAAGTAGATGTCCTAACCGACTTGCCAAAACTATAGTTTTGGCAACTAACTTCCGACTTCAACTGTGTGTGTGTGTGTGTGTTGAAGAGGGTGGGGCTTAAGCTGCATCCCTGTCTCACCCCATGGCTCTGTGGATAGATTTTTTTTTGCCAAATTTTAATCCACGCTTGTTGTTTGTGTACATGGATTTCATAATGTGTATTTTTTTTTTCCCCCAACACCACTTTCCATCAATTTCTATAGCATACCCTTATGTCAAATTTAGTAAAGTTTTAATTAACAAAGCATGAGAACACTTTGCTTTTGCTTTTTTAGGGTGTGCTGGGTGAATACTTGCTCTGTCCTATGGTAATTTGTTCAAATGCCAACTTGATATTTGCTCAGTTACATTGTTTTCACTGAGGAAATGTACTTGTCTGCTGTTAATGATAATGAAGAGGATTTTCCCAAGGTTCCATGGTAGTTACTGGGGTCAAATTTGTCTCCACTTTTGTGGATTGGGGGGGGGGCAGCCCTTGCTTCCAAATATTAGAGAAGATGCCATAGCTAAGGATGTTAGAGATTAAGTATAGCCAATTGGAATTTGTGGTCTTTATGTTTTATCATTTCATTGAGGATACCATCTACACCACAGGTCTTTTTTGGGGTGGAGGGTTTATTTTGTCCTGTAGTTCATTCAATGTAATTGGAGAATCCAGTGGGTTCTGGTAGTCTTTTAATAGTTGATTATAAGATTTGTATTTGATCATGTAAATGTTTTTGCTGGTTCTTTGTTATAGGGCCAAAAAGATTGGAGAAGTGGTTTACCCATCTCCATTTTGGATAACACTAAACAAACAACAAGAAGAGTGGATTCTTCTTCTTTGAGAGTCTCTCTCTATCTCTGTTTTATATATCCATATCTCTCTCTCCAGAGCGCTGGATATCCTGAGTGATGACGTGCTGGTGGAGCTCTCTGCCTCCTACAGGAGGATGGTGAGTCATTTCCACTTTGTGCCGTGACCGTACCTGCATCATCTGTATAGTGCGATACCTGGCATATGTTCAGTTGGGGAACTCAACAGAAAACGAAGATAGGGTTTGTTATTGGAGGGTTTCTCAGATAGTCCCTCCCTGTTTCACTCGTTTTCTTCCATGTGATTCTTACTGAACATGACTGTTGGTTCTGATTAACTGACCTTCCTGTCAGATTCCGGCCATGCAGAAGCGACTGATCACGCCATACCCAGACGCCCCGGACCTCACTGTGTACGAGGACATGGACTCTTCATTCAGCGCTAAAGCTGCCGCTGAACTAGACTACTCCTGCAGGTACTATACCATCTATCAAACTACTATACAACACTGGCTGCATCTCATTCCGGAAGTTGCTTGGTGCTGAAAGTAGGTTGCAATGTTTTGGATTGAAATGCATCCAGCCAGTAACCTCCCTAACACTTGAACCGTGGCCGAATTCGTTTCTCTTCCTCCTCTCAGGGAGACTCTGTTGAAGAAGGCCAAGTTGAAGGCCAAAAGAAAACCTAGGCGACGCTCCGACAGCTCAGGGGGTTACACCCTTTCTGACATCATCCAGAGCCCACCTGCTGCAGGTAGAACACACACACACTCTTTATCACGGCACACAATAATTATTTCCTTTAGTTGGAGTTGGGCTGATATGGATTATGATACACCGTCTCTTCTCAGTCCTCTCTCCCAGCCTGGTCAAGTCAGGAAAGACCAACTCCGTGGAGTCTCTGCAGGAGCTGATGACATCTGACTCTGAGGGCAGCTACAAGGATGTGCGCAGCCCCCGAAACCTCCAGAGTCCCGTATTCCACGACAGGCCCGAGGAGGGGAGGGCTGAAGGAGGTCCCAGGTTGAAGACGCCTCCCAGCACCCCCACCACCGCCACCATGCGGAACGGCCTCCCCGCCGAACCCCCAAAGAGTTCTGTTCCAGAGCACATCCCCAAGGTCACAGCCAGGTGAGCCAGGTCACTGTGGACCAGGTCAGGGTTCAGGGGTGGAACTGTATGTGACCTTGTGTCTTCTCTCTCCAGTCCTGCTCTGTCACGTCCTGTCTTGGATATCAGGGCCATCATGGATATGGAAGCCAGCTCAAAGACTCAAAGTCTCAGAGCCACTCCCAAAAGTCCTTTCGGTGTTGGCAGCAGTAGCAAGCAGTCCCCTCTCCCAGCCAAGCTTTCCCAGAAGCAGAGGAAGATGATTGCCATGGCAACCAAGGAGGGCAGTGCAGAGTGTGCCCTATCCAAATCGCCACCAGTCATTCCTCCCTCAAAGAATGGGAAAGCATGGTAAGCCCCCCTCCATAAGGAATGCTCCTGATTTCAGAGCTAGCACAGAAGGTGGTGGGTTGGTGAGACAATCCCTATGTAATAGAGTAGGTCCTCTCCCGTTCTCATTTGTGTACAAATACAGAAACTGCGTATTCCCTCAGCTGTTAGTGAAAGTAGTGCTTTTTAATGCGCTGAAGTAGTACTTTTGATTCATCAAATGTTGTTGAATATGGTTCCACCTCCCTTCTCTCCTCAGGGCCACTCCGGTCCAGACACCCCCTTCGTCTCGAGCTTTCCGGGACCTCCTGGTGGAGGAGGAGAGCCTGGTCAGGAACGGGAGGCCAGGGTCCCCGGGAAAGCCAGTTGCTCAGGGGCCTCTGGTCTCTGCTGCCAGGAGGGTCAACTTCAAATGTACTGCTAAGCTCCCCAGCGAGCCAGAGAGACCCGCTGGGTAAGACTGTGTGCACACAGACACGCACACATACGCAGTCGGTCATATTTTATGTTAGTTGTCACCAACGCACATACAGAAGTGTGTGTGTGTGTGTGTGTATATTACACACACACACCCACTATAGAGGAGTACACTAGCATGTATGGCCAAGGGATGAATGCCCTTATGGCCGATGAATCAATGAACTATCACTCTACCCTAAAGTACCAGTGTTGTCCACTAGATGTCTCTAGTGTGTTGCCATGCTCACGCAGATTCCTGTTTCTATTAAAGACAGGAATCTGACACGCACTAGCAGCTCTACTAGCATCAATGTCAGTTGGTTACCTTGGTGATGCACAACTTCATTGTAGTAAGAAGATAGTGAAGCTTGTATCTATGGTTATTGTGCCATAATTAGGCCTATGTTATAGCTGATGGTTTAACCATACAGGATTTAGTTCAGTCTGTGTGAGGTATCTCTTTAGAATAAACATAGTCACTAAGAAAGTGGCAAGTGACTGGCAGAGTTTCTCTGGTTATTCCCAGTTATTCCAAAGGGAAGCAGACGAAAGAAAGAATAAGGATTTGGAGGATTATGTTAAGCTTCCCGGCTAGTCCGGGAAACCAGTCCTGAGAGTCTGTGGTTTGCTTGAGCAGGTGCATCGGAAATGTTCAAATGTCATTGGAAGGTAAGAAGCTCCTGCACACTGGGCGTGCAATGTATCACCTTTATTGATGTCTAAAAGCTCTGACGAGATTGCAACAACAATAAGCATAGCCTTCTCTACACACACTCTCGTGAAACTCCTGCCAACATGGGTGCAAAGTGATCTATGCAGATGCACAGATGGCATACAAAAAACCGCTGAACCGGTCATTGTTTTAGCGAGAGGAAAATATCGCCCGAACTCCCTTCGCTAAGCACTCCTCTGAATTTTGGGCAACCAATCGCAGCACTCCAATGGATAGCAACTGTCGTTGAGTCTGACACCTCAGACAAGCTCATGAACACATGAAAGCCAGTGGGGAAAAACTGAGATTTATATAAAAAAAATTTTTTGAATGGCTAAATAATTTAACAGTATACCAGGGGTACTTGCCACTGTGTTTCCTGAAATGCAGAGGCTCTTGGAATATTTTGCTAATACGAAATTATACTTTGTTAGTGTAACAGTATAGCTTCCGTCCCTCTCCTCGCTCGAACCAGGGACCCTCTGCACACATCAACAGTCACCCTCAAAGCATCGTTACCCATCGCTCCACAAAAGCCACGGCCCTTGCAGAGCAAAGGGAACCACTACTTCAAGGTCTCAGAGCGCGTGATGTCACCGATCGAAACGCTATTAGCGCGCACCACCGCTAACTAGCTAGCCATTTCACATCGGTTACATTAGCTCAACTGGTTAGCTACGGGCTCTCTCATTGAGCACCAAACTTTGCTAACGCTGCCTAGCTTGCTAACTAAACTTTCTCATAGTTAGCTTGCTAAATTGGCTATATTAGGAATATAATTTATCTGCTGTCGACATCGGCAAAATATTTGAGAGCACTTATTAGTAGGGATGCACGATATATCGGTGAACATATTGGAATCGGACGATATTAGCTAAAAATGCCAACATTGGTATCGGCACGAAGTCTAGTTTAACGCCCCAATGTGCAAAACTGATGTGAAAGCTGACGTGCATACCTACATGATGTAATGACGCCACGTAAAAAGGTTGCGCTATACGTGCAACACAGCATTCCTAAACTAGCCCACAAAGTCTGCTGTGTGGATTGAGCAGTCAAAGTTGAGCAGTCATTTGAAAAAGTAACAAACACTCAGCGAGGCAACTCAAAAGGTGACTTCATTAAAGCCAAGATAATGAAATTCATTGCCCTTGACAATCAACCGTTCTGTTGTGGGTGATGTTGGCTTTCGCCGACTGGTCGTGCGCCGGTACACACTACCAAGTGCGCTATTTTTCAGATGTTGCCATACCGGAGTTACACAGTAATAGCGTCACGACATAATACTATGGAATGCCATTTGGGTCTTTGCGTGTTTAAAAAGATGTACAAAAAAGTCTGCAAACGCTTCCCAAGAATGTTGTGCTTAAAATACCGCGTTGATAATAAAGCATAATTTGTTCGACCGCAACTTCTGGGGTATTTAACTTTAGCTTGGTACATAGCTAGCACCAATACAACTAGCCTGAAAACAAGGAACAGTAGAACCTGAAGTCACTTTCATTATTCTTTGCAATGATTTAGGAATCCTTGTAAGTATTAGCTAGGTAGCCACTTGTTGTTCACCTATTGAAATTGAACTTCAGTTCATGAAAATAAATAGCTAGTCAGCAACTTAGCTTTGGCAACAGTGTTAACGTTTTCAGCCGCCAGCTAGCTTCATCTGGCTAGTGAGGCTTGGCCGCACCGGGTTATGTGTTGTGAAGCTAGCCACAATAAGGATTAGGCACAATAGTGGAATTTTCAGTTTGCCTTCAAAATAAAAGTATATTTGACAGTACTGCAAATGGTAATCGCAAAGTCCACTATTGTGGCTAGCTTCACATCCTTATTGTGGCTAGCTTCACATAGATGGATCCGACCACCATTAATCAAATAAGAACTGTCTTATAAATTAGGGTTATTTTAGATGACACTTAGCTATATAGTTTGCTAGCTAACTGTAGCCACTGAAAATGATTGTTCTTCAAAGAAAATATAGCAAAATGACATTGTTTGCATTCATGCACTAGCTAGCTTTGAATTTTTTTTATGACCAGCACTGTAGGTGCGCGAGATGACTTTACCAGCATTATAGCACACGTATCGTTGAATTGTTGTGACAAATGAAATAAGAGTGACAGTGTAATCAATGTGTAATAACTACTTAAAAAATGTATGAATCCGTTAAATTATTGTGATGTGCAGTCATATTCAGGTCCTGATTGGTCAATAAGCTTATTTGACACGTTAAGTAGTAGATTTCTTGACACCCAAAGAACCAAACGGCGTTCCATAGAAATCCTGGTTGAGAATGAAACGACTGAACAAGCAAGTAAGTGAAATAAATAGGTTTTTGATTGTTTTATTGGTAATGGGGACACACAAATGCCAACCAAATAACTTTTTGATCAGTGATGTGTGTAACTGTTATTTAACTAGGCATGTCGGTTAAGAACAAATTCTTATTTACAATGATGGCCAAACCCGGACGACGCTGGGCCAATTGTGCGACGCCCTATGGGACTCCCAATCTCGGCCGGATATGATACAGCCTGGATTCGAACCAGGGACTGTAGTGATGCCTCTTGCACTAAGATGCAGTGCCTTAGACCACTGTGTCTGTCTGTGTTAACTTTTTAACTGTATTAGAATGCTTAAAACACAGCTAACATTTTAATTATTGGGTATTTTGGCAAGGAAAATATCTGCCAAAAATGTAATATCGGTGCATCACTACATATTATCCCCCAAAGTGGTTAGTACCTTTGACTGCATGCACAGAGACATTCAGTGGCTAGCCATACTACAAACACAATTTTACCAGTTTCCCGTACTGCTGGGCGATATGGCCAAAATATCATATTACGGTATTTGAAAATAATTGGTATGGTATGACTGTATTTGACCGTATTTTTTTAATATATTTTTTTATTCTACATTTGCTATATGACTGCTAGACTGTCAAATCTACGTGATTTCAATGAGTCTTCCTCCTTTCTGATTTGTTTTATACTGTTCAATTCAACCAAAAATAATTTCACTTTCATCAATGTCAACATTTCCTGCACTCATTTCAGATTGTTTCCACACCTGTAGGCATTATTTTTAACCAAATGTTGCAAATGAAATTTGACTTGTGATTTGGAGCAAAACACTTGGGTGAACTGTTGGCATCATTGAAATATGATTATTCTAGTTCTATAGTTAGAATATAGTGGTGGGCACTTTGAGTACAGTGTTTGACACGACGACAAGGACGCCAAGGAGGCGTTATTGTGACAGGGTAGGAACCAAAATTGTTAAGGGTTACCTAGGGGACGCAATAATCTTTGGCAACATTGAATGTTTTCTCTTAGCTACTTCATGTAGTTAACATATTCATGCTTTGTGTATTCCTCTCTGATTTAGAAGATACTGTTACAAACATTCTGATTTAGGTCTACACTGTCACTGGTATGTGTGTTAAAAACTTAAAAAAGAAACGTCCTGTCTTAAAAAGATAATTCAGTAAAAATCCAAATAACTTCACAGATCTTAATGGTAAAGCGTTTAAACACTGTTTCCCATGCTTGTTCAATGAACCATAAACAATTCATGAACATGCACCTGTGGAACGGTCATTAAGACACTAACAGCTTACAGATGGTAGGCAATTAAGGTCACAGTTAATTGAAAAATGAGGACACCTAAGAGGCCTTTCTACAGACTCTGAAGAACACCAAAAGAAAAATGCCCATGGTCCCTGCTCATCTGCGTGAACCCGCCTTAGGCATGCTGCAAGGAGGCATGAGGATTGCAGAGGTGGCCAGGGTAATAAATTGCGATGTCTTTACTGTGAGACGCCTAAGACAGCGCTACAGGGAGACAGGACGGACAGCTGATTGTCCTTGCAGTGGCAGACCACGTGTAACAGCACCTGCACAGGATCGGTACATCCAAACATCACACCTGCAGGACAGGTACAGGATGGCAACAACAACTACCCGAGTTACACCAGGAACGCACAATCCCTCCATCAGTGCCCAGACTTTCCGCAATAGGCTGAGAGAGCCTGGACTGAGGGCTTGTAGGTCTGTTGTAAGGCAGGTCCTCACCAGACATCACCGGCAAGAACGTCGCCTATGGGCAAAAAACCCACCATCACTGGACCAGACAGGATTGGCAAAAAGTGCTCTTCACTGACAAGTCTCTGTTTTGTCTCACCAGGGGTGATGGTCGGATTTGCATTTATCGTTGAAGGCATGAGCGTTACACCTCGGCCTGTACTCTGGAGCGGGATCGAGGTGGAGGGTCCGTCATGGTCTGGGGCGGTGTGTCACAGCTTCATTGGACTGAGCTTGTCATTGCATGCAATCTCAACGCTGTGCATTACAGGGAAGACATCCTCCTCCCTCATGTGGTACCCTTCCTGCAGGCTCATCGTGACATGACCCTCCGGCATGACAATGCCACAAGCCATACTGCTCATTCTATGTGCAATTTCCTGCAAGACAGGAATATCAGTGTTCTCCCATGGCCAGTGAAGAACCAGGATCTCAGTCCCATTGAGCACGTTAGGGACCTGTTGGATCGGAGGGTGAGGGTTAGGGCCATTCCCCCCAGAAATGTCCAGGAACTTGCAGGTGCCTTGGTTGAACAGTGGGGTAACCTCTCACAGCAAGAACTGGCAAATCTGGTGCAGTCCATGAGGAGGAGGTGCTCTGCAGTACTTAATGCAGCTGGTGGCCACACCAGATACTGACTGTTACTTTAGATTTGTGACGCCCCCCCCCCCCCCCCCGTTAGTCACATGTCTGTCGAACTTGTTCAGTTTCTCAGTTGTTGAATCTTATGTTCATAAAAATATTTACACATGAAAAGTTTGGTGAAAGTAAACGCAGTTGACAGTGTGGGGACGTTTATTATTTTGCTATGTATGTAGTCAGCAAACAATTAGCTACATTTTTATTAACTAGCTAGTGATTAGCGGCTAACAAGATTTAGACCCAACTTGCAAAGAAAATAAAAAACTAGCTGTTTGCAGATGTAAGAAACACAAACTAATATTGTAGTACTAGAACGCTAGGGGAATTTATATTAAGATTCGAAGTGAAAACCACATCCTTATCAACATTGTTGCATGTGCTGCATGCAGACTGAACGCAAGTGTCTCGTGGTTGAGGAATAACACATGAGCTCCTTGAGTGACGGGTGGGGCTAGGTCTGTGTGGGTATCAGCATGGAGAGAGACCGGAGACCAACTCGAGCAGCGAAGTAAACTATAAAAATGTGTGTAACACGGCCTATCACATTTTCTAAAGACGCAACTTTCAAATACCGTTAAAGAATTTAATGTACAATTCAATACCGGTTTATGGTCAAATACAGTGTACCACCCAGCCCTATGTTCCTGTGAAGCAATTGTAATGACAGTCCACCACAACATACCCAAGAGTTTCCTGATTAGTTAGGGGTAGTCTTTTTTTTATTTCATTGTATTTTAAGATCAAGGGATTTCGTCAGTGGTTGGAAGGGGAATTTCGCTTCCTGGGTTAATGTTGTCTGAGGTTCCAACAGTAACCAAGTGGGGTGGGGCTTAGTGAAGGGTCAATGTACTGAAGGGGAAGCCGCTGCCTGAAGCAGGATGTAACTCATTGCTCGGGCTGTGGAGCCACCAGGCTGATGGTCACAATGACCTTTTCACTTCCCATTCAACAAGAATGACATGTCTAGTGAACTACTCCCTGGTTGGAACAGATCATATGATCAGCCCTCCCCACCCCCAATCCTAACCTTAACTATTAGTGGGGAAAATGCTAAACTGACCCAAGATCAGCATCTAGGGGAAACTTCACCCTGCACAGTGAACTACACCTCAGACACCAGCTGGATTGGTAGAGCTTTAGATGCCAAAAGAGCTGAGTATTTGCCTGGTCCCAGATCATTGTTTGTGCGAAGATAAAAATAAAAAAAAACACAGGACTTGGCAAGACAGCACAAAACGAGACCAGGGTAACTGAATACTGCGTACTCCTGATTTTGAAATGACAAACGATACGATTTCAGCGTAATAGATTTTGGGGTGTTTTTACATAACGTTTGGAAGAGATTGTTCATGTGCTGTGTCCTATAACGTTGACATCGAAATTAACACATAATATGGGCAGAGGTGTTTTAGGAATGCTTGTGAAAACATTGGATGTTTTCACTTAAACTTTGGTAGCAATGTTTTAAAAAAAATTGTGACATCTCTCAAATCATATCAGGCCAACCAATTACAGGAAGTGTGTGCGCTTGTGTGACCCAATGGTGTCAAACTCTGTTTTTGCAGAAGCTCTTGACTTTTGCTTACTTCCTCTTCTATCAGAGTCATTCGGGGACTCTGTCTTCCAGACGTAGATCTTTTCTCACTGCCCAGAGCCAAGATGGATTAAAGACCACAGACTGGGAACGCTCTCTTTCCGGTCTGTGACGTCCGCTCCCACTCTGTGCAGTCTCTAATGGCACCCTATTCCGTATGTAGTGCACTACATTTGGGCTCCCGAGTGGCGCAGCATCTCAGGGCAAGAGGTGTCACTACAGTCCCTGGTTCGAATACAGGCTGTATCACATCCGGCTGTGATAGGGTGACCCAGCATTGTCCGGGTTTGGCCGTCAGTGTTAATAAGAATTTGTTCTGACTTGCGTCATTGTATAAAGGAGATATATATATATATATATATATCTATCTCACACACACACACACACACACACACAGAGTTGAAGTTTACATACACCTTTGCCAAATACATTTATTTAAAATCCCCTGTCTTAGGTCAGTTAGGATCACCACTTTATTTTAAGAATGTGAAATGTCAGAATAATAGTAGTGGTTTTATTTCAGCTTTTATTTCTTTCATCACATTCCCAGTAGGTCAGAAGTTTACATACACTCAACTAGTATTTGGTAGCATTGCCTTTTAAATTGTTTAACTTGGGTCAAATGTTTTGGGTGGCCTTCCACAAGCTTCCCACAACAAGTTGGGTGAATTTTCCTCCTGACAGCTGGAGTAACTGAGTCAGGTTTGTAGGCCTCCTTGCTCGCACATGTTTTTCAACACATTTTTGCCATCTATTTTATGAAGTGCACCAGTCCCTCCTGCAGCAAAGCCCCCCACAACATAATTCCGCCACCCCCATGCTTCACGGTTGGGTTGGTGTTCTTTGGCTTGCAAGCCTCCCCCTTTTTCCTCAACATAACGATGGTCATTATGGCCAAACAGTTCTATTCTTGTTTCATCAGACCAGAGGACATTTCTCCAATAAGTACGATATTTGTCCCTATGTGCAGTTGCAAACCGTAGTCTGGCTTTTTTTATGGCGGTTTTGGAGCAGTGGCTTCTTCCTTGCTGAGGGGCCTTTCAGGTTATTTCGATATAGGACTCGTTTTACTGTGGATATAGATACTTTTGTACCTGTTTCCTCCAGCATCTTCACAAGGTCCTTTTGCTGTTCTGGGATTAATTTGCACTTTTCGCATCAAAGTACGTTCATCTCTAGGAGACAGAACAGCGGTATGACTGCAGCGTGGTCCCATGGTGTTTACACTTGCGTACTATTTGTACAGATGAACGTGGTACCTTCAGGCGTTTGGAAATTGTTCCCAAGAATGAACCAGACTTATGGAGGTCTACAATTCCATTTCTGAGGTCTTGGCTGATTTGGATTTTCCCATGATGTCAAGCAAAGAGGCACTGAGTTTGAAGATGGGCCTTGAAATACATCCACAGGTACAACTCTAATTGACTCAAATGATGGCAATTAGCTTATCAGAAGCTTCCTAAAGCCATGACATCATTTTCTGGAATTTTACAAGCTTTTAAAGGCACACTCACCTTAGTGTATGTAAACTACTGACTCACTGGAATTGTGATACAGTGAAATAATCTGTCTGTAAACAATTGTTGGAAAATGACTATGAAAGTAGATGTCCTAACCGACTTGCCAAAACTGTAGTTTGTTAACAAGAATTTTGTTTAGTGGTTGAAACACTTGACACAATTCGTTGACGGAAACTTCTGACTTCAACTGTATGTTTGACCATAGCCTACAGGACTCTGGTCAAAAGTAGTTCACTATGTAGAGAAAATGGTGTGATTTGGGATGTAACCTGGTAGTGGGCCCTGAGTATGAATCAGCCAGTGAGTCTGTGGTATAGTGATGGCTTCTGTTCCTAATCGGCATTTGAGATGACTTCCATGTCACAAGTGATCACTCAGAACAGGAAGTAGGATCCAGACAATTGTTTGAGGGGGAGAATGTTTAACCTGTCTCAAACTGAAGGTCATTTTCTTTACTGACCAGCCCCTGGGTGCTGGGAGTGGCAGGCAGCCCCCCTACAGCCTCCATGGTAACCTTTGCTTCTATCGTGGAGGAGGAGAAACAGCAGGAGGCTGCACTGATCCGCAGCCGAGAGAAACTTCTGGCACTCATTCAGGTAACGCGTGTGTGTGCAGAAATTTGTAGCAGATGTTTATTTTGCACACAGTGCTTTCCCTTTCACTGTGAGCTTGTCAGTTCGAACTCACATACTCAACATAATGATTCAGTACCTTGATAAATGTCCCTAAGAGGAAATCTGAAGGACTTAGTGTAGATCAGCTGTTGATATTCAACCCCCCCCCCCCCCCCCCCCCCATCACCTCTGTCGAACTCATGTCTGTAGGACAGCTACCTTGACTTGGCTGTGGCTTTAAAGCACTCCAACTGTGTTTGTCTCTCCCGTCCCTCTCCTCGCAGATTGAGGAGGCAGCGATCCAAGAGCTTTTGTATCACTACGGCACCCGCAACAACCCCGACGAGATGATTGTGGTGGAGAGGTGTGTCCAGGGGCCCATCGCCATCCCCTTCTGGAACAAACACTGAGATGTCGCACGTCACATACCCATCTCCTTATCCACCCGATGACCATATGTATCTCCTGTCAGTCATTGTTACGATATACCTCAGGCCTAGTTGTGCCAGTGGGCTGGGTCTGACGCAGGTCTTTTTATGCTTGACTCCTTAGGTTTGGTCACGGCTCTTCTTTTTCGTGTTTACCTTTTTTTGAGTGTGTCCCTGAGCAAGGAACAGTGGGTGAGAGAAATATTTTTTCACCTTGCCATCAAAACATGAGTAAAGATACTCTTCCAAAAAGTTTCAGCTGTTTTAAAATATGTTTACAGTTAAGTAGTTGCCAAAGACGAAGTATGTAAGGAAATGGAGCTGTCCATACTACAAATTGGGTCCCAAACTACATTAACAAAGCATGATTTGGTCTGTTTCAGCACTTTTTAGGTGAATAAGCTGTGCCAATTAGGAAAAGTACTATAGCACAAGTTCCTCTGAGAAGAACTAAGCCTAATGCCAGGGCCTGGAGTTCAGAGGCCAGCTTGATCTGGTTGCTACCTAGTTCTACTTTATGAGTTGGGAAATGCGTTGTGTTCTGGATATATATTGTGTGATGCAGGGTAGTTGAATCATGGAAGGAGGTGGTCGGGAGTGACGGTGTCATGCAGCCGTTTTCTAATGTGAGCTAATTGTATATGAGTATTCGCTGGTTTCCCTTTATCAGAGTTATAGGGCAGGCTGTCGGGTTTGCCTTGCTTTCACCCTGACGATCCTCTGATGTGTACACACACACTAATAATTTCTACTTTCTGGCTGGTTGTATTTGAGTTGTTTTTACTTTATTTTGTGTTCTGGAGCTGATGTGTTGGCTTGGTGACCCAGACCATGCAGAACCCTTCGTTTGAGACTTTGGATGTGAGAAAATGGCATGCAATAAAACTCACCTGTCCAATGACTATGTTTCCTGGTTCTATTATTCTTTATTGTGGAATGGGTCTTATAATTATTTGTGCAATATTACAATAGGCCCATCTTGTGTTATGCGAAACAGAAGTGTGAATGTCCAAGGCTCATGATAGTCTGTCTAGTGTTGCTACAAGATTGGAGGCAATCGCCCTCCAACTCCCTGACCGATTCAGTGAGAGCTACATTTATCTCGATGGAAACAGTGCCTCTCTCCACTCTAACATCTGTGCTCTGCATAAATAAACAACAATTAAACACCTACCTATGATAACCCTGCCATAAAAAGAGAGGGAAGGGTGGGGATTTAATGGGTCCTAATAGTTCTACGTCGATACAGTATGACATCAGGAGTCCGCCAGAGACCTGAGTTCCTAGTCATTATTCCATTAAGCTCCATTAGTCAGGACGGAGATGATGCCGTTACACAGAAAGGCTCTCAGAAAAGAAAAAAGGCTCCATGTCAGGTCGGAATGGTCCAGCTAGGGCACTGACAGCAGGTCACCTCCTGCTAAAAATGTTTACCTCCGATGTGACGTAAGTGTTTACCTCGGTAGACGTTTACCTCCTGCTAATGAGCGTGACATACTCCAGAGATGCTCACCACCTCTGAATTTTATCTCCTGAAATTCTCCTTGTTCATAGAATGTAACAGCTGAATTTCCATCTAATGGGGAACTTTTACAAATGAATCAATTTACTTGAGTTCCAACTTTGAGCATGTACAGTCGTGTCATCCCTGACCGTTTTCATATCCGTGAAGCTGGAGTAAAATGCCTCTCAAAGCACTAAGCCAATCTCTCTCTTGCTCTCTCCTACCGCTGGCCAGAGCCACGATAGTGACATCTGCCCCTGCTGTTTTCAGTCTTTTTAAGGATGTGTCCCAGATGACACCCTATTCTCTAAGTAGTGCACTACTTTTGACCAGGGCTCTGGTCAAAAAGTAGTTTACTATTTAGGGAACAGGATGTGACTTGGGACATAGCCTAGTAGTGGGGCCTGAATTGTAATCAGCCAGTGAGTCTGTGATGGGGTGTAGTTAAAAAATAAATACAAAAACAGCCTGTATTTGAACCAGGGTCTGTAGTGACTCTTCTAGCACTGAGAAAAGCCTTAGACCGCTGCCATTGATAACTGGCGACATGGAAGTCTTCTCTTATCACTCAGAACAGGGAGTAGGTTCCAGGTCCTAGTCTACTCATGCTTATGGATGAGCACAGAGTGGAGGAGGGAGAGTGTTTTCTCTATTGCCGTACAGGGACCATCAGCGTTTCATCTTGAAGTTCGAGCCTTGAGTGTTTCCACATCTCTTCCCCCAATCTCACTCATTTATTTCACAGACAACACACACACACACACAGCGTGTCAGTTGTAATTCACCCATCTTGTCCTCTTGGGTAGCCTTTGGTCATCCTTGGTTACCACTGTCACACAGCCTATATCCAGCTCAGATCTTGGTCTCTCTCACGGTCCTCTGTTCCTTAGTTTCCCCTTACCCAGAACAGCCACTGACGAAACAAAAGCCATCTAGTAATTTCCTTACAACCAGAGGGTAGGCGGTCAACAGAAGGTGGTTTGAGTAAAATAAATCTTGTTTCCCCTCTTTGGGAGCCACTTCATTTTTAGGTGGTTATAGAATTGAACTGCTCTTTTCTGGATTTTGTCCTAATTCTAATCTGCATGCATTATTTGGGGTTTTATGTTTTACAGAGAGGATGTTTTTTTCAGAATTTGGTGTTTCTATTTTGTGAATTCTCAGTTGGTCAGAATTCTGCATGCACTCTCAATTTGGTGTTCCTATTTTGTGAATTCTCAGTTGGTCAGAATTCTGCATGCACTCTCAATTTGGTGTTCCTATTTTGTGAATTCTCAGTTGGTCAGAATTCTGCATGCACTCTCAATTTGGTGTTCCTATTTTGTGAATTCTCAGTTGGTCAGAATTCTGCATGCACTCTCAATTTGGTGTTCCTATTTTGTGAATTCTCGGTTGGTGAGTGGACCCCAGATCTCCATAAAGGGTAATGGGTTCTATAACTGATTCAAGTATATTTAGCCAGATCCTTATTGGGATGTTGAATTGTATGTTTTGATGGCATAGAAGGCCCTTCTTGCTTTGTTGAAGTTACTTGTGATTCGGATGTTTAGGTCGAGGTAGATATAGTTCCGTGTGCTCTAAGGCAACAGTGGCTAGATGGAATTTGTAGTTCTGGCAACTGGACCTTTTTTTGGGACATCATTTTTGTCTTACTGAGATTCACTGTCAAGGCCCAGGTTTAGTATTCTGTGCAGAAGATATAGGTGCTGCTGTAGGCCCTCCTTGGTTGGGGACAGAAGCACCAGATCACCTGCAAACAGTAGATTTTGACTTCAGATTCTAGTATGGTGAGGCCAGATGGTGCAGACTGTTCTAGTGCCCTCGCCAGTTCGTTGATATACAGTGGGGCAAAAAAGTATTTAGTCAGCCACCAATTGTGCAAGTTCTCCCACTTAAAAAGAAGAGGCCTGTAATTTTCATCATAGGTACACTTCAACTATCACATTGTAGGATTTTTAATGAATTTATTTGCAAATTATGGTGGAAAATAAGTATTTGGTCACCTACAAACAAACAATATTTCTGGCTCTCACAGACCTGTAACTTATTCTTTAAGAGGCTCCTCTGTCCTCCACTCGTTACCTGTATTAATGGCACCTGTTTGAACTTGTTATCAGTATAAAAGACACCTGTCCACAACCTCAAACAGTCACACTCCAAACTCCACTATGGCCAAGACCAAAGAGCTGTCAAAGGACACCAGAAACAAAATTGTAGACCTACACCAAGTTGGGAAGACTGAATCTGCAATAGGTAAGCAGCTTGGTTTGAAGAAATCAACAGAGCAATTATTAGGAAATGGAAGACATACAAGACCCCTGATAATCTCCCTTGATCTGGGGCTCCACGCAAGATCTCACCCCGTGGGGTCAAAATGATCACAAGAACGGTGAGCAAAAATCCCAGAACCACACGGGGGGACCTAGTGAATGACCTGCAGAGAGCTGGGACCAAAGTAACAAAGCCTACCATCAGTAACACACTACGCCGCCAGGGACTCAAATCCTGCAGTGCCAGATGTGTCCCCCTGCTCAAGCCAGTACATGTCCAGGCCCGTCTGAAGTTTGCTAGAAAGCATTTGGATGATCCAGAAGAAGATTGGGAGAATGTCATATGGTCAGATGAAACCAAAATATAACTTTTTGGTAAAAACTCAACTCGTCGTGTTTGAAGGACAAAGAATGCTGAGTTGCATCCAAAGATCACCATACCTACTGTGAAGCATGGGGGTGGAAACATCATGCTTTGGGGCTGTTTTTCTGCAAAGGGACCAGGACGACTGATCTGTGTAAAGGAAAGAATGAATGGGGCCATGTATTGTGAGATTTTGAGTGAAAACCTCCATTCATCAGCAAGGGCATTGAAGATGAAATGTGGCTGGGTCTTTCAGCATGACAATGATCCCAAACACACCGCCTGGGCAACGAAGGAGTGGCTTCGTAAGAAGCATTTCAAGGTCCTGGAGTGGCCTAGCCAGTCTCCAGATCTCAACCCCATAGAAAATCTTTGGGGGGAGTTGAAAGTCCGTGTTGCCCAGCAACAGCCCCAAAACATCACTGTTCTAGAGGAGATCTGCATGGAGGAATGGGCCAAAATACCAGCAACAGTGTGTGAACCTTATGAAGACTTACAGAAAACGTTTGACCTCTGTCATTGCCAACAAAGGGTATATAACAAAGTATTGAGAAACTTTTATTGACCAAATACTTATTTTCCACCATAATTTGCAAATAAATTCATAAAAAATCCTACAATGTGATTTTCTGGATTTTTTTTTCTAATTTTGTCTGTCATAGTTGAAGTGTACCTATGATGAAAATTACAGGCCTCTCATCTTTTTAAGTGGGAGAACTTGCACAATTGGTTGCTGACTAAATACTTTTTTGCCCCACTGTATATGTTGAAGAGGGTGGGGCTCAAGCTGCATCCCTGTTCCACCCCACAGCCCTAAGGATAGAAATCTGTGTTTTTGCTAATTGGACGTCTTGTTTGTGTGTGTGGTGTGAATATGTGGCCTGTCGTACTGTAACTTGTTAAAAAGCCCATTTGACATTTGCTCAGGATATTGTTTTCCCTGAGGAAATGTAGGAGTCTGCTGTTAATTTTTCCCAAGGTTGCTGTTGATGCATATCCCACGGTAGTTATTGGGGGAGAATTTGTCTCCATTTATGTGGAATGTGGTATCGGTCCTTGCTTCCAAATGTTGGGGATGATGCCAGAGCTGAGGATGGAATCTGTGGTCTGTTTATTTTATCATTTAATTTAGGATACCATCAAGGCTACAGGCCTTTTTAGGTTGAGTTTGTATTTTGTCCTGTGGTTCATTCAATGGAATTGGACAATCTAGTGGGTTCTGGTAGTCTTTAGTAGCTGATTCTAAAATTGTGTAATTGATAATTTTTATGTTTTTGCTGTTTGTTAGTTATAGGGCCACAGATTGGATAAGTGGTTTATCCATACATCTCCATTTTGGATTGATGGCTCTTCATGCTGTTTAGTGTTTACCAATTTTCACAAAAGTGGTTAGATTATATGGAATCTTCAATTACCTTGAGCTGATTTCCAACATACTGTTCCTTTTTCTTAGTCTATTTCACTATTGTTTTAGTGTTTCACCACGGTGAAGGAATAGGTATTTTCTGGGTCTCTGTTATGGTTTTCTTGCAGTGAAGGAGAGTCGGACCAAAATGCAGCGTGATAATTTTGATACATGTATAATAATACAAAACAAGAAACGTAACACGAAAACCTAAAAAGCCTATCTGGTGCAAACAGAGACAGGAACAATCACCCACAAAACACTCAAAGAATATGGCTGCCTAAATATGGTTCCCAATCAGAGACAACTATAAACACCTGCCTCTGATTGAGAACCACTTCAGGCAACCATAGACTTTTCTAGATAACCACACTATACCACAATCCCAATACCTACAAAAAAAAACAAGACAAAACACACCACATAATAAACCCAAGTCACACCCTGGCCTGACCAAAATAATAAAGAAAACACAAAATACTAAGACCAGGGCGTGACAGTCTCTGTGTGTTTGGTTGGAAAGGTTTCTCAATTTCTTTCTGCTTTTGCATTCTTCATCAACCCATTTGTCATTAATTTTCTTAGATTATCTGCTTGAATTTTTAAGATTTGATAGGGAAGCTGAAAGATCAAATATGCTGTTTAGGCTTTCTACTGCTAGGTTTACACCTTCATTATTGCAGTGAAACATTTTGTCCAGGAAGCTGCCTAAAAGGGGTTGATTTTGTTGATAAATGTGTTTTGTTTTTGGTAGGTTTCTACACTACTTTCCTTCCATCTATAGCATATTTTAATAGTATGCAGTTTGTTTGGCTTTGAGGCCTCATGACTGAATAATGCTCTGTTAAAGTAGACTGATTTTGCTGTGACCTGATAGGGGTGTCAGTGGGCTGATTGAATGCTCTGAGACTGGGTTGAGGTCTGTGATAAAATAGTCTACAGTACTGCTGCCAAGCGATGAACTGTTGGTGTACCTATCGTAGGAGTCCCCCTCGAAGCCTACCATTGACCTAGCGAGAGACAGAACTACAGGAGTTGTGACCCGTTTTTGTTGGTGGTTTTGTAGTAGTTGTGTATAGGGGGGAGACAGGTGTGTGTGTGTGGGGGGGGCTGCTGCTGCTGCTGCTGCTGCTACTGCTGCTATCTGATTCAGAAGGGTTGGATTAAATGAGGAAGATACATTTCGGTTGAATACATTCAGTTGTGCGACTGACTAGGTATCCCCTTTCCCAAATGGGGGAGGGAATGATGTCACCTCCAGGTAGGTGTTTGTTCCCCAGTGTGCTGAGAGTGTCTGGTCCTTGTCCAGTTCTGGTGTTTAGGTCGCCACAGACTAGTACATTTCCCTGGGTCTGGAAATGGTTGATCTCCCCCTCTAGGATGAAGAATCTGTCGACATTAAAGCATGGTGAGTCTATTGGGGGGGATATAGGTAACACACAGGTGGATAAAAAAATAAAAAACCTTGGTTGACTTATTTCTAACCAGATGTAAAATGCTCCTGTTTTTGAATAATTTAATGGAGTGAGTTAGGTCTGATCTATAACAAATTAGCATACCCCCCTGACGCTTCCCTGTTTCACTCCTGGTAGTTTGGTGGATGGGACTACCAGCTCTCTGTAACCTACAGGGCAACCAGTGTGTCCATCTCCTCCATACCATGTTTCTCCATCTTCCATCTAGTCGGTTCCTAACAACCAGTGGGTAGGTGGTCCAACAGTTTGAGTAAAATGTCTCTCCCTCTCTCCCTGTGTTGTATTCTCTAGGCACAAAAACGGAAGGAAACTGGGAGATACTATCTACACTTGTTCAATAAGAAACACTAGTTTTGTTTTCTAATGCACAACGTTCTGCTACCTTGTGCTCTCATAAATATGACCTTGATGGGCGTGACAGCCAGACTTTCTGGGAGCACAGTCCTCCCGTGGAGGGACAGACAGCATTTCTGTCCGTTTCTGCTCCATCCTGCAGATGGGAAACTCATAGTACCGTCGGTCACCCTCCAGGCCAACCAGAGAGGAGATACCGTACCTCAGGATTAATAAATCTATGGAAAAAGGGGAACATGCTATACGTTCCACGGAATACCATCTCCTTCCATCCCACATTCCCAGTCTGTGATATGGAACTCCGATCCAACCCAGGGATGGAACATACCAGCCAAGGCCAAGCTACACCCCCACCCACCTTTCACTTACTCAGTTGAATGAGACCTTAATCATCGTCCCTCCGTTTTAGAGCAGAATTTGAGGCTTGGTAGCAACTGTGAAGTCAGTCGTCGTCTTCATCTTATTATTCATTTCAGCCCTACCTCATTGTGTGAGACTGGGATCCTCATTTTGGAAATGAATGGACATGAGGGGAAGGTGACGAGTAGAATAGGAGGAGGTATGCAGCCTTGTCTCGCATCACAATTGATCAACTATATTTCACAAGTGTTCACACCTACAGCAAGCCATGCTTCTGGGTTCAGAGTGAGAGCACATCATTTCTGGCCAAACCAGACTCAAAAGCAGCAGGTCAATAAAAAAGATTTTCTAATAGAACTCAACACAGAACATCCTATAATGCACTAATGATACTAGTAAGTCAAGTGGGCTGTGCGACTGGACTGGGTTAGTCTGTACTTTTGTCTCTGTCACTAATTAGGGTGGCCTTTGACTATGTTGGCCCTCTATAGGTATATGCTTAAATCACTGTTGACACTAAGTGTCTAACAAGAATACAATTCTGTTTTACCTCTGACTCTGACATGTCACGTTCACTCTCTAGAGAGTGTCTTGACAGTCCAAGAGCATCATAAGTTGTTACATGTGTCAGAGTTATTCATACCCTACAGTCCTCACCTGTCCATTTGCTAAAGTCCCTTCCAGCAGTCTGTAATCTATCTTCATAGCCGTAGAGAGTGGTTAGAGCCCCGGCCAGCAGTCCCAATTCCACTTAGCGGTCATGGAGCCAGTTAAGCATGGATTACTTGACTGCTCCACAAACGTCAGCTCAGCTGGCTACTTTAGACCGTTAAGGTCTGTTCCCAAGACGAGCTCGCACAGAACGTGCCGTCCTGCCATCTTGGCTGCTGTCGGGTGACGTCTTTGGCGCTCAATGAGGTTGGTGATTTATGATGGGCTAAAGCCACGTGCTACCTGGACCAGACCTAACATCCCATCCTACTGGCGACTTGGCTGGACAACCAGGCTGCAGAAAATATACCTTTTTTTAGTTTCTGTTGCTAGGCGGCGGACAAACCAAGGTTTGACATGACATTCTTTGGTCAGTTGTAGGTTTGTTGTATCCAGTCTTTGTCCACTACCTTTGTGAGGAGCAAAACGCCTATCACTTCCTACCCACGACGTTCTTGAATTAACAGCTCAATTAAAATGTAAGAGATTAGGAAACTCCTGAAATACACCAAAGTTTGGAGGCTTTGCTATATTGGCCTAGCTGGGCCAGAGGTGCAGGTGTTGGGGTGATAGTGATGGTTGATGGCGTACGGTTGGACAAGAGAATGTAAGTCAGCCAACACAACACAGGGAGGGTGGAGGGTGAACCCACGCAGCACAGCACACCGGTCAGATCAAAGAGGGTCTGCTACGCCCATCCCTAAAATGCTTTAGCAGCTAGCGGTGTGCTTTCCTTCTCCGGTGTCACTGGACACCCTAGCTGCAGATCACAAACGGCCCATAATCAGGCCTATGAGACCTCCACTAGGACAGAGATGGGCCTCTCTATGTCCCCCTGATACACGACCCCTACTGTTACCCCCAGCATGGCCCTGACAAAAGAAACCCAGATCAGTCTCACCATGCCCATACACACACGTGTGAATGTGCGCACACATACGGTTGAAGTCGGAAGTTTACATACACTTAGGTTGGAGTCATTAAAACTTGTTTTTCAACCACAACCACATTTCTTGTTTTAAAATATATATATATATTTCACCTTTATTTAACCAGGTAGGCAAGTTGAGAACAAGTTCTCATTTACAATTGCAAACTATAATAAACTATAGTTTTGGCAAGATGGTCATTTTTCCAACAATTGTTAACAGACAGATTATTTCACTTATAATTCACTGTATTACAATTCCAGTGGGTCAGAAGTTTACATACACAAGTTGACTGTGCCTTTAAACAGCTTGGAAAATTCCAGAAAAATGATGTCCTGGCTTAATAAGCTTCTGATAGGCTAATTGACATCATTTGAGTCAATTGGAGGTGTACTTGTGGCTGTATTTGAAGGCCTACCTTCAAACGCGGTGCCTCTTTGCTTGACATCATGGGAATATCCCCAAAAATTAGCCAAGACCTCAGAAAAAAAAATTGTAGACCTCTACAAGTCTGGTTCATCCTTGGGAGCAATTTCCAAACGCCTGAAGGTACCACGTTCATCTGTACAAACAATAGTACGCAAGTATAAACACCATGGGACCATGCAGCTGTCATACCGCTCAGGAAGGAGACGCGTTCTGTCTCCTAGAGATGAACGTACTTTGGTGCAAAAAGTGAAAATCAATCCCAGAACAACAGCAAAGGACCTTGTGAAGATGCTGGAGGAAACAGGTACAAAAGTATCTATATCCACAGTAAAACGAGTCCTATATTGACATAACCTGAAGGGCCGCTCGGCAATGAAGATGCCATTGCTCCAAAACCGCCATAAAAAAGCCAGACTACGATTTGCAACTGCACATGGGGACAAAAATCATACTTTTTAGATAAATGTCCTCTGGTCTGATGAAACTGTTTGGCCATAATGACCATTGTTATGTTTTGAGGAAAAGGGGGGATGCTTGCAAGCCGAAGAACACCATCCCAACCTTGAAGCACGGGGGTGGCAGCATCATGTTGTGGGGGTGCTTTGCTGCAGGAGGGACTGCTGCACTTCACAAAATAGATGGCATCACGAGAAGAATTATGTGGATATATTGAAGCAACATCTCAAGACATCAGTCAGGAAGTTAAAGCTTGGTTGCAAATGGGTCTTCCGAATGGACTATGACCCCAAGCATTCTTCCAAAGTTGTGGCAAAATGGCTTAAGGACAACAAAGTCAAGGTATTGGAGTGGCCATCACAAAGCCCTGACCTCAATCCCATAGAAAAGTTGTGGGCAGAACTAAAAAAGTGTGTGGGAGCAAGGAGGCCTACAAACCTGACTCAGTTACACCAGCTCTGTCAGGAGGAATGGGCCAAAATTATCCCAAGTTATTGTGGGAAGCTTGTGGAAGGCTACCCGAAACGTTTGACCCAAGTTAAACAATTTAAAGGCAACGCTACCAAATACTAATTGAGTGTATGTAAACTTCTGACCCACTGGGAATGTGATGAAAGAAATAAAAGCTGAAATAAAAAAATAATTATCTCTACTATTATTCTGAAATTTTTACATTCTTAAAATAAAGTGGTGATCCTAAGACAAGGAATTTTTTATTAAATATCAGGAATTGTGGAAAACTCAGTTTAAATGTATTTGGCTAAGGTGAATGTAAACTTCCGACTTCAACTGTAGATGCATGCATGCACACTCACACACAGTTACATGCACGCTGGAGAAGGGTGCAGTAGGAAACATCCATATTAAAGCAACTGCTGCTTTATTAGTTGCCAAGACCCTATCTCGCTAGGAGTCAAAAGACGTTGACTGAGAAAGCTGGAAATCCCATTCCATCCGGCAGCTTCTGATCCACACCCAAAACTAACTGTGCCATCAGCGCCGGGAATATCACTCCGGCAGGACAAACTAATGTGACCCAGCTGGAATTCCAGTTATCTTAGGAAGAGGGAGATGGAGGAGTTGGAGAAGATTTCAACGGCATTTGAGAGGAATGAGGGGGGAGGACACAGATTACTTAAAACCCTGCAGAAGTGCAGGTATAAGTCTTTAGGAATTGTTATAAGCGTATAGGCTTTCATAATGGCTCATTCTAAGATGTATAGTACAATTACGTGGGAAATATTTATTTGACTCAAAATGCATGGTATTTCGTCAGAATCATTATGAGAAGACGTTATTAAGGACTCGTGCATGCGTGTGACATATCTTACGTTGCGTTATAACCGCCTCATTATACCTGCAGGCTTTAAGTAAAGTGCTACAGAACAAACCTTAAGCTCTTTATCCCCACAAAATGCATTGCCCACGCAACTTCTAAGATAATGTACTTCGCAACTTTGAAAAATGCATCTTGCATCACCATCAGTTGTACTTGCAGAGTTCCCGTAATGGTCTCACTACAAGAGCTCTACACAAAAATCTATAATCTAAGGTAGTTCATGTTATTCACATCTCAAACGTCAACTGCCAAGAGGAAACAGATTAGCCTAGATGTTTGTCAGTGGTTTCCACACAACTTCACAGGCAACGAGAGGAGATAAAAATGCATGCTGCCGAAAGGAGTGGTCAACCTTATGAAATTACTTTTTTTTTTGCACATTTGCCTCCACTAATCAATTGCTTAGAAATGTAGAACGCTAGAATAACGTGGCATTATGGAAAGGGGGTGAAGACCACAGGTTTAGTGAAGGAAAGGTGCTAAACCAAATGAAATAAAACTTTTCCATCTCTGACCTATTCCAGATATCTTAGTTTGGCATCTGTAGAACGTTCCAGAGCGATTGTGACAACGTATGTGTATGAACCAATATTTTTGCATTTGCTATAGACCTATGTCCCCACTCCCATCTAATCAGTGCCTTGGTACTCCTTCACTCGTGTTAGAGCATAATAACCGGTGGTTCCATCCCCTCCTGTTAAAGTGAGGTCAGATGAGAGAGGTCAGACCGGCTCGAATGATCTTAATGAGATAGAAATTCTCATCATGCCGCTAGAGGACCCTGGACCTCCATGGCCCTCTGGGTAATCCACATACTGACACCACAACCCATGCATCTCATCCAGCACATTAAAATAGGTCTAACTAGAAGACACACGAGTGCACTCTCCCCGGAACCGCATCGCCAAAATTTGAGCCCTGCTCCTCTATCCAACTCATTAGCGTAATGTGTTCATGTGTCGCTCCTCTCCATATGATCTGAGGAATTAGCTAGCGAGCTGTCCTGCTCGACTAAAGGGACTCTCGCTCACAATTAAGAATGTGTTTAGTTAGCCATTGTATTTTGTTTTCAAAACATTATGTTTCGGACGTCAATGGCCTTCAGTAGTTGTTGTTGGATGTGGACGATGCAGACGAGTGAAGAATAGTGACTAAGACATTAGATTCTAAGTCCCCCGACCGACCGTCTCTAACTCTAAAGATGAGCTCGAAGGGGAGATGACGTGGCAGTCCGAGGGGATGCGACTCTTCACAGTGCATCGATCCAATGGTTCCTGTCAGCTGGTTGGCACAGTGAAAATCCCAGCTTCTCTCCTTAGTTTATTGGACCCTGGAGGCTGGCTCTCTGTAACTGTAAAAGATCGGTTTTACGAGGGAGAGAGCCAACAGTCACAGTTGAGAATATTTCGTTTACGTTGAATGGACTAAATCGTTTTTGGTATCTTTTAATTGTCACTGCATTAGACTAAACATAGGTGATTTGATGATGTGGAAGTTGAAATGGTGGTGGAATGAATAGTGGAGGCATCTCCTGTTTTCTTTGCGACTTGCGGTATCTCTCTGTGGTTCTAAATCAATAGTTGTTTAGTAGTCCGAAAATGTCTGAAACATTACCTTGATTGACCACGCTGTAGGTCTTGTAACTGTTTCTTACATGCAATATGGTTTGTGGACAGATATTTCTCTCCGGTTTTGTGATGAAACAAAGGCGTGGTTGAATTTATTCTGCTGCTTTGTCTTCTTATTGTCTAGGCCTTTATGCCTATATATCACGGTGGCAAGGCATATGAACTAACATGTTATAGAGCAAACAACACACTTATCGCATAATTATCCCAATTAACACATAAGTTGTAAAATGGATTTTTTTTCCCCCTGGCTTGGCTTCCCCAGTGATTTTACCCACACACCGCTACTGCTTTTCAAAGCACTCACTGATTATGGCATCTCTGAAGATAAAGTAATCTGTAATGATAGAAAATTCAGGATTGTCCATGCAACAATTTTTGCATATCACCTACGGTCTCTATAGCAACCACTCTGATTTGGCTGGAGTGGAGATGGCTGGTGCACAGAGCTCTTGAACGAAGGCCAACCCATACCTCCACACCCGGGAAAAAGATTGACTCCTCACATACATTTCCAGATGTGAGTTACTGTTTGAGAGACTTGTGATCTCTCATTGGACTGTCTACCAATCAAAAGCTGGCTATCCCAGTATAAGCCAGTAGCGTGAATGAGATGCATGATTCGAATAATATGCATATGGCTACATATGAAGGTATGGCTGTGAATGTATCTGATCTAAGTCTATAATGCATCAAATCAAAATCAAATACATTTGTATTGGTCACACGTGTAGCGAAATGCTTATGTTTCTAGCTCCAACAGTGAAGTAATATCTGACAATTCACAACAATACACACAGATCTAAAAGTTAAAGGATGGAATTAAGAAATGTAGAACTATTAGGACGAGCAATGTCGGAGTCAGGAGTATAAATATATAATATGTGTTGGGATGTATAGACATTATGGACAGTATGTGGATATACTAAATATTATATCTGTAGAATGTGTAGGATAGAATAGTATATATACAGCAATAGTTTAATAGGATAGCATTGACTAGAACAATACACACATCTAAAGTAAAGGAATGGAATTAAGAAGATATAAATATTTGGACGAGCATTGTCGGAGCGGGTGTGATTGTAAATGATCAGTGATCTATGTGAATGTGACTGCCTCGACCCCCTGTTGTGATGTGTGTGACTGTGCAGGTAGGCTCTGGGACCTCTGCTCTGCTGTAGGCTAAGAGTAAATGGGATAATCTGGGTTTACAGGGCTGGGTGGCTGCACTGCCTGATAGATGACCTGACAGCTGCCCCTCCCCAACCGGCCATGAACTTGGCACAGCAAAGTGTGCTTGGCTTTGGCAGGCTTCCCTCTGATGTTTGACGGAGATGAGCGTCTGTTCTCTGTTTCTCTGATGCTAGCTGCCATGCTGTGCTGCACTGTGACATGGAAGTTCAGTCTGACACTGACATTAGAGTTGTGTCAGCTGTTTTGCTCACACTTCAGCAGAGAGCATTAAGCCCAGGGGTATGATGATGATGGGGGGGGGGGGGGGGGAGGAGGATTCAAGACAACCGAGACCGTTAATGTCCACAACACACATTCACAACACTAGTTAGCCCAGGCCAGTTGGTATATTGGCCAAGAAGAGAGAATTGCATGGTTGCATACAGGGATTCAACTCAGATTGTCAGATATTTCAGGGCTGGTCACATCCCCTTCGCATTCACAAGACCACTGAGCTAATCAGGCCTCCCAGAGCCGCTAGGCTAAAATCCCCTCCACATTGGTAAGACCCCTCCCACATTTAAAAATAATACAGTTTACTATAGAATATTAAAGTACTTACTATAGAATTCTATAGTAAACTGTAGAATACTATACTACACACTGTAGTATCCCTCAATCATGTATAGTACTTACAATAGAATGTTGTAGTATACTTTAGAATACTATAGTAAATACTACAATCTCATCTGCAAAAAATACTTTATTAAATACTACAGTAATGTCTGCAAAAACACTACACGTTTTAACTATAGTAAATACTACAGTATTTAATTTGTGTATACTCTGCCCATTCCCCACTCCCACATTACAATTTGTGCCACACATTAGTGAGAAACCTACATGCTAAGTATAGATCACATATTGTGTTCCCTACAGGTTATAGAAAAGAGCAGGAAGCTCTGAACTATCCGTTCAGACCCCAGACCTACCTACCTACAGGTTAAGGAAAATGTGCTCTTTCAGTATTTCTCCAGTAGGTTTCCTGAAGGAGAAAGCCTCCACTTCTATGTCAAAGATAATAAAACAAAAACACTTGTAAATTCTACAGTGACATCTGCAAAAACACTACCGTAAATCCTACAGTATACTATAGTATATACTACAGTTTTATTTTACTTCAGTATTGATACTATATGTAACGGATCTCGTCCTTCTCTTCTGAGGAGGAGTAGCGAGAAGGATCGGAGGACCAATTTGCAGTGTGGTAAGTGTTCATGATGTAATATTTAATGAATCAAACTGAACACTGAAACACAAAAAACAATAAAGTGAACGAACGAAAACCGAAACAGTCCTGTCTGTCGACATACACAAAGACAGAAAATAAACACCCACGAAAAAGGCTACCTAAGTATGATTCTCAATCAGAGACAACTAACGACACCTGCCTCTGATTGAGAACCACACTAGGCCGAACACAGAAACCAACATAGAAAAACAAACAGACTGCCCACCCCAAATCACGCCCTGACCATACTAAAACAAAGACAAAACAAAGGAACTAAGGTCAGAACGTAACACTATACTTAACTGTAAATACTATAGTAAATACTACAGTATTCACTGTAGTCTTTTTGCCATCGCAAAATACTACAGTGAATACTACAGTGAAGTCCACAAAACACTACAGTGAATACTACAGTAAAGTCCACAAAACACTACAGTGAATACTATAGTATTTATACCACAGTATACTAAATATACGTAAGTATCCAAAGTAAATGTAATTGCTTAAATGTACTTAAGTATGAAAAGTAAAAACCATTTCAAAATCCTTTGTGTGCCTCTGTGCCAGGGGCACACACACTTGTGTTTAGTGAGTCTGCCAGATCAGAGGCAGTAGGGATGACCAGGGATGTTCTCTTGGTAAGTGTGTGAATTATACCATCTTCCTGTCAAAATGTATTGAGTACTTTTGGGTGTCAGGGAAAATGTATGGAGTAAAAAGTACATTATTTTCTTTAGGAACGTAGTGAAGTAAAAGGGAAAGTTGGCAAAAATATAAATAGTAAAGTACAGAAACTACTTAAGTAGTATTTTTAAGTATTTTTACTTAAGTACTTTACACCACTGCTCACAATATGTTGTTGCTGGATATTTTTCAAATGTCCAATTTTTTCCTCTTTCCCATAGAGGGCGGTATGGCAATGTCAACTCAAAGTAGGCTTTTGCTCCACAATTTCTGTATGGTCTATGAAATCCTGCAAGTCAAAATAACAACTATTTATAGTGAAAACCTTCCATCTCCTATAAATTACGACTTAAAATAATGTGATTTCAGCTCAAAGGAGGACACATTAGCCTATTATATTTTTTAGGTGCTTGCATTTCACAAGAAACTATAGAACATTAGTTTTATTTGTGTATATAAATGACCTATATCAATATGGTCACGGCTGTAGTAACATAGCAAGCGTAGAAAGACGCCTGTGCGGTGTCCCTCAAGTTAGGTTAAATTCTGTATACTTGAAAACCGGCACCTTTTTGCCAACGCCGCTCTAGTGCGGCTGTAGTAAGAAGTCCGATGTGCTATTGGTTAGCACAGATTTCGCTGTAACTTTATTTTTTATGTTTATGTCACCTGGTATTCAACCAGGTGAACCAGGCCGATGGTATGGCCACAATAGTATATATTTTTTCTCCCCGAATTAGGTCCCTTGGCTCATCTCTGCAACTACTCAATGGGATCGGGAGAGGTGAAGGTCGAGTCATGTGTCCTCCGAAAACATGACCCTCCTGGCCGCCTACCTCTTCTCAACACTGCTCGCTTAAACCGGATGTTAGGCAAGCCCCATCAGCCAAACCATCCCCTACCGCGGACGGCGCTGGGCCAGTTGTTCGCAAAACCTGGGATCAAACCCCAGGCTGTTGACGTCGCTCAAACTTATCTTCGTTCAAATGATAAGGGGTTGTACATATCATTTGACATTTCTAAAATTGTACCTGCCTTTCAGCGAGAAGCAACGCCCACAAGCCAAGCACAATGAATAGGTAACGGTTAACTTTGATGGAAAACAAAAGTAGCCAAACTAAACCACATCCGTTTCACGTGACATGGAAGGCTTTAAGAATTTATTGGAGACGAAGAGGGAACCAAATATTTAGAAGTTGCGCGTCACAATCCACGGGGATTCCACAGAGGGCTGATCACTGCAGAACTGCGTATTCATGCAAATTCAATAAATTATAGGCGGGCCTTAGGCGATGGAGTCACAGCCCGAACACAGAACTCCTGGTATACCAACGAGCACCAAAGACAGCGATGCGCACAGCTCGGATACACTGAGTGATAACCGATCAGGAAACGTTTCAGCCCTTTAAAGAAAGGAAAAAGGCAGAAGTGACGACTATCTTTGAGAGAAGATCTTATTCACTGTCCTCCCTTATCTCACGATAAAAGACGCGCGAGTCAACCGGAGTACGCAGCTGTCATTTCTTTACTGCGCATTGAGTAGCCTAGCCTATTTCGCCTTGATTTGATTTATGTTACAGTATAATATAGAGGAGATACTGCACTCTGACTGAAGATACCGATGTGGATGAAGTTGACATTGCCCCTCTATAGCCTACTGTCACTGCGCGTAAAATCCACATTTGGATACGGACCTATCGCTAAAGAAACTTGTCAATTGCCGTTTAATTTTCTCCACAATGTCTGAAGAAGATAATAGCTGCACTGGTGCTAGTACTATAGCTGAGGTTGAAAGCAGCAATATCAGCGTTCTCGGCTGGGAACAAGTGCAGCGCCTTGATGCCATCCTGACGGAGACCATTCCCATCCACGGCCGGGGAAACTTCCCCACTTTGGAGATGAAACCCCGACAAATAGTGAAGGTGGTGCGTAGTCGCATGGAGGAGAGGAATATCCACGTCCGGGACGTGCGGCTTAACGGGTCTGCTGCAAGCCACGTTCTTCACGAGGATAGCGGACTGGGCTACAAGGACCTTGACCTAATCTTTTGCGCGGATATGAAAGGGGAAAGTGATTTTCAGATTGTGAAGGATATCGTTTTGGACTGTCTTCTGGACTTCTTACCTGACGGGGTGAATAAGCAAAAAATATCACCATTGACTTTAAAGGTAGGCTACACTTTCCATGGAACATTTATTGAAATAAATCAAATAGCTATTTAAAAATTAATTTAATTAATGAATATGGCTAATTGGGATTTTACGCACCTTTGCCCTTTTGCACATCATTGTGCATGAGATTTGAAAACGCAATAAGACCCGTTTACTCATAAGTATAAATGTATTCAGTTAAGAGGATTGCAGTAAACCCATTTAAAGCAGATCCCGTCTCCTTGGCCACCTAAGTTCAATAGACAGGGCAGCCAATGTTTGCCCCTTATTGTAGGCTACAGAAAGATGCACAGAAAATATGGGCCAATGTAATTACACAAATACGTCTTTATATGGAGCTATGCAGGATTACCTGTTCTTGATTTAGTGCATGTATCAGTTGAATTGGATTTAGATTAGGAGTAGGCTACATACAGTATTTATATCCATGGCAGTTATTCGTTTAAGATCATAGTGGTGCCAAAGCCTTTATACTGTATGTAAACAGTATTTCTATCCTTTGACAATTGGAGCTAAAGATGTCTTTTCCCCATGTGTTTCTGTCTGACAGGAAGCCTATGTGCAGAAGATGGTGAAGGTGTGCAATGATTCAGACCACTGGAGCCTCATCTCCCTCTCCAATAACAGAGGCAAGAACGTGGAGCTCAAGTTCGTAGACTCTCTGAGGCGGCAGTTTGAGTTTAGCGTGGACTCCTTCCAGATCAAGCTGGACTCCCTGCTGCTATTCTATGAATGCTCTGAGAACCCTATGGCCGAGACCTTCCATCCCACCATCGTGGGTGAGAGTGTGTTTGGGGACTTTGGTGCTGCCCTCGACCACCTACGCCAGAAGGTGATCTGCACCCGCAACCCAGAGGAGATCCGGGGCGGCGGCCTGCTCAAGTACTGTCACCTGCTGGTAAGGGGCTTTCACGCCGACTCCGAGACGGAGATGAAGTCCCTGCAGCGTTACATGTGCTCGCGCTTCTTCATCGACTTCTCGGATATCAGCGAGCAGCAGCGCAAGCTGGAGTCCTACCTGCAAAACCACTTTGTGGGCCTGGAAGACCGCAAGTACGACTACTTGATGACCCTGCATGGGGTGGTCAACGAGAGTACGGTGTGCCTGATGGGACATGAGAGGCGGCAGACACTGGGGCTGATCGCCATGCTGGCGGTGCGCGTGCTGGCCGAGCAGAACTTCATCCCGAACGTGGCTAACGTCACCTGCTACTACCAGCCAGCCGCCTACGTGGCAGACGGTAACTTCAGTAACTACTACATAGCCCAGGTACAGCCCATGTTCCACTGCCAGCGGCATGCCTACTCCACCTGGCTACCCTGCAACTGAGACAGCACACGGGGAGGAAGGAGGGAGGGGAGAGTCTGATTCATTTATCACTGTAAAGTGTTTTTCAGATGAATGAATGAGAAAAGGGTATCCCCATGCCCCACCATCCTGTATTGCATTTAAATGTGTTGTTATGTTTTGTTAGAGTGTGATGCTGGGGGGGGGGGAGAGAAAATAACAGCTGGGTCTCAGCTCCTGTGAGGTCCATCTTAAACCAATGGCAGGACAGTTTACTGTGAAAATGCCACCCTGTCTGACACACAACCCAGCTTGGGAAGTATGGGATGGGGTTTTGCCCAATACAATGCAAACAACGATGGACAAGAGTGAAAGCTGCAACAATACTTTCATTGACCCTGACCTGGATTGACTGACTCTGTTGCGAACTGAAAATGCTATGGAATTGAGCGACAGACGGAACATAATGTGTGGCTGCATCTGTGTCCTGTGGTGTCCAGCTGCCTCCTTGGCCGTGAGGAGGATGCAGGCCCCTTTGCTCTCTTGAGGGGTGTGCGGCTTGCACCCTGACGCGCGCTGGGCCATGTCCCAGCAACACAGGGGTTACTAGAGCACCATAAAACTCTCTTTATTTCTGGTGAGGTGAGATGTCATCACGAGCTTGGAATGACAGAAACTACACCTTAACTAGTAATGATTGATATGAACATGATGTGTTTACAAACCAAAGATTTTTCATTTATTGTTTTTAATACCCACGTTTGGTGGGGAAGAAAACAAATGTATAATGCGATCTATATTTGTATATGTGAACGTGTTTTAAGTGCCTAACGCCTATCAGTAGTATAGGCAGAGGAATAATGAGCAGTAGGCCATATTGTTTTGTGAATAAATCCAGTCTGGTTTTCGTCAGGCACACAAGACAATAGCACCCCAGAGGCTTGTGAATGTGACCGTAAAATCACGATTCAAATCCTGATACAGTCCGTGTTGATGTCATATTTTTTTGGGAAGAAAACAACATATCCCCTTGCAGTCAGAGTATTAGTCGATGGGGGAGAGATGGGGTGTTACTGTACTTTGTACAAAGAGGTTTGACAGGTTGATACAGAACCTTGCGTTAACATTTGCAGATATTTGAACCACTCCAGCACCTCCCCATAGGTACGTTGAAGCCACAGAGACGAGAGCGTTGTTTGCTGTTGCTCTCCCGTAGTCATTTTCAGACAAACTCCATGGGAATATTAGTTTGTGCCGAGGTGGTTTAACGTTGTTTTGTCGTTGTTCATGTTGACCGCTTTGGTGAGCTTTTCAGATATCCGCGTTAAAGAAAGGCAACATCCTGTAGTTTTCAGTTTCATAAGGATTACTGTATATTCAGTGGTTTTAAACTTTACTGTATTTTGTATTGGGGTGCTTCTCTTTTAATTCACCTTTTTGTAGTTCACAGCAGGGGCTGAGGGAATGAAAAACCTGTGTCGGAAGAACTAGACGCATAAGGAAAGAGAGACCGATCGGATCAAAGGGCAAGTCGGGGTGTTCCTGTGCTGCCTTCTAGTATGATATTTGCTGAGACACCTGTGATGGGACATTATTTGCTGTAACACTCTAGCAGGGAAGTACGCAGCTGCCAAAGAGGTTGAACTTATCTGGGCTGTGTCTGCAGTGTATTGTGCTCGCTTTGGGTGGGCTCAAACCTACCAGCAAATGTTGTGTCAAATGTTTATCTGCCGCTTGCCCAATGTTGAATGAGTGTTTGGCCATTTGTCGATGACGAGAGAGGTTGAGGACGTGTTGTTTTTTAAATATCGAAGTACAGATACTGAGCTGTAGGGGGAGGGACAGACGCTCTAGGGACAGAAGTAAAATGCGAGAGGCAGGAAGCTGGGCTGGGGAGATGGGTGCAGCTGGTGAAGGGGTTTGTCTTGCTTTCACCACAGACCAACATACAGACAGATATACCGTGGTAATACCTCTTTCTCCCATCTTAAGATGACCTATGCAGAGAGAATAGGCAGGGGGGAGAGAGAGAGAGGGGTCCTGGTACACACAGCACAACTTTAGGGAGGTAGTCTATTAAGCCTAGCTTGACCTCTTATGTCAAGGGGCCTCTTCTCTGGGGGGCTGAACAGATATCCTCGCATGCCTTATGAGCTTTGATAACGTTTCCTGGGTTGGTGCACTGCCATGGTATTACTGTAAATAACCTTCTTTTTTTAAATGAGGCTAGGTTAAGCAGTGGTTGCATGATCTAACTGCTACGCTGTAAGGTCCGAGCCCATGGGGAAATACTGTCTGATGCTAATTCAGTTTCTCTAATGCCATCTCTCAAACATAACATCTGAAATATGTTCCTCAGCTGATAGGAATATATTTTTGACACGAAGAGGAAAATGAACGATGATTCATCACCAATATTGTGGGTCTTGGGGTGAGAGACAGTGTTATTAAAAAATCTAAAGTGTGTATCTTTAGAGAAGAATAAACCGTGTTTTCCCTTTGGGTGGGATTCCTGGGCTTCCCGCTTCTGTACAAATGGGTCATGTCACAACTCTTTAGGGCGTCTTAAGGAAACTACTCTCTTTGTCTCCATTGATGAGATCTTACTATTGTCCTCTCTCCTCTCCCCTCACTCCCATAATGTGCAAGCAGTAATGCAGCCCCCTTAGGGAGAAAGTGAATGGACATCTAATGGAGTTCTACAGGGCGGAGGCACTCCAAAGGGGATGTGAAACGACTTCGGTGACCACTGTGTGACTGTAACCTGGGTGGTCAAGAGAACAGAGAGAAATGCACTCGACTCAAATGATTCTGTACTCCTTTTTCCCTATTTTGCTATTTCACACATTCTGTTCAAACATCTTTCTTTTTGACTGTGTACATTTTGATGATAACGTCTGGATCGTGCAGGCGGTGTGTATTCCCATCTCTTCTCACTCTGTGAAATTGGCTCAGAACAGTTAAGCCAGCACCAGTCTACCATGTAGTTGGCAAGCAACACCCAGGCTACTATGTGTTGCTGCATTGTCTTGTATGCATTGTTTCAACTTGTCACCTCCTATTCATGCAGTCTTTATCCATCAAACCAACAAAAATTGAAAAAGAGCCTGCCTCATATTTTTTTATGATTGTTATTTTTTATAACTGTATCAGACAATGTTGCCGCGCTTTGGAGTCTGTGATCAGTTTGCAAAATATCATTTCTCAGCTTACATTTTTTTTCCAGATCTTGTTAATGCCTGTTTTGAAGATAAAGGATGTTTTCATCATTAAAAAAAAAATGAAAACAAAATTTTCATTTCCGTTTCTTGTTTGTAACAATGTTTGTGGGTTCTGTGACTGAATTGTGTTGACGACAATGCTCAACTGTCTGCTCTATCTCAATTCTGATTGTTCCTGTCTAGCGTTAGACTATTTCCCTAAACCACCCCCCAACGCTCAATATCCAGGCTTGGCCTCAATGGTCTGTCCATCAAGGCAACTGACTTCAGGCTTCTTTTTCATGAGAGGGCATCTCTTTTAACTGACGCTAGCCATTCAGCAGCTTTTAGAAGGCTGGGTTCCCTGCTTACAGAGGACAATCCTGGCCAGATCCTGCCAGACCAGACCCAATGGGCACCGGTCAGAGAGAACTACTCCACCACTGCCAGAAATAGCTGGTGGTGAGTGTGCGGGATTTGCGTCCACCCAAAAAGAGACTTTAACGCTTTTGTGTTGTGAATATCTTTGCCTGCTCAACAAATTCTCTTTCAGAATTACTCCGTGCCTCCCATCCACACCACTTTAAATGTTGACTGACTGATCAGGCAAGGGCAGGGTAGCAGTGAATGGACCAGTTTCATGGATGGAAATGGAGCTCTATAGCAACTTAGCTCTAGTATGGTTCACATGTCTCATTGTCCCACATAGAGAGAGAGCGGGAGAGAGACAGACGGAGTAAGATGAGTAAGTAAAGTACAGTGTAAGTAAGCTATATTTAGGAGCCATGATAAGGACATTATCCCTTTCACTGAAAAGGAAATGGGTGACTGCTCTATGCTTGCAAATACACACTTCACTTTTCCAAACCCGTCAGAAGACGAGATACGAGAACGTTTGAACAATCTGATCACATGTACCTTCAGCTTTACTGAGTGCAGCCGGCTTCAAACACCAGAAAACATATATTAGTGATGCCTACACAGCACATTCTCCAGTGTGAATCAACACTGGGCATGCTTTTATTTTTTAAATGTTTAATTTTATTTGACCTTTATTTAACTAGGCAAGTCTGAGCAGGTTAAGTGTAACACTTTCAGTGTTTATACAGGTCCACACTTCCAGTGTTAAATTAACACTTTCCTTAGTGTAAAGGCTTATTTGCATATTTCCTAGTGTGCCTTGCCTTTCGAGTGAAATGTAGAGTTTCCACCCATGACTGTATTTGTTAGTGACAGACATGGTTGTTGCATTCATTCATTTTCAGCCCTGTGGCCTTCACCAAGTGAGATTCTAAGTGAATATGCTATCATTAAAATTACATTCTTTAAGACAATACATACTTCACAAGTCCTTATTTTGAGGGCCTAGTTTTACCCTTCTGCTGTACACTGGCTTGAAACGTATGGTTTACAGGTCACTTCAGGCCTGCAAGTCACACTATGCTGGCTTGCAAAGTGATGTGCAATTCCTATTGGAATCCAGCCTGAGTGGGGATATTCAACATTTGTCATTTGTATTTACCCGCAAGCTGTATTCATAATGACTGCCAGGGTTGGGAAAACTGAAATATGAGACTACTTAAAGCATCTAAACTAGAACAACCATTACATTAATGGGGGCAATACGTCAAAGTAACAGATTGGATTGGTGTAGAAAAATGTGTGATATTTATATTTGAGTAGCATAAGAATAATTAAACAGTCAATGCACAATGCAAAAACATAGAAACAAACCATAAAGAAATCAACTGCGATAGAGCATCCTGGGAAATATGACAACGATGGCTGTTTTTTGTTGTTGTTAATCTCTAATTATTACACCAACACTGGGGTTATTTTACTGTGTTAATTTAACCATTTACAGATAGTGTCATTTCTGAATCAACACTAGAAATGTTACACTGAAAAATCAACACTACCTAACACTGGCCAGTTTGCTGTGTTCTTAATGGCCTGTCTTTGCTTGAAAGGGATGAGACTAGACAAAACTAAATATGATATATAGCAGACAGTGTGCTTGGGGGAGATCCAAGGTCCACCGTCACGTGACTCTCCAAAAGACAACAGCAGTGAAAACATTGGCAATAGTTAAGAGGCTCATATCATTCTTCAGTTAATTGATTACATGTTGTGGGAGAGAATGGGGGAGGTTGTTGGATGGCTGAAAAACTGATCTATCTTCTATCCTTAAATTCCCTGATGCAGAGCTCCTCAAAAATGTGTTAATGGCTTTTCCACCCGGGGAGTGGTCGGCTACTCCATTGGATTTTCTCGCTCTCGCTCTCTCTTTCTTTTCGAGATTAAGGCTTTTATGGAATAAGCCAAGGACTGTTGGCGCGAGACTCGCCGCTGCCGACCCACCATGCAGGGACAGGAGCCAATGTTGCTCCTCCGAATTCGTTAATGGCTTTTCCACCCAGGGATTGGAGAGTAGCCGGCTACTTCATGGGATTTTCTCTCTCTCTCGCTATCTTGCTCGCTCTCTCCCGCTTGCTCTCACTCGCTCTCCCTCTCATTTTTCCAGATTAAGATTGTTATGAAATAAGCCAAGGACTGTTGGATCGAGACTCGGCGTGGCCAACCCACCATGCAAGGACGGGAGCCAATGTTGTGATTTACTACGTGGCCTAGTCATTTCAATAAGGCAGCAATTTTCTCATTTGGAAAAGTGTGGAACACTAAACAGACTGGATACGGCCACGATTCTTCACTTTGAGAGGCAATTGTAAACAAATTCCAGGGAGCATTTAGGGAGCATTCAACAGCTATGGTGAATACAGCCGTGTGGAGAGAGTGAGAGGTCAGAGTCACCGAAGGGTCACAGACAGCCAGTCCTAGACTACTACTGTTTGTAATGGGGGCAGATCTGGGGCCAAATGTATCAAGCATTTTGGAACAGGAGTTCTGTTCTCGTTATCTAATTCACTGTCATCTTAAAGGCAAAACGAATCCTAAATCAGCACTCCTACTCTTAGACGCTTAATATACAGCCCCTGATCTACTCCTGTTTTTTTTAGAGTCTATGGCAATTGCTCCGATGTGGGAAATACACAACCTCCTTCTCCAACATATTCATATAGGCTACCTATACTCACAAGTCATCTCATTATGTTTGAGCGGTATTACTGTGGCATTCTTCTTTTTTTTTAGTTAACACCAAGTACAGTAACAATTCCCCCAGAGCCTAGCCACCCCAAAATGTATATTCTGCTCTGTTCTATACTGTTTAACCATTGGCCTTCTATAGTTGAATCAGGTGATTCAGGTACTTAACACGGCTCTGTATTTCAACAGTGTCACGCCACTATAAACATCCTAATGAAAGCTAACGAAGGAAACATGTTGGTTATGGCAGTGAACCTCCTCCTTACCTGTGCCATGACTGTCATTAGCGTAACCAATGCGCCATCTCCATCATCCCATTTGAGAACAGACCATGACAATGTAGTCTGAGTGACACAGAGTTCTTCCAAAATAACACACAGGAAGTGGACAGAGTAAATCCTCCCAGCTGAAAGATATGAATTGATGAAAAGTAGGACAGTCAGGCAGGCCCCCAGGCTTTTGTTGAGGGAGGTGTGTCGACGATCAATGACAAAAGGTAACAGGAGAGCTCACAGCCTTATTTGTGTTGCCGTGTGCTTTTCTGAGAACAGGCACTCCACTCAGTGCCAGTAATCCTTATTTCTATACATGCCTCTAGTCTAGTGTGTTATCTTTTATTATAGATAATAGAAAAACAGAGAGAGAGAGAGAGACGAAGAGAGGGGTCGGAGGAGCAGGAGTATCAAAAGGGAAGACTGGTGGAGAGACAGATGGGGGAATAAAGAGAGTCAGAGCAACTGAGAGGAGAGAATGGGGTGAAACAGGGATACAGGGAGAGCAGGAGAATCTGTGAGAGGATAAAATGGGAGGAGGAGAGAGATTCGGAGAGAATGAAAGGGAAGAGAGAGAGTTGGAGACACTGAAGAGAAAGAGAGAGGGAGTCAGAGAGACAGAAGGAGAGGTGCAGAGTAGTGACATGCGCGGGACTTGGTTCTGGCGTGGGACTTGGACCCCACTTCACCATAGTTCTAGTGCGCCTCTTCACCCGCCTCCGTGGCCTCTTTAAAGCGTCGACCCTCACCACCGACCTTGGACTGGGGACCCTAGACATGGGTCCCGAATGGACGGGGGATTCCTGCAGCGCCAGACAGGCGGGAGACTCTGACATCTCCGGACAGGCGGGAGACTACGGCAGCTCTGAAATGAAGGGCGATTCTGGCATCACCTGGCTGACTGACGGCTCTGGCAAATCCTGGCTGACTGACGGCTCTGACAGCCCCTGGCTGGCGGCTCTGGCAGCCCCTGTCTTGCTGGCGGGTTTGGCAGCCCCTGGCTGGCTGGCGGCTCTGGCAGCCCCTGGCTGGCTGGCCCCTGGCAGCCCCTGGCTGGCTGACGGCTCTGGCAGCCCCTGGCTGGCGGCTCTGGCAGCCCCCTGACTGGCGGCTCTGGCAGCTCCCGGCTGACTGGCAGCTCTGGACAGACGGGAGACTCTGGCAGCTCTGGACAGACGGGAGACCCTGTAGGCAGAAGACGGAGAGACTGCCTGGTGCAGGGGGCTGCCACCGGAGGGCTGGTGCGTGGAAGTGGTACTGAGCACCGAACCTGCTCAACCTTACCTGGTTGAATGCTCCGCGTAGCCCGACCAGTGCGGCGAGGTGGGCCGAACCGGGGACACCATGCGTAAGGCTGGTGCCATGTACGCCGGCCCAAGGAGACGCACTGGAGACCAGATGGGTAGAGCCGGCTTCATGGCACCTGGCTCGATGCCCACTCTACCCCAGCCGATACCGCACTGGGGAAACTATGCGCTCCACCGCATAACACGGTGCCTGCCGCATAACACGGTGCCTGCCTGGTCCCTCTCTCTCTCCGGTAAGCATAGGAAGTTGGCGCAGGTCTCCTACCTGGCTTCGCCACACTCCCTGTGTGCCCGTCCCCAAAACATTTTTGGGGCTGACTCTCGGGCTTTTTCTCCCCAATTTCGTGGTATCCAATTGTTTAGTAGCTACTATCTTGTCTCATCGCTACAACTCCCGTACAAGCTCGGGAGAGACGAAGGTTGAAAGTCATGCATCCTCTGCACGGTGTTTCCTCCGATACACTCCGATTCCCAACCCAACCCAACCAAGCATCACCGCGCACTGAGCTCGGCCCGCCACAGGAGTAGCTGGTGTGCGATGAGACAAGGATTTTCCCCAGGTTCCCAATACAATTATGGAGTTTTGAGAAGGGTTTTGTGTGTTTTTGGGGGGGAAAGGGGGTCTTTCCCCTCAATTTTGATGGACTATTTGAAGGGACTTTCTGGAGGGTTATTGAACCTGCCCTTTGTAAAATATTGTATATATTTTTTTGAAGTTGGAAAAGGAGAGAATATTTTTTGTAATATATTGTGCTCTTGTAGAATACTGGTTGAGGGGTGGAGATGATGAGTTAATTATTCCTTGCCCACTAACATTCGACCACCCATCAGAGGTGATTGCAATACAGTCTGCTTTCTCTATGATTTGCTTGACCTTCACTTGAACTCTGTTGAACTCTGCATCCAGCAAATTATTAGATAAAGCATGTCTGGTTGGAGGGGTGTATGCTGGGCGAAGAACATTCAGAAATCTCTTCCAATACACATTGCCTGTGAGCATCAGAGGTGAACCAGTTGCATACACCGCTCGAGCAAGACATTCATCAGCGTTTCTCTGACTACGTTCCTCCATTGAGTCAAAACAACTTCTGATTCCAGGAGGACCATGAGCTATTGCTATCGATAAGGTGTCTGATTCATCATTTTAACCTCGAAAGAAATAGAGGGACTTTTGTCAGAGATTGCTTGTTGTGAGCGCTGAAGGAACTTTATGCACTTGGCCAGATGATTCTGCATCTCTGTTGCATTCTTCACATATGATTTGGCGCAGTATTTGCAAATGTACACAGCTTTTCCTTCTACATTAGCTGCAGTAAAATGTTTCCGCACATCAGTGGCAGTGGCATTGTCCTGTAAAGATTAGAAAGAAATTAGTTTAAAAAAAAATGCAATTCCATGTACAGATAAATAGCTAAGCAGCTAGATTAAACAACTCCTTTGTAAGATAAACGTTTTAAAATTAAACATGTATGGAAACAGGTGAATTTACACTCCTCAGTTTGCAGGCTCAAGCAAGCTAAAACCCACATGGTAGCAAAAACTAACTAGCAGAAACTTCTTACGGCTGAAATCCCGTTAACGGGATCGATATGACAATAGCCAGTGAAAGTGCAGGGCACCAAATTCATTCAGGGCGCATAATTAAAATTCCTCAAACATACAAGTATTATACACCATTTTAAAGATAAACTTGTTGTTAATCCCACCATAGTGTCCAATTTCAAAAAGGGTTTACAACGAAAGCATACCATGCGACTATGTTAGGTCAGAACCTAGTCATAGAAAAACACAGCCATTTTTCCAGCCAATGAGTGGAGTCACAAAAAGCAGAAATAGAGATAAAATGAAGCACTAACCTTTGATGATTTTCATCATATGACACTCATAGGACTTCATGTTACACAATACATATATGTTTTGTTCGATAAAGGTCAAATTTATATCCAAAAATCTCAGTTTACATTGGCACGTTATGTTCAGTAATGTTTTGCTTCCAAAACATCCGGTGATTTTGCAGAGAGCCACATCAATTTACACAAATACTCATAATAATCATTGATAAAACATACAAGTGTTATGCATGGAATTATAGATAAACTTCTCCTTAATGCAACCGCTGTGTCAGATTTAAAAAAAGCTTTACGGAAAAAGCACACCAAGCAATAATCTGAGTACAGCGCTCAGAGACCAAAACAAGTCATACAGATACCCGCCATGTTGTGGAGTCAACAGAAGTCAGAAATAGCATTATAAATATTCACTTACCTTTGATGATCTTCATCAGAATGCACTCCCAGTTCCACAATAAATGTTTGTTTTGTTTGATAAAGTCCATCATTTATGTCCAAATACCTCCTTTTTGTTCGCGCGTTTAATTCACAAATCCAAATTCATAAGGGGCAGACACTTAGTTCAGACGACAGTTCCATTACAGTTCGTAGAAACATGTCAAACGATGTATAGAATCAATGTTTAGGATGTTTTGATCATAAATCTTCAATAATATTCCAACCAGGCAATTCCTTTGTATTTAGAAAGGAAAAGGAACGCAGCTAACTCTCACTGGCGTGCGCGAGACTGAGCTCATGGCATTCTGCCAGACACCTGACTCAAACAGCTCTTCTTCTCTCCCCCTTCAAAGTAGAAGCCTGAAACAAGGTTCTAAAGACTATTGACATCTAGTGGAAGCCGTAGGAAGTGCAATCGGACCAAATTTCCCACTGTATATTGGATAGGCAAAGACTTGAAAACCTACAAACCTCAGATTTCCCACTTCCTGGTTGGATTTTTAATCAGGTTTTTGCCTGCCATATGAGTTCTGTTATACTCACAGACAACATTCAAACAGTTTTAGAAACGTCAGAGTGTTTTCTATCCAAATCTACTAATAATATGCATATCCTAGCTTCTGGGCCTGAGTAGCAGGCAGTTTACTCTGGGCACCTTATTCATCCAAGCTACTCAATACTGCCCCCCAGCCATAAGAAGTTAATAATTTAGAAATTATTTAAACACACTTTGCTGTAGGCTACTACTTACTAGTTAACAAAAAATCCTGTGTGGTCATATAAAATATATTCACCCCACCCAGTATTGTAAACAAAACTTACCAGAATGCATGTAGTCCTTGCCTCAGACTGTGTAGTAGTGTGGGCTCAATAGCATCTCATTAGTGTGCAATAATCACCTGTACATGTGATGGGGATAGTCCATTGAATTGGGGATAGTTTTACCAAAATATGCCACAAAACCTAGAATTGCCTTATGTGAATCCCACAAAAAAGTTTCACTGTTATAATATAAGCTAACTTTTCTGATGAATTTAAGCTACATTCCTCAAATTCCAGGGCTTAACTTCCCATGGAAAATTTCCGGAAATTTACCGGAATGTTTCCAACCCTTTGCAACCCTATTTGTGAGTAAATCTGATTTTGATAATAGCCAGTGCCAACCCAACCACTGCCCTCACCACACATCACTGGCGCAGAGAGAGACAGACAGAGAGACAGAGAGGGGTGGTGAGATTGAGAGGGGGAGAGCAGGAGAAACTGTGGCAGGGGTAAGAGAGTCAGAGAGAATGAGAAGGGGGGAGAGAAAGGGAATGTGATCCTCTTGTCTTGTCTCATTGAGGTTAGCAGGTCTGTCTTTAGTCAGACCCTGCAGCCTGCAGCATAGATAATCATTTCACACTCTCAGCACTTGAGGTAGAAATAGGGGGAGAGAGAAAGTTCTAAAAGGGAGAAATAACCATGCTGACAGGTAGAAAGAGCTATACAAGGTTAGATGAAGAGAGGGAGAACGTGATGAGGGTAACACATCCATGCACACTCATAAACACACATTGGCATGACGCACTGTGTGCAGTGTTGATTTGGACGTAGCACTGTTTACCATGGGTGTGCGGCTTGGAGAGACTTGTCAATACTAGTTAACCCATACATCAATAAAAAACAAATGCTGCTCTTTATCCAAGGGTTATCAAGCAAACACAAACACGCTGACACGTATTTAAACATATTGAAACAGAAAAACAACACCCACGCATGGGTGGTAAGCTTGTCAGCTAGTAGGGCTCGGCTCTGCCCTTACCTTTTAAACACACTCGTAAATGTAATGTTATGTCTGTAGCTACTGTTACCTGAAGGAGCAAAACGAGGTACAAAAAACGAGATTCAACTTTGGTTGAAGGACCTAAAATTACACCTGAAGGGGCTAATGAAATCCACGCCTCGCTGGAAGCCCCTCCTTCCAGAAGTGATAAGCTAGAGCACTGGTTCTCCATCCTGATCCTGGGGACCCAAAGGCCTGCACATTTTTGTTTTTGCCATAGCACTACACAGCTGATTCAAATGATCAACTCATCAAAAGGTTTTGATGATTTGAATCAGGTGTATAGTGCTAGGGCAAAAACAAAAATGTGCACCACTTTGGGTCCTCAGGACCAGGGTTGAGCTAGAGGCTCGGATTCATTCCTATCATTTAATACCTCTCTATAACGAGTCCAGGAATGGGCGGTGAGGGGCCAAACAGGCATTGTACCTCGTTTGTCTCCTTCAGGGAACAGTAGTTATAGTCAACTTTGGTACGACATAATATGGGGAAATAGAATCCCACCCCAAGCTGACCCAAAAGGATACTAAATGAAACAGTCCACGGCAGACCCCAAATGCCTCAGTCCTTGTATTGTGCACATGATGTGCTGCTTAGTAACTTTTCCCCATGTCCCTGCCATAAACACACTGTGGGCTACACTGTGGGCTACACAGTGACATCCAAGCAATAAAACCTCACGGAAGTGTGTAGTGATGCCCAACTCGTCACTGCACAAATATCTCATACAGTCAACCCTTTAATTAGACAACACCCAAGACGCTGCCAGACCCCTGGTGGAATGGGTGCGTACACCACTAAGTCATTCTTGCCTCTTGCCGCTATACACCAGTGCCCGGTTTCCCAAATTCATCTGAAGGTTAAGTTCATTGATAGAACCATAGGATCCTTAAGATGCTTTTGTGAAACCGGGCCCGGGGAGATCCAGTGGGACAAAAAGCTGGTCACATAACTGGATGTCCCGCGTAAAGCATAGGGCGTGTAATCTCTGTTACTCTTCAGAAGCAAAAGGAGGAGACTAGGGAAATAGCTCATAAGATAAGGACCTGTAGGGCATTTGGACTTAACGTCACCTTAGAGGCGCCTGGGGGAGAACTGAGTTCAGGAAGGGTGTACGGATAACGCGTGGAACTCCCCAACATGTTTAGCTGAGGCCAAAGCTATGAACAAGGAGTAGAATGGTGCCAGAGGATGGCTGACGTTTTATGTGCTCCTTAACCAACTGTGCTATTTTGTCTTTTTTTTTTAGTTGTTTGTAACTTATTTTAAAACTTATTTTATGCATAATGTTGTTGCTACCATCTCTTATGACCAAAAATAATTTCTGGCATCAGAACAGCGATTACCCACCTCAAACTGGAAGAAGGATTTTTCTTTAACGAGTCCGACGCAAGGATATACTCCTTTCTCCGGAACGGGCCCAAATCCCTGTCATTTGTGTGAAGAAAAGACGGAGATAAAGGGGGCAGAGGTCGGGCTGCCTTCTGAGAATTCATAGGGGAGTGAGTAAACTCCCACTGATATCCATTCTATTGGCCAATGTGCAATCATTGGAAAATAAAATAGATGACCTATGATCAAGATTATACTTCAAACGGGACATTAAAAACTGTAATATCTTATGTTTCACCGAGTCGTGGCTGAGCGACGACATGGATAATATAGAGCTGGCGGGATTTTCCATGCACCGGCAGGACAGAGAAGCTATGTCTGGTAAAAACGAGGGGCGGGGGTGTGTGTCTATTTGTCAATAACAGCTGGCGTGCAATGTCTAATATTAAAGAGGTCTTGTGGTATTGCTCACCTGAAATAGAGTACTTTATGATAAGCTGTAGACCACACTATCTACCAAGAGAGTTCTCATCCATATTATTCATAGCCTTCTATTTACCATCGTAACCGATGCTGGCACTAAGACTGCACTCAACAAGCTGTACAAGACCATAAGCAAACAAGAAAATGTTCATCCAGAAGCGGCACTCCTAGTGGCCGGGGGCTTTAATGCAGGCAAACTTAATTCCGTTTTACCTGATTTCTACCAGCATGTCACATGTGCCATCAGAGGAAAAGAACTCTAGACTACTTTTACTCCACACACAGAGATGCATACAAAGCTCTCCCCCATCCTCCATTTGGCAAATCTGACCATAATTCTATCCTCCTGATTCCTGCTTACAAGCAAAAACTGAAGCAGGAAGTATCAGTGACTCGCTCAGTACAGAAGTGGTCAGATGACGCGGATGCTACGTTACAGGACTATTTTGCTAACACAGACTGGAATATGTTTAGGGATTCATAAAATGGCATTGAGGAGTATACCACCTCAGTCATCTGCTTCATCAATAAGTGCATTGACGACGTCATCCGACGTCCCGTACGTACATATCCCAACCAGAACCATGGATTACAGGCAGTATCTGCAATGAGCTAAAGGCTATAGCTGCCGCTGTAAAGGAGCGGGTCTCTTAATCTGGACAATTATAAGAAATTCCGCTATGCCCTATAATGAACCATCAAACAAGAAAAGCGTAAATACAGGATTAAGATTGAATCCTACTACACTGGCTCTGATGCTCATCGGAGGTAGCAGGCCTTGAAAACTAGTACGGACTACAAAGGGAAACCCAGCCGCGAGCTGCACAGTGACGCATGCCTACCAGACGAGCTAAATGCCTTTAATGCTTGCTTCAAGGCAAGCAACACTGAAGCATGCATGAGAGCACCAGTGGTTCTGGACGACTGTGTGATACATTTCTCAGTAGCCGATGAGCTAGACCTTTAAACATATCAACATTCACAAAGCCGCGGGGCCAGACATATTATCAGGACGTGGGCTCAAAGCATGCACAGACCAACTGGCAAGTGTCTTCAATTACATTTTCAACCTCTCCGTGACCGAGTCTGTAATACCTACATGTTTCAAGCAGACCACCATAGTCCATGTGCCCAAGGAAGCGAAGGTAACCTGCCAAAATGATTACCGCCCTCATAGCACTCACATCGGTAGCCATGAAGTGCTTTGAAAGGCTGGTCATGGCTCACAACAACAGCATCCTCCCGAGTTAACCCTTGCAACGCTGCTGGCCCAGACGGCATCCCAAGCCGCATCCTCAGAACATGCACAGACCAGCTGGCTAGTGTGTTTACGGACATACACTGTATTAAATCGCTCCCTATCCCAGTCTGCTGTCCCCACATGCTTCAAGATGGCCACCATTGTTCCTGTACCCAAGAAGGCAAAGATAACTGAACTAAATGACTACTGCCCATAGCACTCACTTCTGTCATCATCAAGGGCTTTGGGAGACTAGTCAAGGATCATATCACCTCCTCCTTACCAGCCACCCTAGACCCACTTCAGTTTGCATTCCTGCCCCATCAGATCCACAGATGACGCAATCTCAATCGCACTCCACTCTGCCCTTTCCCACCTGGACAAAAGGAACACCTATGTGAGAATGCTGTTCATTGACTACAGCTCAGCGTAGACAAAGGAGCTGATCGTGGACTACAGGAAAAGGTGGGCCGAACAGGCCCCCATTAACATCGATGAGCTTTAGTGAAGCAGGTCGAGAGTTTCAAGTTCCTTGGTGTCCACATCACCAATGAACTTTCATGGTCCAAACACACCAAGACAGTCATGACGAGGGCACGACAACACCTTTTTGCCCTCAGGAGACTGAACAGATTTGGCATGGGTCCCCAGATCCTCAAAAAGTTTACAGCTGCACCATTGAGAACATCCTGACCGGTTGCATCACCGCCTGGCACGGTAACTGCTCACCATCTGACCCTAAGGTGCCACAGAGGGTAGTGCGTATGGCCCAGTACATCACCGGGGTCAAGCTTCCTGCCATCCAGGACCTATATACTAGGCAGTGTCAGAGGAAAGCCCAAAAAATTGTCAAATACTCCAGTCACCCAAGTGATAGACTGTTTTCTTTGCTACCACATGGCAAGCGGTACTGGAGTGCCAAGTCTAGGACCAAAAGGCTCCTTAACAGCTTCTACCCCCAAGCCATAAGACTGATGAACAATTAATCAAATGGTCACCAGATTATTTGCATTGACACCCCTCCCCCTTTAGTTTTTTACACTGCTGCTACTCACTGTTTATTATCTATTCATCATCACTTCATGCCTACCTACCCCTTCCTTAACCCCTATGTGCAAATTACTTTGACTAACCTGTACCCCCTCACATTGACTCGGTACCTGTTCCCCCTGTATATAGCCTCGTTATTGTTATTTTTTTGTGTTACTTTTTATAATTCTTTACTTTAGTTTAATTTGGTATATATTTTCTTAACTCTTTCTTGAACTGCACTGTTGGTTAAGGGCTTATAAGTAAGCATTTCACGTTGAGGTCTACACATGATGTATTCGGCGCAGGTGACAATTAACGTTTGATTTGATTTGTAGGAGAGGATCTTCAGTTCCACCGAGTACAGAGGGTCAAAGGGGGCCGCACACAGGGTGTCCAAATCCAGCTCCAAGAACCCCTTTGGGCGCAATAGTTTTAGAGACCGGCCTGAGACAACGTTCTTGGCACCAGAACTCAAACGCTTGCCACTTATATGCATACAACCCTCTCGTGGAGGGTGCACTTGTGGACTAAATGGTAGCAATAACATTCAGAGGTAAACCTCTAGCCATCAGATTGGCTCTCTCAGGGGCAAGGCACATTGGAACCAAATATCCGGCCTTGCATGCCAAACCTGCCCGTTCGCCTGGAATGGCAGGTCCCTGTACGACGGGAGTTGCCACGGGTCCCCGCCTAAAAGGTGAATGATCTCCGTGAATCAAGGTTGCCTGGGCCAACGGGTAGCCTCCCGGCGGAACCTCTCCAACGTGGGCTGAATCACAACCACTGGTAGAAACGCAGAACGCAGGGTCCGAGGCCACTGGTGTGCCAGAGCGTCCGTTCCCAACGGGGCACTCAGGTCTCTCATTGACAAAAATAGATGACACTCCGGGTTTTCTCGAGCTACGTAAAGATCTAAGTCGGTGCTGCCGAACCGCTCTCATTTTTGGACAACCATCTGGGGTATAGTCTCCACTCCTGAGGAAGAGGCATTGGATAGCATATGGAATAGCCGCATCAATAATATTCCCAGAGGAATGACCACTATCATAGAAGCCATCATCCCCAGGAACTGATTGAAAATGTACCGTGCTCCGCAACCAAAATTGGGCCAAGCAGAGCTGGAATGGGACACCGTTTCTGGGGAAAGAAAAGTGTGATTTATGCATGAGTCTAACTCGAGATCAAGGATTGGAATGCACTGCAATGGGGTTGGACAGTGCTTTTTCTAGTTTACAATAAATCCTAGAGAATGAACATGGGACACTATCCTCAATGTTTTTAACACCGCTTGTTCCCTTGACTCTGCTACTATCAGCCAATCCACCGTCCAGATAGGCCAACACCCTCAGCCCCTGACCCCTCATGAGTCCCAGAGCTGCCTCCACTACCTTTGAAAAGATGTGAGTAGAGACGAATAAGACAAATGGAAAGACCAAATATTTTAGGCTATTGCCTCAAAATGGAGCCTCAGGAACTTTCTGTAACTAGGGAACTAAGTGCTGGAACTAAGTGCTTTTCATCACTAAAGAAACACCGGAAGCCATCCAGAGACACCAAGTCGTCATCCGAACCTGGGCCCTGTATGTCACCTTGGGAGACCGAACCAGCCAAGTCACCATCTCCTTGCTGGGAGGCTAGTTCCAGCTGTTCCAACCACATCCCCAAGTCCCTCTTCACTTCCCGCACCTCAAGGTACTGGCGTCCAGGAAAGGAAAGTACCCATCGGTAACTCCAAGCTTCCTCAAGAATGCTGCACATCTTTCCATGGAGTTTGCATGCAGCATGTGGCAATGCGCACACGGACTGGTTCAAACGAGGGCCGCCTGGGCGTGCTCCAAGTTGAGACAAACTACACATAAATCACCTGTGGAAGGCAGGGCTTCCAGCAAGACGCAGATTTCAACCGAAGTCGCAAGAGTGCGACTCCCCCATAATGTGTTGTACCGAAGTTGACTGACTGAAAGGGAACTCTTAAAGTATAGGTTGTTCCTGAGAAATGAACATCAGTTATTAGAAAGTCTGTGTGTGAGTCACTGAGTGTGTGTGTTGACGTTGGGCTTGTCATATTCACTTATTGTGTTATTGTATTCTTATTCTTGAAATCTATATCTGGATGCTCAGTGAGGTATGGCAGCCAACATGTTGTCAGCATCATTCTCTAGGAAGCTATGAGAGGCTATGATTACTGTTGTGGATATTGGCTTCGGCTCAAAAGGGAACGAGGTAGACTAATGCTGCCAGGGTCAGTGACCCAAAGTCCTCAGGTAAGTCTTCTGTTAGGAGCTTGTCTCTGCGTGTGTGTGTGAATGTGTGTACACTGCGTTTGTGTGTGTACGTCCATGAATGTGTCCATGTTCACATCCTCTTGACCCAACAGCACGTTTACTGTGTCCAACTACAGTACTAGCAATGATTGACAGTCCAGGACTTGTGCAGCGATAACTCACTTGTACCCATGATAATTGGCTCACTCCATCCTCTCTCCTTCAGTCATGAGTTGGTCTTGAGCAGTGGTGTAAAGTACTTAAGTAAAAATACTTGAAAGTTCTGAAATCATTTTTTGGGGTCATCTGTACTTTACTTTAGTATTTCTGTTTTTGACAACTTTTACTGTTACTTCACTACATTCCTAAAGAAAATGTACTTTCTCCTGCATACACTTTCCCTGACACCCAAAAGTACTCGTTACATTTTGAATGCTTAGCAGGACAGGAAAATGGTCCAATACACACACTTATCAAGAGAACATCCCTGGTTATCCCTACTGCCTCCGTCTAAAGTGTTGGAGTGTGCCCCTGGCTGTCCGTAAAATACAAAAAAAACAAGACAATTGTACCGTCTGGTTTGCTTAATATAAGGTATTTGAAATTATTTATACTTTTATTTTGATGCCTTAGTATATCGTAGCAATTACATGTACTTTTGATATTTAAGTATATTTAAAACCAAATACTTTTACTCAAGTAATATTTTACTAGGCAACTATCACTTTTACTTGAGTCATTATCTATTAAGGTATCTTTGCTTTTACTCAAATATGACACATGTGTACTTTTAAGGATATTATGTTGTTGTCAGGAAACTGATTAACATTTTGGTTTGGTTTCCATGTCGTGGCGGGAACAATGCCTGCAGACTTCAAGAAGCTACTGGAAAAAAGGATGGGTCAAATCTTACTATTTGTGTGTTCTCTAGTTTTGGCTGCATGAATAATATTGACCAAATATCTTGATAATAAAATATGTGGATATCCTTTTGTTCATAATTTCAACCCAAACTGAAATGAATCTCACATGTTAAAAATGTTGTAGCTTATCCATTCAGATTGTCATAATGATAGGATGGCAAATTTCAATGTTAAAAGGTTCAACTTTCAATGTTAGCATGACTAATTACTGTACCTGATATGGCTATTGAATAGCAGGTACAAATCTTGCATTGACTTTACAGAACACTAGAATAGTCAAAGAGCCTGTGTGAGGTAGATGGAATCCGTCCCACCCAGGTACTGGTGTGGGTTTCTGTGATCTCATTCTAATAAGATGTACTTTATTGACTTAGCTTTACGGTTATTGATGCCTATCGTTTTGCCAAAGCATCACAGTGCGATGCTTATAAACTAATACTAGGCTGAATAAGATTGCTTCTCCCTAGAGGGACTGAGCATTGCAGTACCCTACCCACCCAACAAGCTCTCAGTCTCACATCAGAATTAGAAATTCATCCATGTTTCTCAAACGTCAAATTTCAAACTGTTTTAAGGTTAAGTTTAGGCATTAACTCAGATTTTTTAAAGGTTAGGGTTACATTCAGGCATTACCTCCAAAATCTTAAGGTTAGGCATTAAGGGTTAAGGTTTCGGATAAGTTTAAAACAAAAAAGATAAAAAACAACTTTCTATCGCTGTATTCAAACGTGCAACCAGTTGCCGAAGTTGGCTCCCCTGCCTGTTCGGGCGGTGCTCGGCGGTCGTCGTCACCGGCCTACTAGCCGCCACCGATCCCTTTTTCCTTTTTCAGTTTGTTTTGTCTTATTAGTTGCACCTGTGTCCTATTATGTTTTCCTGATGGGCGTCCTTATTTAAGGCTAGGTAACCCGCCCTTGTTTTGTGCGGGATTATTCTCGTGTTACGTGTTTGTGTTATTAGGTGTATTCGTGCTCCGGACCTGGTACCCTATGTTTTGGGTTGGTCCATATTTTTCCGCGCCCTGTGTTGTGGCCATTGTTTTTGGTGCCATATTAAAGTGCACTTCTTCCTGTGGAACTCTCGGCTCTCTGCGCCTGATTCTTCCCTCACACACCTAGTCCCCCGTGACACAGAGGCAGATGTTTTGAAGTGATTAAGGTTAAGTTTAGGCATTAACTCTGATTTTCAAGGTTAGGGTTAAGTTTAGGCATTCAATCAAAATAGTTAAAGTAAGGTTTAAGGTTTGGGATAGGCTTAAAACAAAAAGGTATTTCTATCGCTGGATTCAAACATGGAACATTTGGCAGAAGTTTTGACTCAAATCTCCTTGAAAATATATGGCAAGACCTGAAAATGGTTATTTAGCAATTATCAACAACCAGAATAATGGGCAAATGTTTTTTAAAAAATCATAATAATGTTGCACAATCCAGGTGTGAAAAGCTCTTAAGCGTCTTATCCAGAAAGACTCACAGCTATAATCGCTGCCAAATGTGCTTCTGGGAAGTATTGACTCACGGGTGTGAATACTTATGTAAATGAGATATGTCTGTATTTAATTTCAAAACCAAATATGTTTTCACTTTGTCATTATAGGGTATTGTGTGTAGATGGGTGAGAAATAAAAAGGTGTAAAACATGTTTAATTCATGTTGTAGCACAAAGAAAATGTTTAATAAGTCAAGGAGTATGAATCCTTTCTGAAGACACTGTATGTTCCATTGGACATATCATTTGAAATGCTTCTGTTGAACTAAAACCAATTGCCTCTGCAAAGCATTTTTTTCACACTGAGCCGCAATGTAATTCACTTGCCTTACGATAACATGGGTCTGTTTCTTATCTCGATAATAGAGTTGGAGATTTCAAGCTGTCTGGAATGGAGACCATTATCAAACCTCTTATTAACTGGTCTCGAAATAGCTCCATTTTTATGGCAGCAATAAACTATTTGACAGGATTGTCCCATATAACAAACATAACTTTTCTGGATAAACAGAAATCTTCTTTTCTCTGGGACAAATGAAAACATTTTGGGCTGGCTCATCAGCTGTTGGATGAGGAAGAGAGGATGGCTGGGGTAATGGGATCCAGACGGTATTGCTGATATAAAAGGCAGGTAAGTTTAGATGAGACTAGGCCATTAAAACAAGCAGCAGCAGCTACCCTTTTCAATAGGAGTAGCCAAACATAGACTTAGACCAGACCCATTCATAAAATGAATGGAGGACAAGCCTCAAGCAAACTCTGTAATTTCCTTAAAAGTACATTTGATTACAGTGGAATTAAATGTGATGAGAGCTAAACCACACGAGAGAGGCCTGGAGTCCCCACCAGCAGAGATGGTTTTCCATATAAAACCACAACAGAGCCATACAGGTCGAGCATTGATTTGATAACTGTTATTTCCTAAATCTGAATGGGATTCATGGGCTACATGTGATAAACAAACATACAGCCAATAACACAATAGAAAAATATGTGTACAGTGTGTGCAAATGAAGTAAAGAGGTAAGGCAATAAATAGGCCAATAGTGGCGAAATAATTACAATTTAGCATTTTACACTGGAGTGATACATGTGCAGATGAGGATGTGCAAGTAGAAATACTGGTGTGCAAAACAACAGAAAAACAAAAACAAATATGGGGATGAGATGAGGGGATGAAATGTGTGCAGCCAGCCAGACGCACACATGCATGACACACATACAAACACAAACGGCCTATATGTTATCTCTACAGCTCTGAGACTTTTATGTGCTGTGAGGCAGTTGAGTGGATGAGGTGGGAAGCCCCAGACTGCTGCTGGTAACAGCCATGTGTGAGCCACATTGAGATGGCCTTGTGCAGTTCACACTGACTGGGCTATAGCGTGGGGCAGGTTCACAGGGGTCAGCCTGCGGAAGTGCTCTGTTTACTCTGCAAAGCCACACGGCTGCCAGGGTGAGACTCACAGATCTCTCAGAGCTCTGTTTAGGAGAAAATAGAAAAGAGATTTTGCAGCCTGGAATTTTCCCAGAAGAGAAACCTGTCGGCACGAAACACCTAGCTGCGTATGTAACAGTGGAGGTACAGTATATGACACAATACGCACAGCAAACGTAGGACATGGTTAGGATCTACAGTGTGTGTGTGTGTGTGTGTGTGTGTGTGTGTGTGTGTGTGTGTGTGTGTGTGTGTGTGTGTGTGTGTGTGTGTGTGTGTGTATACACAGTATGTGTCTGTATGAATTCTATGCTATTTCTGGACAGCTTCCTGGTTGCAGGACAGTAATTAATTGTCTCACAGCTGTTTTTTATTTTCTCCCGGCCTCCTGTGGTGTAATTCCACACACACAGCACAAAGCTCAAATAAAAAAACACAAACTTCAGGTCAGGACCATCCCAGTGCTGACACATCTGGCAGGCAGCGCAGAACACACAGCGCATCACTGGTCTAAACTCATCTCTAGTTAGAGTCCATTGAGTGTATTATGATTGATGTTTGAGTGAGTGTATTACACTGTGTTTGAGAGCATATGCATTATAAATACTTGCTACCACAAATTGTGACATACTGATTCTGAATTTTCTTGTGTGTGGACACTTAGACATTGACAATCATCTTTGTCATGTCTTTCACACACATACATATGCACACACGGTCACATGCACGTTTGCATGACTGTATGCATACGCACGCACGCAAGTACGCACGCACGCACGCACACACACACACACACACACACACACACACACACACACACACACACACACACACACACACACACACACACACACACACACACACACACACACACACACACACGCACACACACACACACATACTGGCGAGGCTGTGAGCACCAGCCAGGTCTCTTGATCACTCAGCGAATCATCCATTTTACAACCGTTTTCCTTTTCATTTCCTGAGGCGATGACCCAAACTCCCAGACTGAGCCTTGTAAATGGACCAGCATGTTTTAGGGGTTTGGACTTTGGACAGGGAGCATCTAAGGCATTTGATGGCAGGATGTTTAGTAACCGGTCTAGCTCCCCAAGGAGGCCAGGAGGGTGATCGTGTCCAGATGGTTTAACTCATGGAAATAGATCTTGCAACCAGTCCACTGGAGTGGCGCAGCAGTCTAAGGCACTCCATCACTGTGCAAGAGGTGTCACTACAGTTCCTGGTTCAAATCCAGGCTGTATCACATCCGGCTGTGATTGGGCAGTGCACAATTGGCCCGGAGTCATCTGGGTTTGGCCAGGGTAGGCTGTCATTGAAAATAGGAATTTGTTCTTAAGTGACTTGCCTAGTTAAATAAAGGTAAAATATATATATATATTTTTTTTACAACTATTCACTGCCTGGTCAGTTATTGAGCCCTGTTCTAAGTCTGACTCACACACCCATCAAGGTAATGTCCTGTATGCTTACAGTCTCAATGAGATCACTCTTTGATTCTAAGATAACATTACTGTATGTAGGTTAAGTAGGTTATGTTGCTATGTGAATGTTCAAGTGTATATCAAATCAAATCAAATTTGATTGGTCACATACACATGGTTAGCAGATGTTAATGTGAGTGTAGCAAAATGCTTGGGCTTCTAGTTCAGACAGTGCAGCAATATCTAACAAGTAATCTAACAATTCCCCAACAACTACTTAATACACACAAATCTAAAGGGGTGAATGAGAATATGTACATATAAATACACGGAAGAGCGATGGCCGAGTGGCATAGGCAAGGTGCAATAAAATGCAGTAGATACATATATGAGTGATGTAAGATACGTAAACGTTATTACATTGGCATTATTTTAAGTGGCATTGTTTAAAGTGACTAGTGATCAATTTATTAAAGTGGCCAGTGATTGAGTCTCAATGTAGGCAGCAGCCTCTCTGACTTAGTGATTGCTGTTTAGCAGTCTGATGGCCTTGAGATAGAAGCTGTTTTTCAGTCTCTCGGTTCCCAGCTTTGATGTACCTGTACTGACCTCGCCTTCTGGATGGTAGCAGTGTAAACAGGCAGTGGCTCGGGTGGTTGTTGTCCTTGATGATCTTTTTGGCCGTCCTGTGACATTGTGTGCTGTAGGTGTCATGGATGGCAGGTAGTTTGCCCCCGGTGATGCGTTGTGCAGACCGCACCACCCTCTGGAGAGCCTTGTGGTTGAGGGATGTGCAGTTGCCATACCAGGCTGTGATACAGCCCGACAGGATGCTCTCGATTGTGCTTCTGTAAAAGTTTGTCAGGGTTTTGGGTGACAAACCAAATTTCTTCAGTCTCCTGAAGTTGAAGAGGCGATGTTGCGCCTTCTTCACAACACTGTCTGTGTGGGTGGACCATTTCAGGTTGTCTGTGATGTGTTCGCTGAGGAACTTAAAAAAACGTTCCACCTTCTCCACTGCTGTCCCTTCGATGTGGATAGGGGGGTGCTCCCTCTGCTATTTCCTGAAGTCCACGATCATCTCCATTGTTTTGTTGACGTTGAGTGAGAGGTTGTTGTCCTGACACCACACTCCAAGTGCCCTCACCTCCTCACTGTAGGCTGTCTCGTTGTTGTTGGTAATCAAGCCCACTAATGTTTTTGTCGTCTGCAAACTTGATGATTGAGTTGGAGGCATGCTTGGCCACGCTGTCATGGGTGAACAGGGAATACAGGAAGGGGTTGATCACGCACCCTTGTGGGTCCCCAGTGTTGAGGGTCAGCGAAGCGAAGATGTTGTTTACTACCTTCAACACTGGTGGTGGCCCGTCAGAAGGTCCAGGACCCAGGGCCTCCAGCTTAATGATGAGCTTGGAGGGTACTATGGTGTTGAATACTGAGCTGTAGTCAATGAACAGCATTCTTACATAGGTATTCCTCTTGTCCAGATGGGATAGGGCAGTGTGCAGTGTGATGGCGATTGCATCGTCTGTGGACCTGTTGGAGCGGTATGCAAACTGAAGTGGGTCTAGGGTGTCAGGAAAGGAGGTGGTGATATGATCCTTGACTAGTCTCCCAAAGCACATCATGATGACAGAAGTGAGTGCTACGGACGGTAGTCTTTAAGATCAGTTATCTTTGCCTTCTTGGGTACAGGAACAATGGTGGCCATCTTGAAGCATGTGGGGACAGCAGACTGAGTTAGGGAGCGATTGAATATGTCCGTAAACACACCAGCCAGCTGGTCTGTGCATGTTCTGAGGACGCGGATAGGGATGCCGTCTGGGCCAGCAGCCTTGCGAGGGTTAACGCGTTTAAGTGTTTTACTCACGTTGGCCATGGAGAAGGAGAGGGGGAGCACAGTCCTTGTTAGCGGGCCGCGATGGTGGCACTGTATTATGCTCAAAGCGGGCAAAGAAGGTGTTCAGTTTGTCTGGAAGCATGACGTCGGTGTCCGTGATGTGGCTCGCTTTATTTTTGTAGGTCATAATTTCCTGTAGACCCTGCCACATACATCTTGTGTCTGATCCGTTGAATTGCGACTCCACTTTGTCCCTGTACCGGCATTTTGCTTGTTTGATTGCCTTGCGGAGGGAATAACTGCACTGTTTATATTCAGCCATATTTCCATGATTTAATGCGGTGGTTCGTGCTTTCAGTTTTGCGTGAATGCAACGGTTTCGGGTTAGGGTAGGTTTAAATAGTCACAGTGGGTACAACATCTCCAATGCATTTCCTTATAAACTCACTAACCGAGTCAGCGTATAGATCGATGTTGTTCTCTGAGGCTGACCAGAACATATCCCAGTCCGCTTGATCAAAACAATCTTGAAGAAGGATATTCCGATTGGTCCGGCCAGCGTGGAATGGTTAAAGTCAAATTAACTTCGATAAAATTCTTAGCTACAATAAATGCAGCCTCAGGATATATGGTTTCCAGTTTACATAGAGTCCAGTGAAGTTCCTTGAGGGCCGTCTTGATTTTTGCTTGAGGAGGAATGTACACAGCTGTGAGGATAACTGACGAGAACTCTATTGGGAGGTAATATGGCCGGCATTTGATTATAAGGAATTCTAGGTTGGGTGAGCAGAAGGACTTGAGTTCCTGTATGTTATGATTACACCATGAATCATTAATCATGAAGCATACACCCCCACCCTTCCTCTTCCCAGAGATGTTTATCTCTGTCGGCGCGATGCATGGAGAAGCTCGGTAGCTGAATGTTACAATCTCTGATGTCTCTCTGGAAGGCAACCCTTGCTTGAATTTTGTCTATTTTGTTGTCAAGAGACTGGAGATTGGCGAGTAGTATACTCGGAAGCGGTGGGCGATGTGCATGTCGTCGGAGCCTGACCAGGAGGCCGCTCCTTCTGCCCCTTCTGCGGCGCCGTTGTTTTGGGTCAGCTTCTGGGAATAGATCCATTGACTTGGCTGGTGGTCCCATTGACTTGGCTGAAAGTCGTATTCCTGGTCGTAATGTTGGTAAGTTGACGTCGCTCTTATATCCAATAGTTCTTCCCGTCTGTATGTAATAAGACTTCAGATTTCCTGGGGTAACAATGTAAGAAATAATAAAAAATATATAAAAAAATACTTCATTGTATCCTAAGGACTCAATGCAAGGCGCCATCCTGCTACAGCATATACAGTTGAAGTCGGAAGTTTACGTACACTTAGGTTGGAGTCATTAATACTCGTTTTTCAACCACTCCACAAATTTCTTGTTAACAAACTACAGTTTTGGCAAGTCGGTTAGGACATCTACTTGTGCATGACACAAGTCATTTATCCAACAATTGTTTACAGACAGATTATTTCACTTATGATTCACTGTATCACAATTCCAGTGGGTCAGAAGGTTACATACACTAAGTTGACTGGGCCTTTAAACAGCTTGGAAAATTACAAAAAACGATGTCATGGCTTTTGAAGCTTCTGATAGGCTAATTGACATAATTTGAGTTAATTGGAGGTGTACCTGTGGATGTATTTCAAGGCCTACCTTCAAGCTCAGTGCCTCTTTGCTTGACATCATGGGAAAGTCAAAAGAAATCAGCCAAGACCTCAAAAAAATTGTAGACCTCCACAAGTCTAGTTCATCCTTGGGATCAATTTCCAAATGCCTGAAGGTAACACGTTCATCTGTTCAAACAATAGTATGCAAGTATAAACACCATTAGTACACAGGAAGGAGACGGGTTCTGTCTCCTAGAGATGAACGTACTTTGGTGCAAGAAGTGCAAATCAATACCAGAACAACAGCAAAGGACCTTGTGAAGATTATGGAGGAAACAGGTACAAAAGTATCTATATCCACAGTAAAACGAGTCCTATATTGACATAACCCGAAAGGCCGCTCAGCAAGGAAGAAGCCACTGCTCCAAAACCGCCATAAAAAAGCCAGACTACAGTTTGCAACTGCACATGGAGACTAAGATCATAGTTTTTTGGAGAAATGTCCTCTGGTCTGATGAAAGAAAAATAGAACTGCACTTCACAAAATAGATGGCATCCTGAGGGAGGAACATTTTGTGGATATATTGAAGCAACATCAGTCAGGAAGTTAAAGCTTGGTTGTAAATGGGTCTTCCAAATTGACAATGACCCAAAGCATACTTCCAAAGTTGTGACAAAATGGCTTAAGGACAACAAAGTCAAGGTATTGGAGTGGCCATCACAAAGCCCTGACCTCAATCCTATAGAACATTTGTGGGCAGAACTGAAAAAACGTGTGCGAGCAAGGAGGTCTACAAACGTGACTCAGTTACATCAGGCGGAATGGGCCAGAATTCACCCAACTTATTGTGGGAAGGTTGTGGAAGGCTACCCGAAACTTCTGACCCACCGGGAATGTGATGAAAGAAATAAAAGCTGAAATAAATCATTCTCTCTACTGTTATTCTGACATTTCACATTCTTAAAATAAAGTGGTGATCCTAACTTGATCTAAGACATGGAATTGTTACTAGGATTAAATGTCATGAATTGCGAAAAACTGAGTTTGAATGTATTTGGCTAAGGTGTATGTAAACTTCGGACTTCATCTGTATACTGTAAGTCTGTAAGTATGTGTTTAGGCCAAGTAAGTGGAATTAGGCTAGCCTGTCAGCCACAGTAATGTATATTTAAAACAGCTCAGAAGAAGAAATTTGAGGCAATACAAGTGGCAGCAAGATTTCAGTTCGGCAGGAGCTTCGTTTTGAAATGTTTTATTGGCACACAGTAGTCAGTGTGGACATACCTATCTCCTCCAGTGCTCATTAAAGTTTAAATTACAACAGTTAAAAGCTTACAAGCCCCTCTATCGGAGCGTAACATTGAAAGTGTGACTCTCTTCGCATTCATTTCAGCCACCGTGTCGATGTCTCTCTGCCTCAGTGAGGAAAGCTTTAGATACAGAACCGCAGAGCCACAGCTGTACTTAGCTGTGCTCAGATGATAGTTATTATCAGGTTATCATCATCATCATCACCATCATCATCTTACCTGGTTCTGTGCAGGTGGAATCCCCATAGCACAGCCCCCCCCCACACACACACACCTGTAGACTGAGCTGTAAGTACAACTGTGCAGTTGACAGATGCCTCCAGAGACATGAATGAGTAGCTCTCTCTGAAATGACAACCAACTTGAAGCAAGGATTGCAATTATGTCAACTTTCCTTCCTGTTTTGTAATCCATACCATCACGTTTGGAAGGAACGTGAGTCCCGTGCAACACCGTTACAATAGAACCTTTGCCGTTTTTCCCTAGTAAACAATTGAAATCCAGTGTTTTATACTGAATATACAATATACAGTTGACTGACAAAATAAAGGAAATTAGGGATAGAACGAATGTAAAAAGCTGGTACTTTCACACAGGTGTATAATTAACATCCAATCATACTAAGGGTCAGGTATAAAAATGGTGGGCAGGCCCAGTTGCCCATTACTTTGACTACCAAGCCTAGAACAAGAGATCTCAGTGGCTTTAAAAGAGGTGTGATTGTTGGGGTATGTTTGGCAGGTGCTTCAGTGACGAAGACTGCTCAACTTGTTAATGTTTCACAATATGCTATGGCCATCTCAGTCACCACATTTCAACTCAATTAAACCCTTGTGGGAGATTCTGGAGCGGTGTCTGAGACAGCGTTTTCTACCACCAACAAAACACTTAAATGATGGAATTTCTTGTGGAAGAATAGTGTCGCATACCTCCAGACACTTGAAAAATCTATGCCAAGGTGCGTTTAAGCTGTTCTGGTGGCTAGTGGTGGCCCAACGCCTTATTAAGACACTATGCTGGTCTTTCCTTTATTTAGTCAGTTACCTGTGTATTTACACTCATTATTTTAGACTTACGAGGACATTGAGTTATTGTATTTCATGTATTAGGACATGGCAGTGTTGGCCTATGCCTGTAAACGTCAGAGAGAGAGAGAGAGAGAGAGAGAGAGAGAGAGAGAGGGGGAGAGAGAGAGAGAGAGAGAGAGAGAGAGAGAGAGAGGGGGAGAGAGATTGACAGACAGAGCGAGAGACAGAGAGGGAGGGAGAGCGAACCAACATTGTCAAAATCACATCCAGCAGGCTGTGGTTACCATGCCAAAAGCTAAACAGGCGTTTCATCGGCTTCTGGGGCTCAGATTTATATTCTGGTGCTTTGACTCTCAGGGCCATAAATCTGGCGGGTGTTAGTTAGCCTGGCTGGCCTGAAGAAGGGAGACAGGAGGCAGACAGGTAGGACAGCAGACCCAGGGCCTGTCCATGTCTCACACCAGACCTGGTAAACACTCACCACAGCTTTGGCAGCACCGCTACCGATAGATAAAGACCCTGGTGTGAGAACAGGCACCGGCAGGATGACTCATACCATACTGATAACACCTCAAGCGATCAGAAAACTTAGCAAGAGGTTTGCTAAGTTGCAACTCTTTTGGATTGTATATCTGCAAATGTACAGACAGCTCAGGCCCCTTTATATGTTGTCCACAATTGTCCACACTTAGCAGAACCACAAAGGCTTTGTTCACGGTTCTCTGGCAGGGGAGCTTCCTCAGCTGAAACAATAATGGAAATCAAGACCACGCCTTCTCTCCACGCCACACAGTGTCAATATTCTGTCTGGCTCAGAAAGTTTTTTTCCCTCTCATTCCCTTCTCATCTCCCTCTATTGTGTGAATCCCCATGTGTTTGGGGAAATTAATTCTGCTTCTTATTAGACATGGCCAATGTGACCCAGGCAGTGTCATACTCTATCTCAGCCAAGCACTATCGGGCACCTGCCAATTAGGATGAAACCATCACTCCCAATTAGCCAATCAAAACAGGATGTTGGGTCCCTATGAAGTACCAAAAAAGTATTGTACTGTGTTCAACAAAACACTACGGTTGAGCATGTGGGTGTCTTGAAGTGTTTTTCTCTCGGTAACTCAACACATGGATATGTTTTTAACACGGAGGATTGTGTGGTTTTAGAGAATAGTCAACAGTTTATCCCCTCTCAGACAACGGGGGTAATACTGACCGACACTGTTCTGAAAGCAAACGGAAAAGCTCTGCATCTCTCCATTTCAATTTTCTCTCTCTCTTTCTCTCCGTCTCACCAACAGAGATGATGGTTTAATTTACATAAATTGTGACTCTAGTGGCACTGACTGCAGATGAGTGTCCATTCAGCAGTGAGTGGGAGCTTCCCTTTTCATTACAAACACAAATTGGGACACAGAAACACTAGCCAAACAATGCCTGTGATGATAGTATTCTACTCATCCTTCAGTGTATTGTGTATTCACGTACAGATGTATGATCTTAATTTGACAAGTTTTGTCGCAGGAGTAAAATAATCCTGCAGCAGGAGGATTTGATTATAAAAAAAGTAAAAAATTAACTGGAAATTAGTTTTGATAGGCTAGAGTAGACTATAGTTTAGGTGTAGCCTATGGCTGCATTTCGGATACACTTGTATGTCATAGTGGTAGTGTGCGTGTTTAGTGCTTTTTGAGGTCGGTTCCATTATTGAGATCGGTTTCGGTTTCCATTATTAGAAAGTATTTTGGTCTGTATTTAAACATTTTTATTTTTTTACTTTAAATGAATTTTAAATAATGATATTAAATGATTTTAGAGCTTTTTAATGGTAATTCCAAATCCAAAAATAGTGAACTGTTAATTGGCAAATTCCATTGTCTCTGTCAGGCCCACGTTGGGTAGACAATAGAAAAATAGGACATCTCTATGAATTAATTAACATTTTCAGTTGTGTATATTACTTATCTGATCTGTTTCACCTGTCTTTTTGCTTGTCTCCACCCCCCACCAGGTGTCTCCAATCTCCCCTCATTATCCCCTGTGTATTTATACCTGTGTCCTCTGTCTGTTGCCAGTTCGTTTTGTTTGTCAGGCCTACCAGCATTTCCCCCTTTCTTTTCCATAGTTCCTGTTTTCTAGTTTTCCCGGGTTTGACCATTATGCCTGCCCTGACCCTGAGCCTGCCTGCGGTCCTGTACCTTGCTCCACCACATTACATTGGATTATTAACCTCTGCCTGCCCTGACCCTGAGACGGCCTGCCATTCTGTACCTTTTGGACTCATGATAGTACAAACTGGCCATGACCGACCCAGCAGACTCAGATCAGCTCCACAATGCTGTCTCCCTGCAAGGAACCAGCATTGGACGACACGAGGAGTTACTGCAATGTCTTATTGAGGGACTCCATACCCTGGCAGAACCATACCAGGCATTCGAGACATTGCTGGAGCAATTCTGCGGATTCCCCACTGGGCAGCGGGTCACATCCATAATCTCCCAATTTACCCCAGTGTCCTGAGAACCCTGCTTACCTCCTCTGGAGTGCTACGCTGGAGATTTCTCTCCCTGTGCTCCCTCATTTTCGAGCTGCAGCCTTCTTCATTCCTTTCGGGCCGCTAGAGGATAGTGTACATCATAACACTGGTGTCCGGGAGGGTACCCGCCTGGGCTACGGCGGTGTGGAAGCAACAGTCCGCTGTCTGCCTCAGTCTAGAGGAGTTTGTGGTGGAAGTTCGGGAAGGTGTTTGATGCTCTATTGTCCAGGAGAGAGGCTGCTTGTAAGCAGCTCTAGCTACGTCAAGACTCCCATAGTGTGGCAGACTACGGCGTGGATTTTCGCACGTTGTCGGCTGAGTGTGCCTGGAACCCGGAAGCATTGTTCGACGTGTTCCTTCACGGATTATCGGAGGTGGTCAAAGATGACCTTTTATGACCAGCTATGCTTTGACCATTCATAGCTTTGACCATTCGGATCGATGGGCGGCATCAAGAATGTAGGAGGGAGAGGGAATCTGTGCCCTGTAGCCCTCGTTCACCCTCGATTCCCACCTTCTCCTTGAAGAATCCCGGAGACCCCTGGAGTCTACATGTCCGAGTGAACCCGACGTCATCAGAGTTCTCTCGGGAATCACAGAGGGCTGCCGACACTCCTCCGTTGGAGTCCAGACACCTGGGCAGGGCTAGATTGACTCTGGCTGAGCACTTACGCCGACTCCACATGCAGAGCTGTCTATATTGTGGAGCTTAGGGACATTTCGTAGCTATCTGCCCATTTTCCTCTCCTTTTACTTGCACCTGCAAGGTAGTTTGCCCCCGGTGATGCGTTGTGCAGACCTCACTACCCTCTGGAGATTCTTACGGTTGTGGGCGGAGCAGTTGCAGTACCAGGCGGTGATACAGCGCGACAGGATGCTGTCTGCATCTGTAGAAGTTTGTGAGTGCTTTTGGTGAAAAGCCGAATTTCTTCAGCCTCCTGAAGTTGAAGAGGCGCTGCTTCACCTTCTTCACGAAGCTGTCTGTGTGGGTGGAACAATTCAGTTTGTCCGTGATGTGTACGCCGAGGAACTTAAAACTTACTACCCTCTCCACTACTGTCCCATCAATGTGGATAGGGGGGTGCTCCCTCTGCTGTTTCCTGAAGTCCACAATCATCTCCTTTGTTTTGTTGAGGTTGGAACACATGCCCCAGCTGTGTTCCAGGTTCTGGTTAAGGAGGTTCCCCACGACATTTTGAACCGGTTAGTCTTCATCTACCATGACGACATCCTCGTCTTCTCTTGCTCCACCCAAGAACATGTGCTCCACTTCTGACAGGTTCTCCAATGCCTCCTGGAGAACCCGCTTTTTGTGAAAGCGGAAAAGTGCGAATTCCATCGTTCCACCATCCCCTTTCCTGGGTTACATCATTGCTGCAGAGAGTGTACAGATGGATCCCGAGAAGGTGAGAGCAGTGGTGGATTGGCCCCAGCCTATGTCCAGGGTGCAGCTGCAATGTTTCCTGGGATTCGCCAACTTTGATCAAACTTTTATCCAGAGTTACAGCACCCTGGCTTCCCCCCTGTCTGCACTCACCTCTCCCATGGTTCCGTTCACGTGGTCCCCAGCTGCTGAACAGGCCTTCCGGGATCTCAAACACGGAACATCCGTTCATTGTGTGGACTGACCACAAGAACCTGGAATATCTCCTGGCTGGTCTTCTTCAACCACTGCCTGTCCCTCACCGTCCCTCGTCTCACTTATCCCTGGACTTCGTCATGGGTCTTCCCCTGTCGGATGGCAAGACCGCCATCATGACAGTGAACTGGTTTTCCAAAGCCGACCAATTCATTCCTCTCCGCAAGCTACCCTTTGCCAAAGAGACGGCCCAACTCATGTGCAGCACGTCTTCCGGATCCATGGACTCCCGGTGGACATGGTCTCCGACCGGGGTCCTCAGTTCTCGTCCCAGTTATGGAAAGCATTCTGCACGCTCATTGGGTCTTCAGCCAGCCTGTCCTCGGGGTTCCACCCCAGTCCAATGGCCAGCCGAGGCAAGTTAACCAAGAACGGCTCTTCACTGCCTGCTCTCCACCAACCCCACCACCTGGAGCCAGCAACTAGGGCGTTTGTTGAATACGCCTGCAACACCCTTCCTTGCTCTGTCAAGGGTCTCTCGCCCTTTAAGTTTTCCCTGGGTTATCAGCCCTCGCTCTTCTCTGAGAAAGAGTTCGACATACCTTCAGTTCAGATGTTTGTCCGCTGCTGTCGTCGTACCTGGAAGAGAGCCCAGTCGGCCCTTCTCAAAACCACCTACAGGTATCGACGTCAACGGACCCTGGCTCCCCGGTATTGTCCGGGTATTGTCTCGGGCAGAAGGTATGGCTGTCCACCCAGTATCTGCCCCACCGTACCCTCCCTATACATCCCACTTTTCATGTGTCTAAAAATCAAACCCATAGACAGCCCAACTCATGTACAGCACGTCTTCCGGATCCATGGACTCCCGGTGGACATGGTCTCATACCGGGGTCCTCAGTTCTCGTCCCAGTTATGGAAAGCATTCTACACGCTCATTGGGTCTTCAGCCAGCCTGTCCTAAATGATATCATAACCGCCATCTATAAAAGACAGTACTGTGCAGCCGTCTTCATAGACCTGGCCAAGGCTTTCGACTCTATCAATCACCATATTCTTATCGGCAGAGTCAATAGCCTCGGTTTTTCTAATGACTGCCTTGCCTGGTTCACCAACTACTTTGCAGACAGAGTTCAGTGTGTCAAATCGGCAGTCTCTATGGGGGTACCACGGGGTTAAAGACTTGTTTCTCTGCATATATCAATGGTGTTGCTCTTGCTGCGGGCGATTCCCTGATCCACCTCTACGCAGACGACACCATTCTGTATACTTCTGGCCCTTCCTTGGACACTGTGCTCTCTAACCTCAAAACAAGCTTCAATGCCATACAACACTCCTTCTGTGGCCTCCAACTGCTCTTAAACGCTAGTAAAACCAAATGCATGCTTTTCAACCGTTCGCTGCCTGCACCCGCACGCCCGACTAGCATCAACACCCTGGATGGTTCCGACCTAGAATATGTGGACATCTATAAGTACCTAGGTGTCTGGCTAGACTGCAAACTCTCCTTCCAGACTCATATCAAACATCTCCAATCCAAAATCAAATCTAGAGTCAGCTTTCTATTTCGCAACAAAGCCTCCTTCACTCACGCCGCATAACTTACCCTAGTAAGACTGACTATCCAACCGATCCTCGACTTCGACGATGTCATCTACAAAATAGCTTCCAATACTCTACTCAGCAAACTGGATGCAGTTTATCACAGTGCCATCCGTTTTGTTACTAAAGCACCTAATACCACCCACCACTGCGACCTGTATGCTCTAGTTGGCTGGCCCTCGCTACATGTTCGTCGCCAGACCCACTGACTCCAGGTCATCTACAAGTCTATGCTAGGTAAAGCTCCGCCTTATCTCAGTTCACTGGTCACGATGGCAACACCCACCCGTAGCACGCGATCCAGCAGGTCTATCTCACTGATCATCCCTAAAGCCAAAACCTCACTTTCCTTCCAGTTCTCTGCTGCCTGCGACTGGAACGAATTGCAAAAATCTCTGAAGTTGGAGACTTTTATCTCCCTCACCAACTTTAAACATCAGCTATCTGAGCAGCTAACCGATCGCTGCAGCTGTACATAGTCCATCGGTATATAGCCCACCCAATTTACCTACCTCATCCCCTAGCTGTTTTCATTTTATTTACTTTTCTGCTCTTTTGCACACCAGTATCTCTACCTGCACATGTTCATCTGATCCTTTATCACTCCAGTGTTAATCTGCTAAATTGTAATTATTCATTCCTATGGCCTATTTATCGCCTACCTCCTCATGCCTTTTGCACACAATGTATATAGATTATTTTTTTTCTACTTTGTTATTGACTTGTTTATTGTTTATTGTTTACTCCATGTGTAACTCTGTGTTGTTGTCTGTTCACACTGCTATGCTTTATCTTGGCCAGGTCGCAGTTGCAAATGAGAACTTGTTCTCAACCAGCCTACCTGGTTAAATAAAGGTGAAATAAAAAAATAAAAAAAATAAAAATGTCTCACAGCCCTTTGTCCAGTGTGTGCAAAGCTGGCATCAAGGCAGAGGGTGGCTACTATGAAGAATCTCAAATATAACATATATTTAGATTTGTTTAACACTTTTTTGGTTACTACATGATTCCATATGTGTTATTTCATAGTTTTGAAGAAAGACCCTGGAATGAGTAAGTGTGTCCAAACTTTTGACTGGTATACTGTATATATATATATGGTTAATCGTTCATATCTATCTTGTGGTATTTAATCTATATACAATAACAGTTGTTGATGTGTATGGCTGCAGCTCAGATACATTTTAATGTTGCGGTAGTAGGACCTACAATAGTAGTGTCACGTTCTGACCTTAGTTCTTTTATTATGTCTTTGTTTTAGTATGGTCAGGGCGTGAGTTGGGTGGGTTGTCTATGTTCGCTTTTCTATGATTTGCTATTTCTGTGTTTGGCCTGGTATGGTTCTCAATCAGAGGCAGCTGTCAATCGTTGTCCCTGATTGAGAACCATATTTAGGTAGCCTGTTTTCTATTGTGTTTCGTGGGTGATTGTTTTCTATTTTCTGTTTATTGTGTTGCACCTGACGGAGCTGTTTCGGTTGTTCTCTTTTGTTACTTTGTATTTAGTGTTTACTTCCGTTTATTAAAAGGATGAACACTTACCAAGCTGCGCATTGGTCTGACATTTCTTACTCCTCGTCAGAGGAAGACGAACGTTACAAGTAGGACATTTATTCTGTCTGGTGCTTTAGCACTTGAATGAGCGAGAGTGATAGAAAACTGTGGGTTTTCAGCGAATGTATGTAAATCACATGGCTCATTTGAATTTCCTGTGGCACAGGAAAATTCTCAGTAACAACAGAGATATCAAATTAAGATACCTCACTTATGTTGTACTGAAAGACGCATCTAATGATTTATAGCGTAAGCTATCCTTAGCTTTCAGAAATAAAACAACATCAGAAATATAAGAGAGAACGTGAGGACAGAAAATACGTTCTTCATATCCACGATTCATGAAATGATGAGCTATCACAATGATCATATGATGACATGACAGATAAATAGGCCTGGGAAAATTCAAATGGGAACGCTATAAACTACAAACTATCTGATTGATCTTGAAATCCCTGATTGAGATCAGCAAACAGAGAGACTTTGGGGTTATGGTGTTTGATCACTAATGTGATCACAATCTGAAAGGGAACCTTTTATTAGCCCCATCACACATTGATACACCTGCTGGTAGCTACTGGCACAAGTATTACTTCCACCCGATTATTACCCTGATTTGTGCTAATGTGTTCACGCTTTAGTCACTCACTGACTACCACTGAGAGAGAAGGAGGGATGGTAGAGAGGAGAGAGCGAGCAAGAGTGAGAGCGAGGAGGAAAGGAAAGGAGAGGAGCAGGCTAAGGATTGTGGGATAAAACACAACTATTGAGAGGTCATCCAATGAGGTTAGACAAATAGGTCTACTACTGCTGTAGACAGACAGGCAGTTCTGAGATGGACCAGAGGGAGGGATGACTCAGGAGAGAACGGTCAGACGGTCATGGTCAAGGCCTTGGAACCAGACTATCTCAATCCCCTGGAGGGACAACTCAAACATACACGCACGCACGCACGCCCGCCCGCCCGCCCACACACACACACACACACACACACACACACACACACACACACACACACACACACACACACACACACACACATTTACAAAGCCCTTTTACATCAACAGATGTCACAGAGTGCTTATACAGAAACCCAGCCTAAAACACCAAACATCAAGCAATGCAGATGTAGAAGCACAGTGGCTAGGAAAAACTCACCAGAAAGGCAGAAACCTAGGAAGAAACCTAGAGAGGAACCAGGCTCTGAGGGGTAGCCAGTCCTCTTCTGGCTGTGCCGAGATTATAAGAGTATATGGCCATTAGGGCCAGATAGTTCTTCAAGATGTTCAAACATTCATAGATGACCAGCATGGTCAAATATTAATCATAGTGGTTTTAGAAGGTGCAACAGATCAGCACCTCAGGAGTAAATGTCAGTTGGCTTTTTAGCCGAGCATTCAGAGGTCAAGACAGCAATTGCGGTAGAGAGGGAGGGAGAAAGAGAGAGCAAGAGAGATAGATGGAGAGGGAGAAGGAAAGAGTGTCGAAAACAGCAGGCTCAAAACAAGGTAGCACTTCCGATGAACAGATCAGGGTTTCATAGCCACAGGCAGAACAGTTAAAACTGGAGAAGCAGCATGACCAGGTGGACTGGGGACAGCCAGTATTCATCAGGCCAGGTAGTCCTGAGGCATGGTCCTAGGGCTCAGGTCCTCCGGGAAGGGAGTGAGAGATGGGGGAATTAGAGGGATCATACTTAAGTTCATACAGGACACCAGATAGACAGGAGAACTTCACCAGATAGGACAGACTGACCCTAGTCCCCCAGCACAGACAATCGCAGCATAGATACTGGAGGCTGAGACAGGGGGGGTTGGGAGACACTGTGGCCCTGTCCGACGATACCCTCGGACAGGAACAACCAGGCAGGATATAACCCCACCCACGTTGCCAAAGCACAGCCCCCACACCACTAGAGGGATATCAACAGACCACCAACTTACTACCTCGAGAGAAAGCTCAGTATAGCCCACAAAGTTCTCCTCCACCACCCAAGCCCGAGGGGGCGCAAAACTGGACAAGAAGATCAGAACCTACTCAAGTCGAGTATAGCGGGGGGAAAAGCATGGCACGACTTGACGCACCCCTTTATAGGGGCGGCATCGAAGAGCTCTAGTAAGACAGTGACTCATCCCCCGTAATAGGGTCAAAGGCAGAAAATCCCAGTGGAAAGGGGAGCCGGCCAGGCAGAGACAGCACGGGCGGTTCGTCACTCCAGTGCCTTGCCATTCTCCTTCGCACCCCTGGGCCAGACAACACTCAATCATAGGACCTACTGAAGAGATGAGTCTTCATTAAAGACTTAAAGGACAAGACCAAATTTACGACTCTCACATGGATAGGCAGACCATTCCATACAAATGGAGCTCTATAGGAGCAATTTTACGAAGATGGATAAAACTACCCTTGAAATATTCTTGATATGTTTGTCAAAAGAGAGATCTGGGTCCAGAGTAACATAGAGGTCCTTCACAGTTTTATTTGAGATGACTGTACAACCATCAAGTCTATTGTCAGATCAAATAGCAGATATCTTTGTTTCTTGGTACCTAGAACTAGCATCTCTGTTTTGTCTGAGATTAAAAGTAAAACATTGGTCACCATCCACTTCCTTATGTTTCCAGGCTTCCAGGGTAGGCAATTTTTGGGCTTCCCCATATTTCATCTAAATGTACAGCTGTGTGTCGTCCGCATATCAGTGAAAGTTGACATTGTGTTTCCCGAACATCACCAAGAGGTAGAATATATATTAAAAACAATAGTGGTCCTAAACGGAACCTTGAGGTACACCGAAACGTAACATTGATTTGTATGAGGACAAACCATCCACACAGACGGAATTATATCTTTCCGACAGATTAGATCTAAACCAAACAAGAACTTGTCCTTGTAAACCAATTAGGGTTTCAAATCTCTCCAAAAGAATGTGGTGATTGATGGTGTCAAAAGCGGCATTAACGTCTAGGAGCATGAGAACACATGCAGAGCCATGGTCTGATGCCATTAAAAGCCAATTTACCACCTCCACGAGTGCTGTCTCAGCACAATGATGGGGTCTAATTATTAAGGCACTAATTAAGACATTATTTGTCTTCAGGAAGGCAGTGAGTTGCTGTGCAACATCTTTTTCATTTTTTTTTGTAGACGAACGGGAGATTCGATATAGGCCAATAGTGTTTTTAATTTTCCGGGCAAGATTTGGCTTTTTCATGAGAGGATTTATTACTGCCGTTGTTAGGGAGTTTGGTACACATCCAGAGGATAGGGAACGGTTAGGAGGTTATAGGAGGGCCAAGCACAGGAAGGCGCTCTTTCAGTAGTTTAGTTGGAATAGGGTCCAGTAGGCACATGACTATCTTTGTGAATGTGTCGAGAGATACAGGATTCAAAAACTTGAGTGTCTCCATTGATCCGAGGTCCTTGCAGTTCTGTGCAGTCTCAGGACAATGAAGTTTTGTAGAAATACGCAGATTTAAAGAGGGGTCCGTAATTTGCTTTCTAATGATCATGATCTTTTCGTCGTAAAATTTCATGACTTCATCACTTGGGGAATGCTGATTTTGAGTTAGCTTTGCGACAGTATCAAAAATGGCCTGCACCCTCTCTTACTGTGGAGCTAGAGGAGTTAGAGCACTGTCAATGTTGAGGCACACACACACACACACACACACACACACACACACACACACGTAGCATAGAGCGTCCTTTAAACATACAGTACTCCCCACACACAGAACACACAATAACTTTTAAACTCATCAACAATATATTGCTTTGTGCTTGCCTTGCATACATCATGTGTCTGTGTGAATATATGACTCTAAGCTTGCATGGGCCTGCCCTGCAAACCTCCAGAAGTGCTCATGTGTCACTTTAATTTAATCGTGTTAGAGCTATAGGTTGAGCCGCCCTGAAAGAAATAGAGGGATAGTAGTGTCAATTGGTTGAGGAAGGGCACAGTTAGAGGTTAAAAGGACCATACTTAAACACTCTAGCAACAAACCCCGAGGTGATGAAGCCCAGCTGTCTCACTGTTTAAAGGAGATTGAAGAGAGAAAGATGGAAGGAGGAGGAGAGGAGACCTTTTCCCACAAAACTATAAATGAGGGAGCTATGTGGCGTGTAGAGACACCCCAGCAGTGAAGCCACGTGAAACAACCCATTTATGAATGGAACAGTTGGATTTATCATGCAGATGAGCTTGTTCACTTTATTTCCACCAAAACATGTCTCTTTCACTTAGCTTCATGACACATGGAGGTTACATGTGTGGTGTGTTGTATTGCTACATTATTAGAAATGACATTAAAAAGCTTTTATATTTTAGTAGAACCAAACCCACACTTTTTCTCACAGATCGCAAGTCTTGCCTTCGCAGGAAATTAAACAAACTTGAAAGTAAAATAAAATAAAGTTGAATGAAATAAAACAAAGTACTCCGTATGCTGCACGTTTAGTTGTATTTACCACAGCCCCACAGAAACACTACACAGCCAGAGCAGAGAAAGAAATACAGTGCATTCGGAAAGTATTCAGACCCCATCACTTTTTCCACATCTTGTTACGTTACAGCCTCATTCTGAAATGGATTAAATTCATGTTGTTCCTCATCAATCTTCACACAATACACAATAATGAACACACACACACACACAGTTGAAGTCGGAAGTTTACATACATTTCGGTTGGCGTCACTAAAACAGATTTTTCAACCACTCCACAAATTTCTTGTTAACAAACTATAGTTTTGGCAAGTCGGTTAGGACATATACTTTGTGCAGAACAAGTACATTTTCCAACAATTGTTAACAGACAGATTCTTTTTAAAAATTTTATTTGATTTATTTCACCTTTATTTAACCAGGTAGGCTAGTTGAGAACAAGTTCTCATTTGCAACTGCGACCTGGCCAAGATAAAGCATAGCAGTGTGAACAGACAACAAAGAGTTACACATGGAGTAAACAATAAACAATAAACAAGTCAATAACACTGTAGAAAAAAAAGAGTCTATATACATTGTGTGCAAAAAGAGGAGGTAGGCGAATAATTACAATTTTGCAGATTAACACTGGAGTGATAAATGATCAGATGGTCATGTACAGGTAGAGATATTGGTGTGCAAAAGAGCAGAAAAGTAAATAAATATAAACAGTATGGGGATGAGGTAGGTAAAATTGGGTGGGCTATTTACTGATAGACTATGTACAGCTGCAGCGATCGGTTAGCTGCTCAGATAGCAGATGTTTGAAGTTGGTGAGGGAGATAAAAGTCTCCAACTTCAGCGATTTTTGCAATTTGTTCCAGTCACAGGCAGCAGAGAACTGGAACGAAAGGCGGCCAAATGAGGTGTTGGCTTTAGGGATGATCAGTGAGATACACCTGCTGGAGCGCGTGCTACGGGTGGGTGTTGCCATCGTGACCAGTGAACTGAGATAAGGCGGAGCTTTACCTAGCATGGACTTATAGATGACCTGGAGCCAGTGGGTCTGGCGACGAATATGTAGCGAGGGCCAGCCAACTAGAGCATACAGGTCGCAGTGGTGGGTGGTATAAGGTGCTTCAGAAGTCGAGGATCGGTAGGATAGTCAAGGATAGTCATTTCACTTATAATTCACTGTATCACAATTCCAGTGGTCAGAAGTTTACATACACTAAGTTGACAGTGCCTTTAAACAGCATGACAAATTCCAGAAAACGATGTAATGGCTTTAGAAGCGTCTGATAGGCTAATTGACATCATTTGAGTCAATTGGAGGTGTACCTGTGGATGTATTTTAAGGCCTACTTTCAAACTCAGGGCCTCTTTTCTTGAAATCATGGGAAAATCAAAAGAAATCAGCCAAGACCTCAGAAAATAATTGTAGACCTTAACAAGTCTGGTTCATCCTTGGGAGCAATTTCTAAACCCCTGAAGGTACCACGTTCATCTGTACAAACAATAGTACGCAAGTATAAACACCATGGGACCACGCAGTCATCTTACCGCTCAGGAAGAATACGCGTTCTGTCTCCTAGAGATGAACGTAGTTTGGTGTGAAAAGTGCAAATCAAACCAGCAAAGGACCTTGTGAAGATGCTGGAGAAAACAGGTACATAAGTATCTATATCCACAGTAAAACGAGTTGACATAACCTGAAAGACCACTCAGCAAGGAAGAAACCGCCATAAAAAAGCCAGACTACAGTTTGCAACTGCACATGGGGACAAAGGTAATACTTTTTGGATACATTTTGATGAAACAATATTAGAACTGTTTGGCCATAATGACCATCGTTATGTTTGGAGGAAAAGGGAGAGGCTTGCAAGCCGAAGAACACCATCCCAACCATGAAGCACAGGGGTGGCAGTATCATGTTGTGCTTTGCTGCAGGAGGGACTGGTGCACTTCACAAAATAGATGGCATCATGAGGGAGGAAAATTATGTGGATATATTGAGGCAACATCTCAAGACATTGGTCAGGAAGTTAAAGCTTGGTCGCAAATGGGTCTTCCAAATGGACAATGACCCCAAGCATATTTCCAAAGTTGTGGCAAAATGGCTTAAGGACAACAAAGTCAAGGTATTGGAGTGGCCATCTCAAAGCCCTGAATCCTATAGAAAATTTGTGGGCAGAAATTAAAAAGCGCATGCGAGCACGGAGACCTACAAACCTGACTCAGTTACACCAGCTCTGTCAGGAGGAATGAGACAAAATTCACCCAACTTATTGTGGGAAGCTTGTGGAAGGCTAGGCAAAACGTTTAACCCAAGTTAAACAATTTAAAGGCAATGCTACCAAATACTAATTGAGTGTATGTAAACTTCTGACCCACTGGGAATGTGATGAAAGAAATTAAAGCTGAAATAAGTCATTCTCTCTACTATTATTCTGACATTTTACATTCTTAAAATAAAGTGGTGATCCTAACTGACCTAAAACAGGCAATTATTACTAGGATTAAATGTCAGGAATTGTGATAAACTGAGTTTAAATGTATTTGGCTAAGGTGTATGTAAATTTGTGGAGTGGTTGAAAAATGAGTTTTAATGACTCCAACCTAAGTGTGTGTGTGTGTGTGTGTGTGTGTGTGTGTGTGTGTGTGTGTGTGTGTGTGTGTGTGTGTGTGTGTGTGTGTGTGTGTGTGTGTGTGTTGTGGCAAAGAAGGGGGTTGAGTGATAAATGGCAGATATGTGAGAGCAGAAATTATAAACGGTCTCTGCCCGATCTTTAAAATGGCCTCCCTGATCGGAAATTCCGATCACAACATGGCCGAATGCCAAAACTACAAGTCCCAGAAGCAAGGGGAACACTCAGAAGGTGGAGCCGACCCACACATAATGGGTCAAGAAAAACCAGGAAGAGAGAGAAAGGGTTGGAAGGATCTATGAACCATAGAGGAAAAGACAATAGATATTGACTGGATTTACCGTGTATGAGCTGGACTGTTTTGGACTTACCTGTTGGCGTTTGGACCTGGACCTACCGAGAACCCGATTCGTGTACCGAACCCTGCTATCCTTGACCTTGCCTACGGCCTGGATGGACCAGGACGGAGAAACAAACACATAGGTACTGTCCTATTCGAAAGAACTCTCATTCTGGGGTGATTTGGTGACAGTTTCCCACTTAATTTGTGACAAACGATCATAACCTGAAGAGGTTTGCCACAGTGTATATATTTATATATATATATATATATATATACATACACATATATAATATACATACACATATATATATATACATACACATGTATATACATACACATATATATATACATACACATATAAAAATAAAAACCTTATTTACATGAGTTTTCCGACCCCTCGAGCTCAGGTACATCCTGTTTCCATTGATCATCCTTGAGATGTTTCTACAACTGGATTGGAGTCCACCTGTGGAAAATTAATTGATTGGACATGATTTGGAAAGGCACACACCTGTCTATACAAGGTCCCACAGTTGACAGTGCATGTCAGAGCAAAAACCAAGCCATGCGGTTGAAGGAAGTGTCCGTAGAGCTCCTAGACAGGATTGTGTCAAAGCACAGATCTGGGGAAGGGTACCAAAAAATGTCTGCAGCATTGAAGGTCCCCAAGAACACAGTGGCCTGCATCATTCTTAAATGGAAGAAGTTTGAAACCACCAAGACTCTTCCTAGAGCTGGCCGCCCAGCCAAACTAAGCAATTGGGGAAGAAGGGGCTTGCTCAGGGAGGTGACCAAGAACCCAATGGTACCTCTGACAGAGCTCCAGAGTTCCTCTGTGGAGATGTTAGAACCTTCCAGAAGGGCAACCATCTCTGCAGCACTCCACCAATCAGGCATTTATGGTAGAGTGGCCAGATCTAATCCACTCGTCAGTGAAGTGCACATGACATCCCGCTTAGAGTTTGCCAAAAGACACCTAAAGGACTCTCAGACCTTGAAAAACAAGATTCTCTGGTCTGATGAAACCAAGATTGAACTCTTTGGCCTGAATGCCAAGTGTCACGTCTGGAGGAAAGCAGGCACCGCTCATAACCTGGCCAATACCATCCTTACGTGAAGCATGGTGGTGGCAGCATCATGCAGTGGGGTTGTTTTCCAGCAGCAGGGACTGGGAGAATAGTCCAGTTTGAAGGAAAGATGAACGGAGCAAGGTACAGAGAGGTCCTTGATGAAAACTTGCGCCAGAGCACTCAAGACCTCAGGCTGGGGCGAAGGTTCACATTTCAACAGGACAATGACCCTGAGCACACAGCCAAGACAACACAGGAGTGGCTTCGAGACAAGTCTCTGAATGTTCTTGAGTGGTCCAACCAGAGCCTGGACTTGAACCCGATCAGACATCTCTGGAAAGACATGAAAATAGCTGTGCAGTGACGCTCCCCATCCAATGTGACAGAGCTTGAGAGGATCTGCAGAGAAAAATGTGAGAAACTACCCAAATACAGTTGTGCCAAGCTTGTAGTGTCATACCCAAGAAGACTCGAGGCTGTAATCGCTGCCAAAGGTGCTTCAACAAAGTACTGAGTAAAGGGTCTGAATACTTATGTAAATGTTATGTCAGTAAAAAAAAAGAAAATATGAATATGAACTGTTTTTGCTTTGTCATTATGGGATATTGTGTGTAGATTGATGAGGATCATTTACATTTTTTCATAAATTTTATACTTGGGCAGTAATGTAACAAAATATGGAAAAAGTCAAGTGGTCTGAATACTTTCCAAATTCACTGTATGATAATTTTGTAGGGAATTCTTCACTATGGTCATGTAACAAAAAATAAAATAGCCTTTAGCTAAGTAACATAAAATAAAGTTTAATAAAATAAAATGAAGGACTTCTTATGCAGTGCTTTTCATTCCCCACAGAAAAGTTTCAGAGCCAGAGCAGATAGCCAAAGATGTGAATTTTCTGGAGAAAGTCTGTATTGCTAGTGATATACCAAGGCCAGAAAAGATCATATTCAATGTAAAAACACACGTGATATACACTGTATGCCCTCTTCCAAGGAGAGGAACAGAGAAGCAGCTTCAAAGGTTTTTACGGGAGGGAAATTCCATGGTATTGGACTAATATTTAGCGATAATAAGGCCTGTCTGTCATGTAATTTCCATTTCCAGCCATACAGACTGTCTTTGATATATCTGAGCCCTTATGAAAAAAAGATGGCAGTTAGAGTGCAGTATAACTGCAGTATGCTACACATACTGCATCCAAAATAACACAATTGTTTTACTGCAGTAATTTTGCAGTGTAACTGCAGTTATTCTGCAATTACTGCATCCAAAATACCACAGTTGACTGCAGTTACTGCACTGTTTCAAAACTGCAATCTTTTTTAGTAAGGGACAAAACGCAATCCTATTGAAGTATTCTTATTTCCTTGAGATCTTCCCACTCCCTCTCTGAAGCATAGTAAAGACACTCTTTGACACGTCTGAACCACCGCAGCAAAGAGACAGTTATAACCGTAAGCAAGATGTCCATTAGCAGGTCAGCAATGTCTGCGATCCAGCAATCTACTAAGTACTCTCTCTCTCCCTGGAAGGGCTTCATACTGAGGTGTGTCACCATGGAAACAAGGGCTCCCCCAGGAACCCAGTCAGTGAGCCAGTCTATAGGAAGATAGAGCGTTTCGCAGGATCCCTCACTTGCCTTTGCCCCTGTGTGTGTGTGTGTGTGTGTGTGTGTGTGTGTGTGTGTGTGTGTGTGTGTGTGTGTGTGTGGGTAAGTAAAGAAATAAAACAACAGTAAAAAGACATTTGAAAATAAGAGTAGCAAGGCTATATACAGACACCTGTTAGTCAGGCTTATTGAGGTAGTATGTACATGTAGATATGGTTAAAGTCACTATGCATATATGATGAACAGAGGGTAGCAGTAGTGTAAAAAGAGGGGTTGGTGGGTGGTGGGACACAATGCAGATAGCCCAGTTAGCCAATGTGCGGGAGCACTGGTTGGTCGGGCCAATTGAGGTAGTATGTACATGAATGTATAGTTAAAGTGACTATGCATATAAGATAAACAGAGAGTAGCAGCAGCGTAAAAGAGGGGTTGTGGGGGGCACACTTAGGTCCCTAAGGAGAGTGAAAGTGTTAGAACTCCAGCACAGAGATGTGGAGAGGCACAGGCATCCTTGCTGAGTGCGGAATGTTGGGGGGAATAAGTGACAGCATGCCATACACAAACATTATTTATATTGCGTGCGAGAGATAATGTTTTTAGTTCACACATTGTTGTTGGCAGCCTTTGAAATCTTCAACGGTTACGTAGTCGCTAGCATGAGGGCAAGATTCTTCTTCGTTGGTGCATATCTTTATTGGAAGAGCACATCAGCATGCTTTCTTTTTTTCACTATCATGGAAATGCTGATTGAATGAAAATGAAATAACTACAGGGAGAAAAGTTTCCCATACTCTAGTGCTGACGATTCTTTTAAAGGGCGGTTATGGTTTGCCATGGTAGTTTCTGGTCAAATGAAAGTTGGTTTTACAGAATCCATACAGGGCACTTCTGCCCAGAGGAAATGCTTGGACGCTGGATCCTTCCACTGCTCTAAGTTTATCCACTCTTTTCTCACACAGAGAAATAACTTAGCTAAGCAGATGTGGTAAAATACTACAATCAATTTAGCAAATAAATTATCAGTAGTTAACTTGTAATTCAACACCTCTAACTTTCTTATAAATGAAGAGTCAATTGACACAAGGTGAATGGTGTGGGACTATGTAGCGATTTCAGTGCACACAGATATTGCATTCATCTTTTGTCTATCAACTTTACAAACTATAGTTTCAAGTTAACATTCTGATTCAGATTTTCAAATTCAGTTTTCAAATTCAGTTTCTAAATTCAGATTTAAAATGGCTCTCAAAACATCCTGGTACTTTGCCAGCCAGGAAAAGTAGAAGAACAATGATACATCTAACTTCCTTCAACTTTTGCAAAGTAAAACAGGCTACCACCTGACATCATTAATGGCTGTTGCCTTGACTGTCTTTGCTGGCAGAAGAAGCAAGAGACCGTAGTGACAACTGAACAGTCATATTAAACTAACTCTTCTAAGAAAGGAGTCGTCTTTGATATTACTGTCACGCCTGCTCCCGCTCTCGAGGGTGCCACGCTGCCCTTCATTACGCACACCTGTCACCATCATTACTCACAGCAGCGCTCATTAGACTCACCTGGACTCACCTTCCATTTGTTGATTGCCCCATCTATAACTATCTGCTCCCCCCGTTTGTTCCCTGGTTCTGCATTAATGTTGCTATGTGTTCTTGTCCAGACGCTGTCCTGTCTTGTTCCATGTCCTTTGATAATTAAACGTTCACTCCCTGTACCTGCTTCTCTACCAGCGTCGATAACATTATCTAGCTAGAATAGGTCAAAAAAAATTTAATACTGTGATTGCGTTGCTAACTTAGCTGCTTGTTAACTGCAATGTAAACTCTTGGGATAACTTAAAAAGAGAAACTAACACATTGGTTGATGTTCAAATGTATTTATTCAGCAACCAAAACGTCTTGAAACAGACTTCTTATGAAGGTAGCTAGCTATGCTAGCAACAGTTTAGACAGATCCAGCTATAAAGCATACATTTTGCATCATAGGATTAACCTACAACAGGCAGGTCTAGTAGGTGGAGGTCTGCCGGCAGTCAGGGGCAGAGGCTGATGCTGCTTACACCCGTCGATGGGTCGACGACACCCTGCTAGACTTCCTGAGGTTTGGGTTCAAGTCCGGGCTCTGGTTGGGCCACTCAAGGACATTCAGAGACTTGTCCCGAAGCCTCTCCTGCACTTTGTGCTTGGCTGGGTGCTTAGGGTCATTGTCCTGTTGGAGAATGAGGTCCTGAGCGCTCTGGAGGGCTCATCCAGGATCTCTGTACTTTTCTCCATTGATTTTCCCTCAATCCTGACTAGTCTCCTAGTCCCTGCCGCTGAAAACATCCCCAAAGCATGCTGCCACCACCACGCTTCACCGTAGAGATGGTGCCAGGTTTCCTCCAGACGTGATGCTTGGCATTCAAATCAAATCAAATTTGATTTGCCACATACACATGGTTAGCAGATGTTAATGCGAGAGTAGTGAAATGCTTGTAAAAACAAAATACTGCATAGTTTCCTAGGAATGCGAAGCGAGGCGGCCATCTCTGTCGGCGCCGGAAGTTACTATCAGGTCAAGGAGTTCAATCTTGGGTTCATCAAACCAAAGAATCTTAGGTGCCTTTTGGCAAACTCCAAGCAGGCTGTCATGTGCCTTTTACTGACGAGTGGCTTCCGTCTGGCCACTCTACCATAAAGGCCTGATTGGTGGAGTGCTGCAGAGATGGTTGTCCTTCTGGAAGGTTCTCACATCTCTACAGAGGAACTCTGGAGCTCTGTCAGAGGTACCATCGGGTTCTTGGTCATCTCCCTGACTAAGGCCCTTCTCCCCCGATTGGTCAGTTTTGCAGAGCGGTCAGCTCTAGGAAGAGTCTTGGTGGTTCCAAACTTCTTCCATTTAAGAATGATGGAGGTCACGGTGTTCTTGGCGACCTTTAATGCTGCAGACATTTTTTTTGGTACCCTTCCCCAGATCTGTGCCTCGACACAATTCTGTCTCGGAGCTCGACGCACAATTCCTTCGACCTCATGGCTTGGTTTTGTAAACCAAACTTTCCGTTGACAGTGGTGGTACAGTGGCATCGCGCCTCATTGTGTTTCTTCTTCGTCTGTAGGTTTTATGGCAGACTACAACCCCAAAAGGTATATTGCTGCCACCAACTGGACGGGTTGAAACCAAAACTAGATAAAAAGAAAATCCATACTTAATAGGGAAACTAACTTAATCCACCCAAATAAAAATAGCACATTGACAAAACTTCTTCTTCTTTCTTTCAAATCTCCATATCTCCCTTCTCAGGCTCTAGGACCTGAGAGGGTAGTACGGCTTGTGACAATATTCCATGTAACGCCTTCGCCAAGAAATCTTTCAGCCCCAGGAACCGCTCCACCGCGTCCACAATGATTTCTATCTTCATGGACCTTGTCTCCAGCTTGGAGGGCCGTTAATCACCACAGCTATAAAGGCCACAAAGTCCATCCTCTTAACCTTTTAAAGGCCTATCCACCACCATGAACTCTTCAGGTGCACCATTAAAATCCTCAAACCTTTTTAACAGCTGCAGCATATGAAATGCTCTGGACAGCCCTGACTGGCCACCTCATTCTCTTTCGTCCTTGAGGGGCATTCGAAAGACGTGGCTTCATGGTTCACACCAGAATTGCAACATGTCACATTTTCCTTACGTTTATAACACATGATATGATTTTTTCAACAACTTGGACATCTCGGCTTCTCCCTTCTGCAAACACTTGAAACATGACCAAATGCTTGACAATGATCACACTACATTGGTCTTGGGATAAATGCTATGACTGCACTTGAGTAGGGAGACTCCATATCAAAAAACAAAAGAACAGCGACTCTTCACAGACCCTCCACACACACATTTTTTTAGCTCTTCAACATTGACTTACCACGAGTCGCTAGATATAACCCCCTTGAGGGGTGCCCTGTTCCTAAGAGACACACACGACACTTCAAACTTAGCAAATCGGGTGAGACTCAACACATGTTTCTTCTGATCCGCAGAAGCACAGAAAAATCTAAACAAGCCCGCCTCTCCAGATCCTTACAGCCTAGATCTCAAATGGATTCCTCAAGATTGGTAATTCGATCAGCTGCTCCTCATTAACAAACCGTACTCCAACAAGATACGAAGTGACATTCTCATCAATGTATACTACTTTGCTCCATTTTCCATTCTTTTGGACAACATTCAACTTCTCCTTGACTCGACCACCATTAGATTCAGAATCATCTGCTTCTGTCATCTTTTTCTTCTCTCCTAACTCGAATCCCAGCCTCAGTTTAGTCCCGGAACCATTTCCCTGTTTGACTGCTCAGAATAATCCTCATAACACAACAGTGGCTCATGCGCTTTTAACTTCTCTGCCCATCAATGGCCATATTGTGCTTGATCAGGTGTAATATCAAAGATGACTAATTTCTTAGACTAAGTTAATATGACTGCTCAGTTATCACTGCTGTCTCTTGCTTCTTCTGCAAATAAAGACAGCTGAGGCAACAGCCCTTAATGAGGTCACGTGGTAGGTCAGGCCTGTTTTACTTTGCAATTGGCTGTAAGGGAGTTAAATGTATCATTGTTCTCCTACTTTTCCTGGCTGGCAAAGTACCAGGATGTTTTGAGAGCAGTTTTGAATCTGAATTTAGAAACTGAATTTGAAAATCTGAGTCTGAATGCAAACTTGAAATCATTGTTTGTAAACTTGATAGACAGAAAATGAATGCAATATATACCATATTAAAAGTAAATATATAAATATTGAATTTGAATTCAATTGAAATGCAATTTTAATTCAATTCCTTTTCAAATCATGAAATACAAGTTCAATTTAGGAATTTAATCATTCAATTTGTTCATTCAAATTTCTATTTGAAATTAAATATCCAAACACAAAGTAAAAATTGTAAAAATATACTGAAATTTCTGTTGGCACTGAAATTGCTCCATATGAGACTGCTGGTTCAGAGGTCAGTGCTTGGGGTGGTGATTACTGCAGGGTCAAGATTGAAAGCGGTAACTGACCCTGCGTCAAAGTGACGTAACAGATAAAAAAATAGTTATCCCACTGGGCACCGACGTAAATTCAACATTTTTTACATATTGGTTCAACATCATTTCATTGAAATGACGTGGAAACAACGTTGTGTGGCAAGTGGGATCTTTCAACACACAGTTGTTTAGAAGACAACTTCAGAGAGATTACCTCCATTTTTTTGGGATAGATGAACCCAAGCACAATATTTTTTTACCCTGAGGAATACTAATTAATTCCTCTGACATGCAATGAATCAATAACCTGGTCAGCAATATTTATTTCTAATACCACACAGAGAGATAAAGATTCCCTCCAAACTGTCTTTCCTCAATGACTGTAAAAGGAAAAGCTTCAATATGTTATGACTCTTGGGCTATAGATAGACAGCGTTTCACTACCATGCCTAAGTGTTATTATCAGAGTCTGTGTGTGTGTGTGTGTGTGTGTTTGTTTATTAGGATCTCTTTATTAGGTGTTGCTCATGCAGCAGCTATTCTTCCTGGGGTCCACACAAAACATAAAACGCAAGGCACTTTACCCCAATTGCTCCTGTACGTTGCTCTGGATAAGAGTGTAGGCTAAATGACTCAAATGTAAATGACTAAATACCACTCACCATGTTTTCAAGCATAGTGGTGGTTGCACCATGTTATGTGTATGCTTGTAATCGTTAAAGACGGGGGGGGGGGGGGGGGTATTTCAGGATAAAACAATGGGAGATAAATTAATCTTTCACCAGGACAATAACCTAAAATGCATGGCCAAATCTACACTGGAGTTACTTACCAGGAAGACAGTGAATATTACTGTTTTGACTTATGACAAGACATGAAAATGGTTGTCTAGCAATGATCAACAAACAATTGAGCTTGAAGAATTTTGAAAAGAAAAATGGGCAAATATTTCACATTCTAGGTGTGCAAAAGCTCTTGGAGACTTACCCAGAAAGTGATTCTAACATGTATTGACTCAGGATTGTGAATACTTATGTAACTTAGTTCATTCATTTTCAATACATTTGCAACATTTTCTAAAAACGTGTTCACATTATGGGGAATTGTATGTGGATGGGTGAGAAATCTATTTAATCCATTTTGAATTCAGGCTGTAAGACAACAAAATGTGGATTTACTCAAGGGGTATGAATACTTTCTGAAGGCACCGTACATATCAGCATACAAATTCACATATAAGCAGTGAGGTCCAAAAATATTTGAACAATGACTCATCCCATGCTGCCTTGCCTCTGCACTCCAACACCTCAGACCCAAAATGATACAATGACCATGAGGTTAAAGTGCAGACTGCCAGTGTGTGCGTGCGAGCATGCATGTGTGCGTATGTGTCCGCGTGTGTTTGTGTGTGTGTGCATCATACCTAGGTGAGATTTATGAGTGTTGGCTGTGTCGCTAACAACCTAATGACTTGGAGCAGTGCGGTGTGTGTGTGTGTGTGTGTTTTGTGTACTGTATGTGTGTGTCCTAATGGCTCGTGGCAATGCGTAGTCCCTTTGGCATCTGGGCATCACTTCCCATACACACGCTGACGCTCCCCTAAACTCATGGGCTGTGTCACTGCCAACGTCACAGACAGCAGAGACACTCCGCAGAGCTGTAAACAGATCTCACCCAAGGCCAGGGGGTTGACGTCATCCTCAGTTTCAGCCCTCAGCTGCTTAGTAACGCACTCACCCCACCACACATTGTGTAAGGGACCGTCAGGGATACCAACAGTATCTTTAGGGAAGTAGGGGCGCAGGTTACCTTAGAGATTAGTAGACATTCAGTTTATGAGGAGTGAGTGGGCTTCAATGGATTATTTAGACGAATATAAGCAATATTATTAAAGTTGTACATTAGGTAGAAGTCACGCAATTATTATTTACTCAGAAATAGCCTCAATGTCTATGGGGACTGTTAACCTAGCGTTACAGTACAATAACCATAGCTTTACAGTACAAGAGCCACAGCTTTATGAAAAAATAACCTAGTTCTGCATCATAACAACCTAACTTTACAATATGGTGTATATCCGGATGGAATAGACGGCCAGGCTTTGGCTCCTCCAGGTGAGTTTTGTGTGGCATATAGCATAATCCTTGGATTATAATCTGATAAAGTCAAAGGTTACCAGGTCAGAAGGTAGCCAGGCAGGAGGTAATGGGTATGATCAGGAAAGGTCATTGTGTCGTGAGAGATGCCTGCTCGTGCTCACTGACTTTTATTACCTTGGCAGAGAGTCTGTTTGAAATGTGCTGCCCCTCTGACTCGAACATCATTGTATCATCCAGTCGGCAGGAGTTCCAGCAGTGCGGTTCAACCAAGCCCTGTAGCAGAACATCTCTCACAAATTGCAAGGGTTTAACAAATGAATGAGAATTGGTGTAAATATCTATATCTTCCCTTATTTATCTGCTTGCCATGTTGCACAGTGGTCCTGTGGAGTTATTGTCCGTTTTTTGTATATGTAAGTGTAAAAGCTATTATGGCTGTTGAAATGAGACAAACCTGCACAATGACCTTAGCTCAATGAGCAAACATATGAGTTGAAATGAATGGTAGCATGTTGTTTTTACAGACTTGCTAATCATTTTCAGATTCTGTCCAAAATATCTGTAAGCAGATCCGAATGCCATTTCACAAACATGCTGAATGGTTGACTCTATTTGAGGTTTGCTAGGCTAGTTGTAAGACAATCCATTTGGCAAAAACAATGTTTGAAGCAACAAAGAGCACAACTGGATCCAGGGACAATTGGGCTATTGGTAAAGAGAGTTCAAAGTCCTGGTTTTTGCTGCCCAGATATTTTGTTTGTTACCACTGGCCAAGACTTCCCAAAGAGACATCAGAACCAGATGACAGGCGGCCATGTTGTCACCAGTCCCAGCATGCATCTGTGTGACATGGTTTTGATGATAGCTGCTACATTGAGGTACGTTGAAAATTTCCCACTGCTTAACCTTACGTAGTGTTTCTCAACCATTTTTGTATCAGAGACTGCTAGCTATGGTCCTTTCTCATTGGAGGACTGTTTACATTGAAACTAGCACTTGAGAACTGACTGTCAGTGTCAGCTAACCATGTCATGGACCAGTTAGAATCCTTTTAGGGACCAGAGGTTGAGAAATACTACTGCACATCCTACCTTTTGGCCTACAGCATGGATACACAACAAAATCTTGAACATTCTTGGGAGAGTTACTCAAGGCTGCCAAGACTGACTACACACTCTTTTGGAATGATACCCTACATTTTGAAAAAGAAGAGAAACACAATTCAATCACCACATTCCACCGTTGTCACCTTGTTCAGTGCAGGTCAGCTGCTGAGTGCAGTGAAAAAGCATACCGGGGTATTTACAAACCGAACAGGACCTAAATCATCCGCTTGTATTGGCCACATCTTTACTAATGCTGCAGAATACAGCATCCACATTCATCAGATGTAGTGATCATAATGTAATAGCCACATCTAGGAAAAACAAAGTTCCAAAAACTGGACCTAAAACAGCAATCATATAAGCGATCGTACAAGTTATTTTGTAAATATTCCTGATTTGAAGATGTGAAAATTATTTGTTCGTCTGATGTGAGTAATGAGGAACATCCTGATGCAGCACTTGAAGCATTTATGAAATAGCTTCTCCCGGCTACTGACAGGCATGCGGTAATAAAGAAACACTGTTTAAACTGCCAAATCCCCATGGATAGATGATTCATTGAAAAACGTTATGGCTGAGAGGGATGAGGCTAAGGGAATGGCAAAAAAGTCTGGCAACGCAGCAGAATGGCAAACATGAGAAATCACGTAACTAATGGACGGATCGACATTTGCAGAATGGTTACCTCGAGGATAATGGGGGAGGATCATGCTTTTTCAATTTCAGTCAAGAGGAAGCTTTAGTATTTAAATTGATTTTTTATTTTAATCTACAGTCCAGGGGAGGGTCACGTAATTTGTTATTGATGAAATGTCTAAATTTCTCTGTGTTTTAGAATTAGTTGCTTACTTGGCTATACAGTGCCTTGCGAAAGTATTCGGCCCCCTTGAACTTTGCGACCTTTTGCCACATTTCAGGCTTCAAACATAAAGATATAAAACTGTGAAGAATCAACAACAAGTGGGACACAATCATGAAGTGGAACGACATTTATTGGATATATCAAACTTTTTTAACAAATCAAAAACTGAAAACTTGGGCGTGCAAAATTATTCATCCCCTTTACTTTCAGTGCAGCAAACTCTCTCCAGAAGTTCAGTGAGGATCTCTGAATGATCCAATGTTGACCTAAATGACTAATGATGATAAATACAATCCACCTGTGTGTAATCAAGTCTCCGTATAAATGCACCTGCACTGTGATAGTCTCAGAGGTCCGTTAAAAGCGCAGAGAGCATCATGAAGAACAAGGAACACACCAGGCAGGTCCGAGATACTGTTGTGAAGAAGTTTAAAGCCGGATTTGGATACAAAAAGATTTCCCAAGCTTTAAACATCCCAAGGAGCACTGTGCAAGCGATAATATTGAAATGGAAGGAGTATCAGACCACTGCAAATCTACCAAGACCTGGCCGTCCCTCTAAACTTTCAACTCATACAAGGAGAAGACTGATCAGAGATGCAGCCAAGAGGCCCATGCTCACTCTGGATGAACTGCAGAGATCTACAGCTGAGGTGGGAGACTCTGTCCATAGGACAACAATCAGTCGTATATTGCACAAATCTGGCCTTTATGGAAGAGTGGCAAGAAGAAAGCAATTTCTTAAAGATATCCATAAAAAGTGTCGTTTAAAGTTTGCCACAAGCCACCTGGGAGACACACCAAACATGTGGAAGAAGGTGCTCTGGTCAGATGAAACCAAAATTGAACTTTTTGGCAACAATGCAAAACGTTATGTTTGTCGTAAAAGCAACACAGCTCATCACCCTGAACACACCATCATGGTTTTGGCCTGCTTTTCTTCAGCAGGGACAGGGAAGATGGTTAAAATTGATGGGAAGATGGATGGAGCCAAATACAGGACCATTCTGGAAGAAAACCTGATGGAGTCTGCAAAAGACCTGAGACTGGGACGGAGATTTGTCTTCCAACAAGACAATGATCCAAAACATAAAGCAAAATCTACAATGGAATGGTTCAAAAATAAACATATCCAGGTGTTAGAATGGCCAAGTCAAAGTCCAGACCTGAATCCAATCGAGAATCTGTGGAAAGAACTGAAAACTGCTGTTCACAAATGCTCTCCATCCAACCTCACTGAGCTCGAGCTGTTTTGCAAGGAGGAAAGGGAAAGAATTTCTGTCTCTCGATGTGCAAAACTGATAGAGACATACCCCAAGCGACTTACAGCTGTAATCTCAGCAAAAGGTGGCGCTACAAATTATTAACTTAAGGGGGCTGAATAATTTTGCACGCCCAATTTTTCCGTTTTTGATTTGTTAAAAAAGTTTGAAATATCCAATAAATGTCGTTCCACTTCATGATTGTGTCCCACTTGTTGTTGATTCTTCACAAAAAAATACAGTTTTATATCTTTATGTTTGAAGCCTGAAATGTGGCAAAAGGTCGCAAAGTTCAAGGGGGCCGAATACTTTCGCAAGGCACTGTATATCAATGTGTGCCCGATGCTGACCCTCATCTCTGATTCTCGTTGGGCGCGCAATATCAAGTGCGACTATAGGCTATTTAGTGTGGTCTCAATCAAATGGTCCATAACCTATAGGCTAAGAAGTGCATTCTTGGAGAAGCACAGAGCAAAGTTTTTTCTAAGATAGCTGCTGGGATGGTGTAACTGCATCTAGGCTGCATTACACAATGCAATGGATATTCCAACCCTGAGCCCCAGCCTGCTCTGCTCTTACTGATCAACAAACATTTTTTTATGTGCTGCCTAACCAAGGGCTTTGCGGTGTAGGCCTATGATGGCTGTTCAGAAGGAGAGTCAAAGGCTTCTTCTGAATTTCTTGTTGTTGATTAGGCCTACATTTATCAGCAGCCACAGCAAAATCAATCAGAAATGGACAGCTTAAGGTTCTGAAAGGAGGCAAATTCGAGTAGTTATAATTCATCTAAACCGTCTTCATTTTAATTAGGCCTTACTAACAACGAGGGCTTTGTGTTGGAGCCTATTTCTTCCTATTTAAGAAATTAGAGGTAGGCCTACGTGTTTGACAGACAAAATTAGGCTATAGGCTGCTATATCCACAGATTTGTCAGTCAATTCCTCCACCCACCATGCACTCTAGCCATCCTCTGTGGCAGTGAAGGGCTGTTAAGTTAAACCGAGACTCATAATTAGGGGGTATGAGAGGGTATGCCATAGGTCTCCCTTCTATTAAAGAAAATGGCAAAAAGCACAGACCTACCCCTTGTTAGTTTAAGATTTTGTAGAAAGTAAAACAGATCCGCTTTATATAATAGGCTTTATGCTAGAAACAAGCTGTAAAATATCCGGGAAAAGATGTGACTCATGCATATGGGGGGGAAATCATTGTTTTGTTAGACATTCAGAGCCTGAGCAACAACCTTCTAGAGCCAAGGAGACAAAAAATGTACTTTGCTTGGGAAGTAATCTAATTCTGTATTTAAATAGGCAAGTCAGTTAAGAAGAAATTCTTATTACAATGATGGCCTATCCCTCCGACCAAACCCTCCGCTAATGACTCTGGGCCAATGGTGCGCTGACCTATGGGACTTCCAATCACAGCCGGTGGTGACACAGTCTGGGAATGAACCAGGGTCTGTAGTGACACCTCTTGCACTGCAATACAGTGCCTTAGACCGCTGCGCCACTCGGGTGGCTATTCATTTTCTGTAAAATAGAAGATGTTTAAACCCAGACAGCTCATAGGGGAACACTTGTGACCTCTCATTGAGTTAAGCCACGGAAGAAGAGTAGCCAGCAATTAAATCTTAACGTTTTCTGCGCTAGCAGGCCTACTCTGTCAGGGGTGGAAAGGTAGGCCTAACTTTTGAAAGTACCGTGCTCGGATTCCTAATGATGTCTCCGATGTAATTATTTGCAAACAGGGAAAGTTTTGTTTGCAAACAAGAGACACTCATTTGTCATTGGAGAAATAGGCCTATGAGTTCATCTTATCATATCGCTCTGTTCATTCTTAGCCTGTAATTTTGTTAAATTGTGTGGTATTAAAAAAGATTCTGCAAACATGTCACATGATGTAGAATTTTTATTAAAGGCTATTTTTTCTCTGACCTGCAAATAGGATGATAGATTCATGCAATGCTTTTACTATAAAGTTAATCTATCCACCCCTACTCTTGTCTACGGTGGTCTGCGAAACCACAACCTTCCGGCCCACAGCCCTGTGCGCTATTAAAATCCCTGCGTTGCCATGTAATGCTTACAGGACGATGGATGTTTCTAGAACCGCATCTCGAAGACTCTGGCCATTCCAAGAAGTGTGGGAAATTGCTGAGGTAGGATAGTGGAATACATTGCCACATCTGCCACATCTAAGCCTAGAAGACGGAGTATGCCCTCAGACTTGGAGGCAGGCAGAGGTCATTCCACTGCCTAAAAATGTCAACGCAACCATTAATAGATCACAGCAGACCAATCAGCCTGTTACCGGTGCCAAGCAAACTTTTGGGAAAAGTCCGACCGTTCGACCAAATACAATGTTACTTTGCAGAAAACAAATGAACAGACTTTCAGAATGCTTGTAAGGGAAGGGCACTCAACATGCTCGGGCACTGACACAAATGACGGATGACTGGCTGGAAGAAATTGGTAATAAGAAGATGGTGGGAGCTGTTTTGTTAGGCTTCAGTGCAGCCTTTGAGATCATGTATCATATCAAATTGCTGAAAAGACGTACCTGTTCTAGATGAACATCTTTCGCCTTATCATGGATGTACAGCTACCTATCCAATAGAACACAGAGGGTTTTCGTTAATGAAGCCTCTAATGCAAATTTGGTTGAGTGTGGTGGGGCAGCCGGCTGGGACCATTATTGTTTTTTACTAATGACCTTCCACTGACCTTGAATAAAGCCTGTGTCCATGTACGCTGATGATTCAACAGTATAGACGTTGGCTGCCACAGTAAAATAAATAACTGACACCCTTAACATAGAGCTTAAGTCAGTTTTAGAAGGGGTAACTAGCAATAGGCTGGTGCTAAATAAAAAAATCTAAATGTAAGTATAATTTTTTGGGATAATTCACTCGCTCAACCCTATACCTGCACGGCCAGGCACGACTTCAACACCCTCATTAAGTTTGCCGATGGCACAACAGTGGTAGGCCTGATCACGACAATGATGAGACAGCCTATAGGGAGGAGATGAATGTGGACTACAGGAAAAGGAGGACCGCACCCATTCTCATCGACGGGGCTGTAGTGGAGCAGGTTGAGAGCTTCAAGCTCCTTGGTGTCCACATCACCAACAAACTAACATGGTCTAAGCACACCAAGACAGTCATGAAGAGGGCATGACAAAATCTATTCCCCATCAGGAGAATGAAAAGACTTGGCATGGGTCCTCAGATCCTCAAAAGGTTCTACAGCTGCGTCACTGCCTGGTATGGCAACTGCTCGGCCTCTGACCTGCCATTCAGGACCTCGACACCAGGCAGTGTCAGAGGAAGGCACTAAAAATTATCAAAGACTCCAGTCACCCTAGTCATAGACTGTTCTTTCTGCTACCGCATGGCAAGCGGTACCGGTCCAAGAGGCTTCTTAATTAATCAAATGGCTACCCAGACTATTTGCATTGCCCCCCCCCCCTTTTACACTGCTGCTACTACTCTGTTATTATCTATGCATAGTTACTTTAATAACCCTACCTACATGTACATATTACCTCCGTTACCTCGACTAACCAGTGCCCCCGCACATTGACTCTGTAACGGTACCCCCTGTATATAGCCTCGATATTGTTATTTTACTGCTGCTCTTTAATTTTTTGTAACTTTTATTACTTATTCTTTTTTTAGGTATTTAAAAAAACTGCATTGTTGGTTAGGGCTTGTAAGTAGTATTTCACCTTAAGGTCTACACCTGTTGTATTCGGCGCATGTGACAAATAAAATTGGATTTGATCTGGAAGAGTTATTGAATAATGTGGCTATTGAGCGAGTTGAAGAGACTAAACTGCTGGGTGTCACCCTAGATAGCTTGCTATCATGGTCAAAACATATAGACTCAATGGTTACTAAAATGGGAAGAGGTCTGTCCATGATTGTATTATATTTATTATGGATCCCCATTAGATGCTGCCAAGATATCTCAGTCAACCAGACAGGTCCTACAGGCCCTAGTTTTGTTGCACCTGGACTACTGTCCAGTTGTGTGGTCAGTTTCTGCAAAGAAGGGCATAGGCCAATTGCAGTTGGTCCAAAACAGAGCAGCAGGTATTGTACACAGAGGGTGAATGTCAATGACATGCATATCAATCTCTCCTGGCTCAAAGTTGAGGAGAGATTGACTGCATCACTATGGGTCTTTGTTCGAGGTGTTGATGTGTTAAAGGTATCAAACGGTCTGTTCAAGCAGTTGGCAGACAGTTCAGACACTCATCGGTATCACACAAGACATGCAACCAGAAATCTTTTCACAGTCCCCAGGTCCAGAGCAGAGGCTGGGAAACACAGTGTTAAATAGAGAATCTTGACTAGAACCCAAAAAATGTGATCATATTACTCCCGTGCTAGCCTCTCTGCACTGGCTTCCTGTTGAAGGCTAGGGCTGATTTCAAGGTTGCACTGCTAGCCTACAAATTACATGGGCTTGCTCCTACCTATCTTTCCGATTTGGTCCTGCCTTACATACCTACACGTAGACGAGGCCTCCTAATTGTCCCTAGAATTTCTAAGCAAACAGCTGGAGGCAGGGCTTTCTCCTATAGAGCTCAAATTTTATGTAACGGTCTGCCAATCCATGTGAGAGATGCAGAGTCGGTCTCAACCTTTAAGTCTTTATTGGAGACTAATTTCTTCAGTAGGTCCTATGATTGAGTGTAGTCTGGCCCAGGGGTATGAAGGTGAACGGAAAGGCACTGGAGCGACGAACCACCCTTGCTGTCTCTGCCTGGCTGGTTCCCCTCTCTCCACTGGGATTCTCTGCCTCTAACCCTATTACAGGGGCTGAATAACTGGCTTACTGGTGCCTTTCTATGCCGTTCCTAGGAGGGGTGCGTCACTTGAGTGGGTTGAGTCACTGACGTGATCTTCCTGTCCTAGTTGGCGCCCCCTCGGGTTCGTGCTGCGGGAGGTATCTTTGTGGGCTATACTCGGCCTTGTCTCAGGGTAGTAAGTTGGTGGTTGAAGATATCTCTATAGTGGTGTGTGGGCTTTACTTTGGCAAGGGGGGTGGGGTTATATCCTGCCTGGTTGGCCCTGTCCGTGTATATTGTTGGACGGGTCAACAGTGTCTCCCAACCCCTCCTGTCTCAGCCTCCAGTATTTATGCTGCAATAGTTTGTGTCGGGGGGCTCGGGTCAGTCTGTTATATCTTATCCAGTGTTCTGTGTGAATTTAAGTAGGCTCCCTCTAATTCTCTTTCTCTCTTCTCTCTGAGGACCTAAGCCCTGGGACCATGCCTCAGGAAGACCTGGTCTGATGACTCCTTGGTTTCCCGTCCACCTGGTCATGCTGCTGCTCCAGTTTCAACTGTTCTGCCTGCGGCTATGGAACCCTGACCTGTTCACTGGACGTGCTACCTTGTCCCTGACCTGCTGTTTTCAACTCTCTCTCTCTACCGCACCTGCTGTCTCTAACTTTGAATGATCGTCTATGAAAAGCCAACTCACATTTACACCTGAGGTGCTGACCTGTTGCACTCTCTACAACCACTGTGATTATTGTTATTTGACCATGCTGGTCATCTATGTAAACATTTGAACATCTTGGCCGTTATAATCTCCACCTGGCACAGCCAGAAGAGGACTGACCAACCCTCAGAGCCAGGTTCCTCTCGGTTACTTCCTAGGTTCCTGTCTTTCTAGGGAGTTTTTCCTAGCCACTCTGCTTCTACACCTGCATTGCTTGCTGTTTGGGGTTTTAGGCTGGGTTTCTGTACAGCATTTTGTGACATCGGCTGATGTAAAAAGGGCTTTATAGATACATTTGATTGAATAGAGCCATGGCTAAATGGAACTTTTTGCTACCCCAGGAAACTCAAGCTAGCAATAAAAACAGATAAAAAACAGATAAAAGAACACATTGGGGACTATGGGGACTATGGGGACTATGGGGACTATGGGGACTATGAAGACGCACACACAGACATTTTTATGCATTTTGTATTGAAGTTGGTATTGTTTTAAGTATTGTATTATGTATGTGATACGTGGTTGGGATAAGGCTGTGATATGTGGTTGTCTCGCCTGGCTATCTTAAGATGAGTGCACTAGCTGTGGGTGGCTCTAGATGAGAGCGTCTGCTGAATGGCTGAATTGTAATGTAAATGTGGTGCTACATATATTTATGTATTTTATTTGTTGTGTTGTTTCCTTTTTGGACCACATGAAGAGAAACTATTATGACCACTCTGGAAAGGGGAGACTCTCAAAAATACGTACATCTGTTGGTCTATGCTTGTCACACCTACTCCTGCTTCCTCCCTCTGGCGCTCCACGTCGCCAGTCTACTAACCACCGGTCCTGGCAACCCACGTTGCGCACACCTGGACTTCATCACCACCCTGATTACTCTCCCGTTGTATAGCTCTCACCACCCTCAGTCATCAGGCAGTATTGGTTCTGCTTTCATGTCCAGACTCTTGTTTTGTAACGCGCCATGTTCATTATTATTGACCTCGCCATCTGCACCTGCTTCCTGACTCCCTGCGTCTTCGTAACAGAATACTGTCTCCGAAATGATGTAAGCAGCAGTTGATTACACTATCTTCCAGATGGTCGAGGAACAGGGTCATCTACTCCTCCAACACCACGACCAGCTGGCTCTACTGGGTACGACCATGAAGGAGGTCCTCCGTGTTCTCCACCTCCTCGACACCACCAGTGAGGTTCTCCATACCTCTGATGGACGGCCTCCTACCACGGGTCGTCACAGTGATCCAGCCAACCAAGCCATCATCCCAGGTCAGTGATGCCTGACTGTCCCTTCTAGAGAGGTATGATGGCACACTATCAAAATGCGGCTTTGGCTTCCTACTCCAGTGCTCCCTATATTTTGCCTATCAGACGGGAGCCCCCACCACTGAGAGGTCCAAGGTTGCCATGGTAATTTCCCTACTGACCGGTCGGGGCGTTGGAGTGGGCTACGGCCGTCTGGGAGAGAGGAGAAGAGGAGCTGGATGCCTATGAGTGGTTCAGGGTGGTCTTCGACCATCCTCCAGAGGGCAGATAGGGAGGTGAGCAACTTTTCCAACTCCAGCAGGGTGCCCAGACCGTTGAGGAGTATGCCCTCACCTTTCGGACTATGGCAGCCTCCAGAGCGGTGCTCTTCACTTTATTCCGGAGTGGACTGTGCAAAGAGGTCCAGACGGAGTTGGCATGTCGGGATGACAACATATCCTTATACACTCATCGCAAGGGCCATCCGCCTGGATAACCTTCTTCGGGAGCGTCGGTGTCCAACTCGCCACTCACCCCCCTCCTTTGGCTGTCCTGAGGCAGAGCCTGAACCGATGGAGGTAGTAGCCACACACCTCTCCGTGGCAGAGCGGCGCTGCTGGAGACAGCTGGTGCTCTGCGCCTATTGCGGCCAGGATGGGCGCCAGCTTCAGTGGCATTCGGCGCATCCTAACCCGTGGTCCATTAGAGCAGAGGGGCGGCCCTATGACCTTCTGTCTCTCAGGGAAGGCGTAAGTATTCCATTATCATCGTTATCCGCCAGACCCTTTCTGGTTCCCATTTCACTGACTGACTGTCCATCAAGTGTTGTCTCTACAGCTCTAGTGTACTCCGGTCACCAAAGTGAAGTATATCAACCAGGCCCTCGCCTCCTCCCTGAACTTAACCTCATACTCATTCCAAATCTCCCCAACACGCTCCAGCAGGTTAACTACTTCCCCTTCCTGTGTCTCAACGGCCTTGGTCACATCTGTCCATAGACTTTGTAACGGATCTCCTCTACCGATCTCCTCTACCGCTCTCCAGGTTGCTGAGGCACAATTCCAGCAGGTTTTCTGGCACTATGGCCTTCTGGAGGACATTGTTTAACGACCGTGGTCCCCAATTCACATCGCAGGTCTGGAAAGCCTTTAAGAAGATGGGGGCCACGGTCAGCCTCACATCTGGCCTAACGGGCATGTGGAGAGGACCAACCAGGAGATGGGGAAGTTCCTAAGGAGTCACTGCCAGGACCGGCAGGGGGAGTGGGTCCGGTTCCTTCACCGGCTGGAATACACCCAGAATTCACTTCGTTACTTCTCCACCAGGCTGACTCCCTTCCAGTGCATCCTGGGATACCAGCCAGCCCTGGCTCCGTGAACTCTGAGCCAGACCGAAGCCCCTGCAGTTGATGAGTGCTTCCAGCGTGCAGAGGTGGTGTGGAACACTGCCCATGCGAGGCTCCAGCATTGCAGTCCGCCTTCAGAAGAATCGGGCGTGCTGCCACCTTTTTCCTCTACATTTTTAGCTGGGATTTTCCCCTTTTCATATTACGTTTTGATTCTTACACTGTTGTCACAGGGACCAGGTCAGCTGCTGAGTGCAGTGAAACAGCTAAGGTCCCCGTCTAGTTGATGGTACTGAGATGGCAGCTAGCCTACTGTAGTAACAAGGCGCAAACAGTTCTTTAAAGTGTTTGTACCAAATGAAACAGAATGTAAACAAACCCCAGTCGTCCTACTATTCCAGTGTCCCCAAACAAAACACGAGGAGGGATCAAGCTTAGGTTGCATACCCTCCAGATGTGGGATATGACGTGTGAGAGCAGAGGAACACCAATTGGCCTACTTGAAAGTTAAAGGTTTAGAATTCCTCGATTACAGAATGATTGTCAGGTTAATAAAAAGGATTCAAATTGCACAGAACATCTGACTACAGGATAGCTGACATTTCTCAGTAACATTCTCTCTATTAATGTATGGATGCATTTCTTGTGCTGTATCTCATAGTGCAGGGGTATTGAAATCTGTCCCTCGAGACCTGCAACACTTTTGGCTTTCATTCTTCCCCTCAAATGTTATAGGTCACATGTTTAGCAGATGTTATTGTGGGTGTGGTGACTGACTTAGACATACCCATAATGTGTGCCTTCGGAAAGTATTCAGACCCCTTCGCTTTTATCCCATTTTGTTACGTTACAGCCTTATTCAAAATGTATTCAATTGTTATTTTTCTCATCAATCTACACACAATACCCCATAATGACAAGGCAAAAATCTTTTTTTTTTTTTTTGAAATTGCTCATTTATAAAAAAAGGGAAATATTACATAAGTATTAAGACTCAGTACTTTGAAGCACCCTTGGCAGCGATTACAGCCGTGAGTCTTCTTGGGTGTGATGCTACAAGCTCAGCACATCTGTATTTGGGTAGTTTCTTCCATTTTTCTCTGCAGATCCTCTCAGGATCTGTCAGGTTGGATGGGGAGTGTTGCTGCACAGCTATTTTCTGTTTGCTCCAGAGATGTTAGATCGGGTTCAAGTCCGAGCTCTGGCTAGGTCACTCAAGGACATTCAGAGACTTGTCCCGAAGCCACTCTGGTGTTGTCCTGGCTGTGTGCTTAGAGTCGTTGTCCTGTTGGAAGGTGAACCTTTGCTCCGTTCATCTTTGCCTCGATCCTGATTAGTCTCCCAGTCCCCACTACTCAGAAACAACCCCACAGCATGATGCTGCCGCCACTATGCTTCACCATAGGGATGGTGCCAGGTTTCCTCCAGATGTGACGCTTGGCATTCAGGCCAAAGAGTTCAATCTTGGTTTCATCAGACCAAATAATCTTGTTTCTCATGGTCTTAGAGTCCTTTAGGTGCCTTTTGGCAAACTCCAAGAGGGCTGTCATGTGCCTTTTACTGAGGAGTGGCTTCCGTCTGGCCACTCTACCATAGAGGCCTGATTGGTAGAGTATTGCAGAGATTGTTGTCCTTCTGGAATGTTCTCACATCTCCACAGAGAAGCTCTGTCAGAGTGACCATTCGGGTTCTTGGTCACCTCCCTGACCAAGGCCCCCAATTGTTCATTTTGGTCTGGCGGTCAGCTCTAGGAAAAGTATTGGTGGTTCCAAACTTCTTCCATTTTTAAGAATGATGGAGGCCACTGTGTTCTTGGGGACCTTCAATGCTGCAGAATGTTTTTGGTACCCTTCCCCAGATCTGTGCCTCGACACAATCCTGTCTCTGAGCTCTACGGACAATTCCTTCAACCTCATGGCTCGGTTTTTGCTCTGACATGCAACTTCAACCGTGGGACCTTATATAGACAAGCTGTGTGTGCCTTTCCAAATCATGTACAACCAATTGAATTTACCACAGGTGGCCTCCAAGTTGTAGAAACAGGATGCACTTGGGCTCAATTTCAAGTCACAAAGCAAAGGGTTTGAATATGTAGATAATACATTTCTAAAAACCTGTGATCACTTTGTCATTATGGGGTATTGTGTTGATTTTAGAGTAAGGCTGTAACATAACAATGTGGAAAAGGCAAGGGGTCTGAATATTTTTCGAAGGCATTGTATTACAGATAAACACAGGTGGTCCATAGAAAGTGTCAAATATAGGCAATATATTTCAATTCAGTATGGATTACAGGTGCCGGCAATGAGTGTTGATTGTCGATCACATTGTCTACTCAGATGTGTTTATATTCTGATTGACCCTAGAAGTGTTCCTTAACCAGGGTTTGTCTTACCAGGCAGGCATTGTCCACGTAAGTATGGCTGACCCCGAGTGGTCCTTCACCAGGGGTGGTTTTGACATGGCCTCTCCTTTCCAATTGGATCCTGAGTGTGGTCAGTGAATGTGTCACACTGACTCCTGTCTGGATCCTCCGTGTAATACACTCTGTCTGATTAAGGAATGATTACAGGATGTACCTAGCATCATGTCACCTTGTCCCAGCCTCGAACAGCCACAGGTGGGGGAAAAAAAGAAAAAAGAAGGTAAAACGGAAAATTGTTTGAGAAATAGGACGTTCAGTCTGTCACAAACTCACGGTCATTTCGTGGTGCTTAATGCAGCCTCGTGTTCAGGGTTGACAAATCTCCCAAACCTTGAGAGGGTTACTGTAACATCCCCTCAGCTGTTGTTGTGCATGGCAAACCATGAAAATATATTTAAATGCATAAGGTAAGACCGTTCCATTAACATGACTCAATTTCTGATTCGTCTGACAGAGGCATCCTGGGTAACCGTGGAGAGGAGTGATAGAGTCGTTTTTTTCAGCTTTGTCCAAATGTATGCCCTAACATATGCAAGATGAATCCTGACCATCAATTATCATCATTTGCCAATACCAAGTAGATGTCATCTGACTGTCTTTGGTTCTGCCATGTGATGCATTATTATGGACGTCTCAGCCTCAGTGTGTAGGGGACTCTCCCCATTTACATCAACAGACATGTTCTGCAGGCCAAAATGTGACTGTGGCTAACTCAAAGCACACGTAGTTTGTGCTCAGCATGTGATAGTTGCCTTTGAAGAGCAGCTGTGGACAAAGTGTTAGTGAGGAGAGTGGGGCCCTGGCTATGAGGTCTGTTTTTGAAAGACCATACCTACTGTACAGTACATAAAACATCTAATTGCCGTGTTGAATATTTGTTTTGACGTCATAAAGTACCGGTTGTGTTGAAATACCCACCTCACTTTCACATACAAATCATATACCCACCCCACTATCTCAGACCTAATCTGTCTTTGCATAGAAACTACAGCAAGAGCGCAGTCAGTCTCTGTACAAAGCAGTATGTATACAGTAAGTAGGCTACAGTACAGTAAGTAGGCTCCGTGTGGTCCTGCACATCAAACAGCCCCTGTTTTGGCCTGACATACTCACTGTGTGGTGGAGAAAGGATAGATGGACGCAGGCAGAGAGGTTCTGGCTGTACCACTGTGAGAGGTTGACAGTAAAACTAAGGTATGGGAGGGTAATACATTCTTTTACTGACAGTAAAAATCTTTTGTGGTTCCCCATCTGAAGCGGGCCGAGAGACGCTCCAACATAATTACACAGCCAGTGAAAACTGAAGAGGATGTTCCCTACAAGAGGGGAGGTGGAAGGTCAGAGCAGAGTGAAAACCAGACTGGGAGAATGTGAATTTGTGGGTATGTGTGTGTCCCAGTGTGCACACCACGTCCTTTCAATGTGGATACTTGGTTGAGATGTTGATCAATGACATTTCAACCGTTTTATTCACCGACTCAAAAAGACAAAATTCAAATGGGAATACAATGTCAGGTATTTTGTGTACAACAACTTAATGTGTAATCCCTGTGCTTCATCTAATAGCACAGCCAAATGACCTGGATTGCGAATGAGATTACATTAAATGTACATAATGCAAGTGGTCAATGGTGTTTGAGATTCTGCACAGATTGTTATAGACATTGTAAAGAGGATTACATAAGAATACATTTATAGTTACAGTAACCTCAATGTGGCCATGGACGTGTTACTCAATTTAAAGATATATTTTGGGATTTTGGCAATAAGGACCTTTATCTACTTCCCCCAGAATCAGACTAACTCAGGGATACCATTTTTAACTGCATTCTACCAGATACCCACAGACTTCCAGTCACTGCGCTAACGCTAATTAGCATTGGCTCGCGGAACTACCTCTAACTTCCTTCATACTGGAACCGTGGATACTGGACACAGAAACATAAAAATAGTATCCACGAGTTCATCTGAAAATCCTTAAGTATCCCTTTAAGTTTGAATAAATACTATTACATTAGCTAATAAGTGTATTACAAAAGCAACATTGAATTATGTTTGGTTGACAACGCAACCAAATATCAACATTCTTTTATATTTTAACTATGCAAGTCAGTTAAGAACAAATTCTTACTTACAATGTCAGCCTACCAGGGAACAGTAGGTAAACTGCTTTGTTCAGGGGCAGAACGACAGATTTTTACCTTGTCGGCTCTGGGATTCGATCCAGCAACATTTCGGTTATTGGCCCAATGCTCTAACCAATAGGCTACCTGCTACCCCAGGTAGCCTAGAGGAGGAGTATCTAATGCTTTGGTAGTTTGATCTGAGCCACTGGCTTAATCCTATTCTTTAACTTTTGGATTAGTTGGAGATGTGAATCCAACATATAAACTGAACTAAAATATAAACGCAAAGTGTTGGTCCCATGTTTCATAAGAAATAAAAGATACCAGAAATGTTCCATTCACACAAACAAAAAGCTTTACTTCTCTCTAATTTTGTGCAAAAATATCAAGAAGCTGATTAAACAGCATGATCATTACATGGGTTCACCTTGTGCTGGGGACAATAAAATGCCACTCTAAAATGTGCAGTTTTGTCACACAAAACAGGGAGCGTGCAATTGGCATACTGACTGGTCAAAATCTCACCTTCAATGGCCACTGGCACGCTGGAGAAGTGTGCTCTTCACAGATTAATCCCGGTTTCAACTGTACCGGGCAAATGGCGTCGTGTGGGTGAGCAGTTTGCTGATGTCAACATTGTGAACGGAGTGCCCCATGGTGGCGGTGGGGTTATGGTATGGGCAGGCATAAGCTACGGACAACAAACACATTTTATCGATGGCAATTTGAATGCACAGAGATATCGTGACTATATCCTGAGGCCCATTGTCGTGCCATTCATCCACTGCCATCACCTCATGTTTCAGCGTGATAATGCACAGCAATATGTTGCAAGGATCTGTACACAATTCCTGGAAGCTGAACATTTCCCAGTTCTTCCATGGCCTGCATACCCACCAGACACGTCACCCATTCAGCGTGTTTGGGATGCTCTGAATCGATGTGTACGATAGCGTGTTCCAGTTCCCGCCTATATCCAGCAACTTCACACAGCCATTGAAGAGGAGAGGGACAACATTCCACAGGTCACAATCAACAGCCTGATAAACTCTTTGCAAAGGAGATGCGCTGCATGAGGCAAATGGTGGTCACACCAGACACGGACTGGTTTTCTGATCCACTTTTTATTACATTTTTTAAAGGTATTTGTTAGATCCATAGATTAGGGCATAATGAATTTATTTAAAGTGAGTGACTGATTTCCTAATGGGAACTGTAACTCAGTAAAACGGTTGAAATTGTTGCTTGTTGTGTGGGATCAAAGCCAAAAACTTAATTTCAGTCAGCTGTCCCATATGTGTGTCTTCGTGCTTCACACTGTTTGACTTTGCTTTGTCAATTGCTGCCTTCTCTTCTTAATTTGAATAAAAAATAATGTTGTTTTTCAGAAAGATCCCATCAAAGCTGTGTTTCTGTTCGGGCGATCTTCAGCCAGACGTGTATATTAGCCACATTCCATGATGAGCTCCTCCATGCTAGCACTTTTGTGACAATGAAATAATATACAATGACAATGAAATAATATAATATATAATCTGATATAATTACTGTACATACTCTATTATCCTGAAACAGTATTTCAAAGAGGGAGTTTGAGTAAATTACTACAGCAATGTCACGGTCTTCCTCCTCTTCATCTGAAGAGGAGAGGCGAGAAGGATCAGAGGACCAAAGTGCGGCGTGGTATGTGTTCATAGTGAATTTTAATAAAGAGAACACTGAACACTGCAACACTACACAAAAACAATAAACCAATGACGACCGTGAAGCTACAAATGAGACCTGTGCTGACACAAGCCACTAACATAGACAATCACCCACAAACAAACAGTGCAACCCAGGCTACCTAAGTATGATTCTCAATCAGAGACAACTAATGACACCTGCCTCTGATTGAGAACCATACTAGGCCGAAACATAGAAATACCCAAATCATAGAAAAACAAACATAGACTGCCCACCCCAACTCACGCCCTGACCATACTAAATAATGACAAAACAAAGGAAATAAAGGTCAGAACGTGACAAGCAATGTGTTTTAAAGCTTCAATTACATGGCAAAAGAAAACACGAGTCTCACTGTTTCACTACAGGACAGAAGGACACCTCACTTTAAATGGTTCAAAGAGAAAATCCAGAAGCGTAAAACTCCAAATTCTGTCCTTCATTACACATAGAAATCCATCAATAATGTCTTCAAACAACAACCTAAACAGCACATATTTTACAGGCAAAGCACAAAGTCATACATAAAATGTACACCCGTTTTTACGTACTGATGGCCAGCACTCTCAGATAAAGTTGAACTTAAATGTATTTATCACCCAGCAGTCATATTTTAATATGGGAGATGCTGTTCTGATTTTAAGTGGTTATACTGTACGTGAATCCTTGAGGGAACCAGAGAAGCATGGTCTTTCCCCTTGATCAAATCTATACCACATTGTTGTGCCACTTGAAAATGTGTTGTTTCACGGTTGGTTATGGGGATTGCGTGGTGAATCAGGACATGGGAAACAACATCCCTTTTTTAACCACAGAGCACTGATCCACTACCAGCTGGGGAAGGCGTGTGTGAATGTGGTGCAGTATGGGCATTATCATGGTCCTCCATATACTCCCATAGCTGACTGACCCATTGACTTTTGTGTCTTACATCACAGACAGCACAGGGAGCTAATTACGGTTGGAAGTTATTGGCTAATCCCAAATGGCACCCTCTTCCCGATATAGTGCACTATTTTTGACCGGAGCCCTATGGGCCCATGTCAAAAGTAGTACACTATATAGGGACTAGGGTGCTATTTGGGATGTGCCCGTGTTCTGGAGTTCAGAGTTTCAACTCAAGAAGTCTTCACAAAGCAATAAGCAGTTCTCGTTCCCTAGGTTGAGTAACAGCAGGCAGGTAGAAAGGGGAGGAGAGGAAGAGTAGTGAGGAGGGGGAGAAGAGATGTGGAAGCTAATGTTGAGTTTTTATTAGATGAGCAGAGGAAATGGTAATCAATGGAGGAGTGCTTGACACGCTGACAGCCAGGAAAAGTAATTGTGCTTATCCACAGCACAGATTCTCCCTCTCGCTCGCATGCAACCATCCGCAACACGCACACACATACGCGCACACACACAGCTCAGGCTGGAGAGGACTCCTGTGGCTCACTCATCACAGACCACATCACACAGGCAGGCCCTGCAGCCACAGCCTAACATACACTCAGCACCTTCACAGAGTGTACAGAGAACCTCAGCACCTCCCTACACAGGGCAAACACACACACACTCATCCACACACGCATGCACACACACACACACACACACACACACACACACACACACACACACACACAAACTCCACCTGCTGTTTTTCTTGTTTACAGTGGATTTTTATTTAAAGCCATGTTAACGCTCATGTAGACATACACTACATGGATGTTATGATTGTGGAAGACAGGGGCACTTTACACAGAATAAAATTGTTACTGAAACAGACTGTTTACACTCGTGTATCTCCCACTCTATTGAACCCCTCCTTTATTTTACGCTTACTTGCCCTCCTGGTGAGTCAATAGAGAAATGGGAACCCTCATGTGCATTTGATAAGTGAGATAGAAATCCATATTATGTCAAGAACAGCTCAAATAAGCAAAGAGAAATGACAGTCCATCATTACTTTCAGACATGAAGGTCAGTCATAATTTCAAGAATTTTGAAAATGTATTCAAATGCAGTTGTAAAAACCATCAAGTGCTATGATGAAACTGGCTCTCATGAGGGCCGCCACAGGAAAGGAAGACCCAGAGTTACCACTTCTGCAGAGGATACCATCAAGTGCTATGATGAAACTGGCTCTCATGAGGACCGCCACAGGAAAGGAAGACCCAGAGTTACCTCTGCTGCAGAGGGTTCATTATAGTTACCAGCCTCAGAAATTGCAGCCCAGGGGAGACTGCGTGAATCAGGCTTTCATGGTCAAATTTCTGCAAAGAAACCACTACTAAAGGACACCAATAATAATAAGAGACTTGCTTGGGCCAAGAAACACGAGCAATGGACATTAAACTGGTGAAAATCTGTCATTTGGTCTGATGAGCCCAAATTATTTTAGATTTTTGGTTCCAACCGCCGTGTTTTTGTGAGATACAGAGCAGGTGAACGGATGAACTCTGCAAACGTGGTTCAAACCATGAAGCATGGAGGAGGAGGTGTGATAGTGTGGGGATGTTTTGCTGGTGACACGGTCTGTGATTTATTAAGAATTGAAGGCACACTTAAACAACATGGCTACCACAGCATTTTGCAGCTATAGGCCATCCCATCTGGTTTGCGCTTAGTGTGGACTATCATTTTCAACAGGACAATGACCCAACACACCTCAAGGCTGTGTAAGGGATTTTTGACCAAGAAGGAGAGTGATGGACCGCTGCATCAGATGAACTGGCCTCCGCAATCTCCGGACCTCAACCCAATTGAGATGGTTTGGGATGAGTTTGTCCGCAGAGTGAAGGAAAAGCAGACAAGTGCTCAGCATACTCCTTCAAGACTGTTGGAAAAGCATTCCAAGTGAAGCTGGTTGAGAGAATGCTAAGAGAGTGCAAAGCTGTCATCAAGGCAAAGGGTGGCTACTTTGAAGAATCTAAAATCTAAAACATATTTTGATTTGTTTAACACCTTTTTGGTTACTAGATGATTCCATGTGTGTTATTTCATACTTTTGATGTTTCCTATTATTCTACAATATTGAAAAAATTACGAAAAACCCTTGAATGATATACATCAATGATGTCGCTCTTGCTGCTGGTGATTCTCTAATCCACCTCTACGCAGACGACACCATTCTGTATACTTCTGGCCCTTCTTTGGACACTGTGTTAACTAACCTCCAGACGAGCTTCAATGCCATGCAACTCTTAAATGCAAATAAAACTAAATACATGCTATTCAACCGATCATTGCCCGCACCTGCCCGCCCATCCAGCATCACTACTCTGGACGGCTCTGTCTTAGAATACGTGGATAACTACAAATACCTAGGTGTCTGGCTAGACTGTAAACTCTCCTTCCAGACTCACATTAAGCATCTCCAATCAAAAATGAAATCTAGAATCGGCTTCCTATTTCGCAACAAAGTTTCCTTCACTCATGCTGCCAAACATACCCTCGTAAAACTGACCATCCTACCGATCCTTGACTTCGGCGATGTCATCTATAAAATAGCCTCCAACACTCTACTCAGCAAACTGGATGTAGTCTATCACAGTGCCATCCGTTTTGTCACCAAAGCCCCACATACTACCCACCACTACAACCTGTACGCTCTCGTTGGCTGGCCCTCGCTTCATACTCGTCGCCAAACCCACTGGCTACAGGTTATCTACAAGTCTCTGCTAGGTAAAGCCCCGCCCTATCTCAGCTCGCTGGTCATCATAGCAGCACCCACTCGTAGCACATGCTCCAGCAGGTATATCTCACTGGTCACCCCCAAAGCCAATTCCTCTTTTGGTCGCCTTTCCTTCCAGTTCTCTGCTGCCACTGACTGCAATGAACTGCAAAAATCACTGAAGCTGGAGATTCCCATCTCCCTCACTAGCTTTAAGAACCAGCTGTCAGAGCAGCTCACAGATCACTGCACCTGTTCATAGCCCATCTGTATACAGCCCATCTATCTACCTCATTCCTATACTGTATTTATTTATTTTGCTCCTTTTGCACCAAAGTATTTCTACTTGCACATCCATCTTTTGCACATCTACCATTCCAGTGTTTAATTGCCATATTGTAATTACTTCGCCACCATGACCTATTTATTGCCTTAACTCCCTTATTTGACCTTATTTGCACTCACTGTATATATATTTTTTTCTACTGTATTATTGACTGTATGTTTTGTTCATTCCATGTGTAACTCTGTGTTGTTGTATGTGTCAAACTGTTTGCTTTATCTTGGCCAGGTCGCAGTTGCAAATGAGAACTTGTTCTCAACTAGCTTACCTGGTTAAATAAAGGTGAAATAAAAAATAAAAATAAAATTGTCATATAATTAGTTGCATGGACTCACTTTGTGTGCAATAATAGTGTTTAACATGATTTTTGAATGACGACCTCATCTCTGTACCCCACACATACAATTATCTGTAAGGTCCCTCAGTCGAGCAGTGAATTTCAAACACAGATTCAACCACAGAGAACAGGGAGGTTTTTCAATGCCTCACAAAGACGGACACCTATTGGTAGATGGGTAAAAACTTTAAAAGCAGACATTGAATATCCCTTTGACCACGGTGAAGTTATTAATTACACTTTGGATGATGAATCAATACACCAAGTCACTACAAAGATACAGGCGTCCTTCCTAACTCAGTTCACTGAGAGGAAAGAAACCACTCAGGGATTTAACCATGAGGCCAGTGTTGACTTCAAAACTGTTACCGAGTTTAATGGCTGTGATAGGAGAAAACCTGACGATGGATCAACAACATTGTAGTTACTAACCTAATTGACAGAGCGAAAAGAAGAAAGCCTGTACATAATAAAATAGCAGTGATCACTTGCACAATGTGATTTTAATGTAATCTCTACTGCAATCCAGGTCATTTGACTGTGCTATTAGCACAGCGATAACAAATTAAGTTATTTAATAAATACAAAATATCCCACATTGTTTTTCTATTGGAATTTGGTTGTGCTTTTAGATAGTTGAAAGCATAGTGATAACACACTCGAAATTCAACAACGTTCTGTCCTTTTGAGTGGGTGAATAAAGGTTGACAACTCATTGATCAACGTCTCAACCTCAATATTCCCAGAATTTCCACGTTGAAATGAAGTGGTGTGCCCAGTGGGATGAAGTGTTTTTGCAGCCTGGTGACGTCGTCTAGCACCGGGTCTCTGAGCTTGATTATCACCTCAGAGATCAGAGAGAGTGGTGAGACAGGCTGATCTCTTCTAAATCTGCTATGTTGTGACCCTGCTATGCTTGGAACCTGACACACTACGACTTCTCCGCGACTCTGTTTCCTAACTATTATAAGCCTATTTTGCCCTGTTTATCAAATGTGTTGGAAAAACGTGTCTTAGGTCTCTCTTTACGTAGTGTTGTGTTGTCTCTCTTGTTGTGATGTGTGTTTTGTCCTATATGTATATTGTATTGTATTGTATTTATTTATTTATCCCACGGGAAGCCTTTTGGTAGGACGTCATTGTAAATAAGAATTTGTTCTTAACTGACTTGCCTAGTTAAGTAAAGGTTAAATAAATATACAGACCCGAGGACACACACCTGTAAGTCAAACAGCTGTGTTCCACTACCTCTGCACGCTCCAGGGCAATGCACTCCCTTTGGGCCACATGCTTTCTACACCATGTGTGTCAGATCTGGTATGCACTTTCTCCTTTTAGCCCACAGAGGGTTGCTGTTATTGACTGTGCACACATTACTAGCAACAGATCAGAGCCATTCTGAAATGGGACTGTCAATATCCATCAGCACATCTCTTGATGAGAGAGAGAGAGAGAGTGGGAGAGAGAGAGCGAGAGAGAGAGAGAGAGAGAGTGGGAGAGAGAGAGCGAGAGAGAGAGAGAGAGAGTGGGAGAGAGAGAGAGAGTGGGGGAGAGAGAGAGAGAGCGAGCGAGAGAGAGAGAGAGAGAGAGAGACAGGGAGAAAAAGAGAGTGAGAGAGAGAGAGTGAAAGATAGAGACAGGGAGAAAAAGAGAGTGAGAGAGAGAGCGAGAGAGAGAGAGAGAGTGGGAGAGAGAGAGCGAGAGAGAGAGAGAGAGAGAGAGAGTGGGAGAGAGAGAGCGAGAGAGAGAGAGTGGGAGAGAGAGAGAGTGGGGGAGAGAGAGAGAGAGAGAGAGAGAGAGAGAGAGAGAGAGAGAGAGAGAGAGAGAGAGAGAGAGAGAGAGAGAGAGAGACAGGGAGAAAAAGAGAGTGAGAGAGAGAGAGTGAAAGATAGAGACAGGGAGAAAAAGAGAGAGAGAGAGAGAGACTGGCCCAGATCAAGGTCGTGGATGGAAGACGTCACCCAGCATTAGCGAGTATGTTAAAACATACTGAATTCAATAAGATTACACAGAGGGAGAGTTATTGCTAGCATAAGATCAACATCAAAGATGTGAAGAGCACAGTAAAAATACAGCATCACGGAGGATGAAAAATGACAGGGGGGTGGGTGGTATGGATGCCTCGAGGATACTGCAACAGAGTGGAGTAAATAGTCAGTTGTATGTACCTCGCCGTATGAAATCTAAGACCATGTGAAAGTATATGGAACTAGAGCGGGAGACGATAAACTGAAATCTTTCATGTTTCTTCAGTCATGGATGTCCCCATGTTAGCTATACCCTTGTTGTTGGAATCAGTGTTTGTTAATGTGTATGTTTTTAATAAATAACACAGTGCACATGGTCCATTATTTTGAGGCATAAAACCTAAAGATAAACAGGACATTTGGACATTGACCCAATTGATGCCGAATCTATTACTGTAAGCTGTTACTGTCTTTAATGTGAATTCTAAACACCAGCCTTGCCTGAATGCATTTCCAGAAATGTGTTTTTGGATGACTCACACATTCTGAAGAGAAGAATGAAGAGAGATGCACAGAGACAATTACCAAACACCAGCCAAAAAACAGAGTTACCGTGATAGTATTGAAATCAAAGCAGAATAATGTACAATTTATTATTTACAAGAAGACAATGTCCCTGTTCTGAATCATTTAGTCCTGCCAGTCAGATATATGACGGTAGCTGTCAGTGAAAAACTCCATCACTGTCACTAGACATTATCCAGGGTCAAAGGTTTCTCTTGAGCAGGCTCGCATGTGACCTCAGAGGCCGATGATGCTGGTAAGCAGCACCGTATGACGTCTGTCTATCTGTATGAGTCACAGTATGAGTCACAGTGCCTCACCATGTAAAGTACAGGGTAGTGTTCAGTAGGAATGAAACAAGGAGGTACTATTTCCACTTCGTGCCCTAATGAACACGACGCAGCACTATCTGCCTTCCTGCCAGAGCATAAGATGGAAAACCTCCTCTTGGCTGTGAGACGGTCAATAGAATCTGACATCCATCATCTCCAAATGTTTAGGTATGAGTCACCGCTCAGTGGCTTTGTCTGGATTCTAATATGCCTGTCATAGCGCAGAGACTATTGTGCGTATGATGCCCTATGATTATGGAAAGCAAGCAGTACTGTGCTGTGTTACGATTGTGATTGGAAAGACACTGATTTCCTGACTAACCAGCCAGACCCTTTGATGTGTAAAAGTAAGACAGCATATGACCGTTGCACAGGATTTTGCATTTACTGCATTGCCTCAGATAATTATCATACAGTCTATACCAGCGGTCTGTAACATGTGGCTCTGGAGCCACAAGCGGTTCTTTAACTGCCTCTTTATGGCTACATGGCAATCTATAATTGGTCATTAAAAGTCATCAATAGACCATAATAGTAGTAGAATGAACACAGATCAAATTAGCTCTACTAACACTTAAACCAAATAAAAAGTTCTTAAAAGCAGTTGAAGTGTGCTTATACCCCTTACTATTCAACACCATTTTGTTTTGCTTTATTTTGAATTGCAGGTGCGTCATTGGATCTCAGTTTATTGCCAGGTTCAACATGCTGTGATCAACGCATTGCGGCTCACAGAGCACTAGTTTTTGGTGAAAATGTAAAAATATATAAATATCTTTCTACCATGTGGATCTCTTAATTTTATTTTTTATTTCACCTTTAACCAGGTAGGCTAGTTGAGAACAAGTTCTCATTTACAACTGCGACCTGGCCAAGATAAAGCAAAGCAGTGTGACACAGACAACAACACAGAGTTACACATGGAGTAAACAAGCCAATAACACAATAAACAAGTCAATGACACAGTAGAAAAAAATCTCTAAGTCTATATACAGTGTGTGCAAAACGCATGAGGAAGTAGGCACTGGAGTGATAAATGAGTAGATGATCATGTGCAAGTAGAGATACTGGTGTGAAAAAGAGCAGAAAAGTAAATAAAATAAAAAACAGTATGGGGATGCGGTAGGTAGATTGGGTGGGCTATTTACAGATGGGCTATGTACAGCTGCAGTGATCGGTTAGCTGCTCAGATAGTTGATTTTTAAAGTTGGTGAGGGAAATAAAAGTCTCCAACTTCAGCGATTTTTGCAATTCGTTCCAGTCACTGGCAGCAGAGAACTGGAAGAAAAGGCGGCCAAATGAGGTGTTGGCTTTGGGGATGATCAGTTAGATATACCTGCTGGAACGTGTGCTACGGGTGGGTGTTGTTATCGTGACCCGTGAACTGAGATAAGGCAGAGCTTAACATAGCATAGACTTATAGATGACCTGGAGCCAGTGGGTCTGGCGACGAATATGTAGCGAGGTCTGCACCATGAAATAGTTATGATGTCATGAATGAAACATCTCTCTGACCTTTAAAAAGAAAAGCATTACATGTGACCTATGTGATACCTATAAAACACCTGGCATGCCACCCAAGACTAAACAGTCATCTCTCGCCTCTGGGGATCAGTATACATTTCCGTGGATAAATATGTCATACCAGAAAATGGACCAGAACATTGCAATGTAACATTTTGGTGAGCACACAGGGAAAAACATCAATCCTAATGATGGGTTACATCAATAGGCAAACAGATATGCTGTTTTCACTCTGATTAGAGACGCATTAATGGGAGACCCCTGTGGGCGTCTTAAATCACAGAGAGCATACGAGAGCAATTGTCAGCCTAATTCAAACAGCATGGGGCTGAGTGAACAGCAAAGGTGGTATAATGGTCTCGTCTCGTCTATTCTATAATGCCTAGGAATTGTTTAACTGCTGCCCTCACGACAAACTCCTAAAGCCATAAGGACAGGATCTGTTCTAGGGTCAGTGGTGATGATACAGGTGTGAGATTTGATTTGAGGGTTGTTGGTTGATGGTTGATCAAATCAACATGCGCCGAATACAACAGGTGTAGACCTCACAGTGAAATGCTTACTTACTTAATTAACCAACAATGCAGTTTTAAGAAAATAGAAAAAAAGTAAGAGTTAAGAATAACAAATAATTAAAGAGCAGAGCAGTAAATAACAATAGCGAGGTTGTATACAGGGGCTACCGGTACAGAGTCAATGTGCGGGGACACCTGCGTCGAGGTAGTTGAGGTAATATGTACATGTAGGTAGATGCGTGGGAATGAGCAGAAACATTACCTCAGTGAGACAACACCATAAAATCTTTGAGTCATCCCATGAACTTCTTCCGAGCAGAAAGAGCCAAAGACAAGAGACAGATGTATCTCCTTTGTGCCTCTCCAGTGGTGTGAAATACAGGACTCTGGGGGAGTGTAGAATGTCTGTCTTCATCCTAACCAGCGCTGTTCGGCCTTCACACATCCACCCGTTCACCAAGGCTTCTCGTTTGACCAAATTCAAGCCGATTAAAAGAGCAATTGTCTGATTCACAATGACACAATTATTATTTTTGAGCAGACTGTCTGAATATTGTCGATGGCGAAGTGGAAATGAAATGGAAGTACAAGTACGAAAGTGTAAGTTGCTCTGGGTAAGAGCATCTGCTAAAATGATTTTTAAAAATCAAACCCAAAGGAGATCTGTAATTACATCCTTTTTATGCCCTTTAAGAGCCTGGCGACCCTGCTACCTGTTTACTACAGGCCAGCAGAGGTGAGATCCTACGAGGACACACAGGTGGTCCAGGACTGGGAACTGGCACCTCTCCCAGCATAATTTGCAACAGAGGTGGGACTGCACTGGGTACTTTGAATTCACTACTATGAAATCACTGAGAATTCGGCGCAAAAAAACGACTTATCAGTAATTCGTTTCAGTTTGGGAATTTCGGGAAAGACACTGCCTAACAACCTGCAGGAAACATGAGCATAGCAGAGGCAGGGGATGACACTCCTCTAAGAGTGGTCTGCTCTGTCAGAGAGCTAATCCGATTTAATCCAGTGTATTGATTTAGGCATCATGGACCGTGCGTGACGACTATCTTTTTCCGCAAAAGCATTTCTGTGGCTTATCAATGACAACATGTTGCATCTAGTGAGTAAGAAACTGGTATAGGAAAACACAGTAGCATGGAAGATGGATCATAGAACCTGTTGCTGCTGTTTAATCACACATCGATATATTCAAAACCTCGCTGTTGGATTCTAATACTGTTGATTTGGAATATAGTGCTTACATACAGTAAGAGCGCTTTTTACCATAGTGAGGTTCTCAGGGTAACCAAGACGTAACGAATCACACGATGGATGGGCTTAATTGCGGATAGCTTCTGTTTTGTTTCCCAGTTTTTCCGGAACTGTAGTGTTGGTGTTTAAAGATGGGGCCCTCATGCTGTTTTAGGGTCTTTAACCCCCCCCCCCTTATCTCCCTCTCCCCCTTTCCAACCATCTCGCTCTCTCCTCTCTGGCTGAGTTTTCTCCAGCCCTCCTCCAGTCACCCTGCGGTGGGGTGATCTTGGCAGAAGCTTGGCAGGTTGATTACAGGGCTAGAAGCACAAGAGTGCCTCTATACACAGCAGCACCTCAGTCCTCATACATGCAGTACTCCTGAGCTGAAGTGATGTCTGGGTACATACAGAGATGTCCCGAATACCAATTTCCTTAAACAAGTTACCCTGCAAGTTACCCAGCAGAGAACCCTGCTGAACATCTTCTTTCGTGCTCTAATGTCTTGGATTTAAAAAAAATGCTCAGTCCTCATCAGACAACAGGACATGAAATAAAACATGTACTGGTCCTTAAGAACATAATACATTTACCATACAAACTAACTGCATGTTAACAGTAGCCTGCACAGTACAGTATGTGTCTGTGATTGGAATAATTGGAGTTCTTTCCTCTGTGAGTTACTGTTAACATCATAATGCCAAACCCCAGATGATCTCATCCTAGGACTCCCTTCAGCTGATTATCTGATTGGATGTTCTACTGGTGGATATCCAGGGTGGAAAAAATGTCTCAGTCTTTCAATCTACAGTTCTCGCACGCACGCACACACACACACACATACACACACACACACAGTTTTTACTATGAGAAGCTACTGTAGAAACATTTAATCTGTTTCCGCTAACACTGACAAGGTGGAAATCCAAGGCCATAGCAGGTTCTATGATATTCCACCGAGATCCCTAGTGTGCAGCTATCAATCACTCTGGATGTGTGTGTAAAATATATTTGTGTGAGTGAGTGTCTGTGGTATTTGTGCTTTAAATAATACTGTGTGTGTGTGTGTGTGTGTGTGTGTGTGTGTGTGTGTGTGTGTGTGTGTGTGTGTGTGTGTGTGTGTGTGTGTGTGTGTGTGTGTGTGTGTGTGTGTGTGTGTGTGTCTGTGTGTGTGTCTGTGTGTGTGTCTGTGTGTGTGTGTGTGTACAGTTTAAGTCGGAAGTTTACCTAAACCTTAACCAAATACATTTATATGTTTTTCATCATTCCTGACATTTAATCCTAGTAAATATTCCCTGTATTAGATCAGTTAGGATCACCACTTTATTTTAAGAATGTGAAATGTCAGAATAATAGCAGAGAAAATGATTTATTTCAGCTTTTATTTATTTCATCACATTCCCAGGGGGTCAGAAGTTTACATACACTCAGTATTTGGTACCGTTGCATTTAAATTGTTTAATGTGGGTCAAATGTTTTGGGTAGCCTTCCATAAGCTTCCCACAATAAGTTGGGTGAATTTTGGCCCATTCCTCCTGACAGAGCTGGTGTAACTGTCTCCTTGCTTGCACACGCTTTTTCAGTTCTGCCCACACATTTTCTATAGGATTGAGGTCAGGGCTTTGTGATGGCCACAACAATACCTTGACTTTGTTGTCCTTAAGCCATTTTGCCACAACTTTGGAAGTGTGCTTGGGGTCATTGTCCATTTGAAAGACTCATTTGTGACCAAGCTTTAACTTCCTGACTGATGTCTTGAGATGTTGCTTCAATATATCCACATAATGCCATCTATTTTGTGAAGTGCACCAGTCCCTCCTGCAGCAAACCACCCCCACAACATGATGCTGCCACCCCCGTGCTTCACGGTTGGGATGGTGTTCTTCGGCTTGCAAGCTTCCCCCTTTTTCCTCCAAACGTAACGATGGCTTCTTGCCCAAGCTGTTTAAAGACACCGTCAACTTAGTGTATGTAAACTTCTGACCCACTGGAATTGTGATACAGTGAATTATAAGTGAAATAATCTGTCTGTTAACGAGAGAGAGAGAGAGAGAGAGAGAGAGAGAGAGAGAGAGAGAGAGGGAGAAAAAGGGAGAGTGAGAGAGAGAGAGAGAGAGAGAGAGAGGCATGCAATAATATCATCAGAAGACCTTACTGTAAACCCTCAAAATCGGCAAGAAAAACTCAGCTCCGTAGAACACACAATTAAAAACAACCAGAACCCATTGACTACCAAATTACACATGCTGAACTTTCTAAGAAAATACAAATACATTAACCTGGAAAGGCATGTGGCCCTGAGCTGCGGGATGTCTTATTAAAACTATTCAACCTGGTTTTGGAGAGGGATTGCTTCCCTGATTTTTGGAAACAGGGGCTCATAACCCCCATATATATAAAAAAGGTGACAAATTACACCCTGATATCTATAGTGGAATGTGTCACTAGCAAAGCATTGCCAATGGGTTGAACATGCCCAACTACCTGGGACAAAGAAATGGTGTCTCTGGTGGATTTGGCATGGCAGTGAATGCGCTAAAAGAAAAATCCATTGCGGGTAAAATATACAACATCATAAAATCTATTTACATGATAGACTGAACAATAAAATAACATATTTTATTAAATATATATATATATATTCACAACGGCGAGGGGTGAGACAAGGGTGCAGTTTAAGTCCAACCCTGTTCAACATGAGAGCGATGACACCAAATGTAACACACCTGCTCCCCATTCACACCTGAGACCTTGTAACACTAATGATGACATCGGGGAGGGAAAATGGCTAATTGGGCCCAATTTGGACATTTTCACTTAGGGGTGTACTCACTTTTGTTGCCAGCGGTTTAGACGTTAATGGCTGTGTGTTGAGTTATTTTGAGGGGACAGCAAATTTACACTGTTATACAAGCTGCACACTCACTACTTAACATTGTAGCAAAGGGTCATTTCTTCAGTGTTGTCACATGAAAAGATATACTCAAATATTTACAAAAATGTGACGGGTGTACTCACTTTTGTGATATACTGTACATGTTTGAAAGAGGAGATGACAGAAGCGTGGAAAGTCTTCCTGCTCCCTCAATACCTGGAACGTGCCAACAGCAGTTTCCCCTTATTCAGGATTTCACCATTCCTCACCTTTCTTACAACCTCCTTAACAGCCACTCTGACTTCTGAGCTGGCATTGCTGGTTAGGGAGGAAGGGGGAAATGTCCAGTGTTGATAGGAACTAAGTGGTTAGCTAACACCACTTACAGCTGTATTTTCCTGAATACCACATTGCTTCCTAGAAGAACAGCATTCTCATCAGGGAAAATGGGAAAGAAGCCATCCCCCTAAATATTTACCCTGCTGGGAGATGGGCTGGTCCGGGCCAGGGTCCGGGGGTCAGGGGGTGAGGGGCTGCGTGGAGAGGGTGCGAGGGGCGTGACCATCCAGTGTCTATGCCTGGTGTAAATAGCAGGGTGAGATCAGAGCCCTAATTACCAGTATGTTTATCCCTAAACATCTGGGCTGCCCCGCTGTGCGCTGAGCGATGGCTTACATTACATTTTTATTATGGAAACTGTCACCACCAAACCAGGGGGGAAACAAATGCTACCAAGCTGTATGGCAAGGGCCCCCCTTCACATAATAATGTCAGTGGGGGAACGTGATCAGACCAAACAATGTTTTAAAAAGGGAAATTGAAGAACGTGTCTCAGCCAAGGTATCATTTAACTGCGTCTCCGCTTCTTATAGGAAATTAAAGCTAAGTGTAGGCAAGTCACATCCGTACTGCAGCTGCTTTATAATCTTGATGCAAAACCACCTCAGTCTGAGAGTGGAGACATTTATCGCCATCAGGGCTTTTTCTTTCTAAGGAGTCTGCCAAGTGAGCAAAGGGAAATGTCTCCCGGGCTCACCCAAACTTCCTGCACAAGCCTGCCTTGACGGAGATAACGCCAAAACCAAATCTTTATCAGGATGAAAGCATGGCTTTCTCACATCAACACCACTATAGAGGGATTCTTATTGCCTGTTCCTGTTCCAGAGCTGCTATTATCACATTGTAAACCACTGTAATCACGTTACAAACGAGGGAGAGAGAGAGTTTCACTTGGTAAATGAATGAGTTGATTACAGACGATATTCATAAAATCATTTCAATAGATTTCATTTTGAGAGGAGTTTACTGCTCTGATTCAGGGGTCTAGATATGAAAGTGTGTGGTACGTCTGGCAGCTGACAGATAATTAACAATAAACATAAAACAGCAATCAGTTTCTTTCTCCAAGGAGAGGTTGATAGCCTACTTTAGACCTCAGATCTAGTCTGCTGAGCAGGTCTGAACGTATCGACTCAGTAGGCTAAATTTAAAAAAGAAACTCTTCTACCGGCATCATTTCCTCCATTGCACTTAAATAAAAGAGTCTCCCAAAAGCCACATGGTTCTAAGTATGTATTTCTGCTGTTCTAATTAGAGGCTCTCTCTCTCCGCCGGGCAACAGGCCCAGCATCAGGAAGAGCTAAATACACACAAATGAAAACAAATCTCAGCAAATTAAAATTATAAACATTTTGACCAAATAAATCACGGGCGAAACCCCAAATAAAACAAGATGGGGATCCTCTTGAATATGTGTGTCTGTAAGACAATGTGTAAGTTGCATTTTTTTCCTACTGAATTCGTTTCAGGAAGCAGTAAATGTAGTTAGACTTAGGGCGATGGTGTTGTCCTGTGCTATATCCTCAACTGATCTATAGGTTCTGAAAACCACACTACTTTTTCTACAAACCATTGGAGCCACCAACGATGTTGTTTTCAATTGTGTTCAATTTCTTTCTCTTGTTTCACTGACATTCGGATCTAATGATCTGAACGAACTGGGCTGATATGCCTTTCCTCTATTGTGATAGTCGGGATGCAAATCAGTGATTTTATAATGTTTTTACTGAACTTGCTGCTAATAGCCCATAATGGCACTGTACAACGTGACCGGTCGGGAGTAGGCTACAGTACCACAGTTAGAGCAAAATAATCTTAACTTTTCCACAATTTAACTGTAGTTTAACCAATACCCAAACGGAGAATCAGTGAAAATAAAAATCTGGTTGATTTATCAAGACCAATCCCCATGCTTGTCTCAGAGCAGCGCTGTCTTGACCTCTGAATGATGTATTTTCCCCCCTTCCACTTGCCCCTTCCATTAATTTTGAAAGATTATTTTCCAGTAAGCATAGTCAGTGCTCTAACTCCCCCTTGCGCTGGTCTGGAGCAGTGACGCAGTGACGCAGGGCAACGTACTAAACAACAAATAACCTCTAAATCCTTTTAGTTGAGCAACACTGTAAGTATAAAGATCCAGTCCATTTAAAAAAAACTGGAGGCCCCTCACACTTCAATGTCATGATCAAAAAATCCTGGCAAAATGAAAAAGGTTATTATTCATCCTGATCAGACAAGCTTTTTTAAATGGACGATACATTCGAGCCTGCAGGAAGGGTACCAAATGAGGGAGGAGGATGTCTTCCCTGTAATGCACAGCGTTGAGATTGCATGCAATGACAACAAGCTCAGTCCGATGATGCTGTGACACACCGCCCCAGACCATGACAGACCCTCCACCTTCAAATCGATTCCGCTCCAGAGTACAGGCCTCGGTGTAACGCTCATTCCTTTGATGATAAACGTGAATCCGACCATCACCCCTGGTGAGACAAAACTGCAACTCATCAGTGAAGAGCACTTTTTGCCAGTCCTGTCTGGTCCATTGACGGTGGGTTTGTGCCCATAGGTGATGTGGTTGCCGGTGAAGTCTGCTGAGGACCTGCCTTAACAACAGACCTACAAGCCCTCAGTCCAGCCTCTCTCAGCCTATTGCGAACAATCTGAGCACTGATGGAGGGAATGTGCGTTTCTGGTGTAACTCGGGCAGTTGTTGTTGCCATCCTGTTCCTGTCCCGCAGGTGAGATGTTCGGATGTACAGATCCTGTGCAGGTGTTCTTACACGTGGTCTGCCACTGTGAGGAAGATAAGCTGTCCGTCCTGTCTCCCTGTTGCGCTGTCTAAGGCGTCTCACATTACGGACATTGCAATTTATTGCCCTGGCCACATCTGCAGTCCTCATGCCTCCTTGCAGCATGCCTAAGGCATCTTTCTTTAAGGTGTTTTTCAGAGTCAGTAGAAGTTTTCATAACTGTACCTATAATTGCCTACCATCTGTAAACTATTAGTGTCTTAACGACCGATCCAGAGGTGCATGTTCATTAATTGTTTGTGGTTCATTGAACAAGCATGGGAAACAGTGTTTAAACCCTTTACAATGAAGATCTGTGAAGTTATTTGGATTTTTACGAATTATCTTTGAAAGACAGGGTCCTGAAAAAGGGACGTTTATATATTTTCTTCGAAAAATATGCATTAAAAAAAAATGTACACATTTTCCTTTATTCTTTTTCCCTAACCCTACCACCCATCCGCTAATTGGAGTAAACTAATGGACAACAACACTTCTACTCCAATTTATACATACTATATACATTTTAAGGACACATTATATTTTACAATAGTTATCTTTTGTTTGTTTTTAATGCCATCCTTCAGCTACTCTCAACCCTTCCCATCTACAGTGCATTCGGGAAAGTATTCAGACCCCTTGACTTTTTCCACATGTTGTTACGTTACAGCCTTGATTAAAGACTTTTCCCCCCTCATTAATCTACACACAATACCCCATAATGACAAAGTGAAAACAGATTTTTAATAGTTTTTTGCAAATGTATAAAAAATACAAGAACAGAAATACCAAATGTACATTATGTGCATGTGTGACATAACTCCACCAGTCCTATTTATGATATAATTTACAAAGATTATATTGTTTTTTGTTTGTTTTATTTTATATATATATTTTTCATTCCGTATATTTGAGTTTAACCATAACATTTGTTGTAATATTTGTTCTGTATTTTCTGGTGGATTAAACTGAAATTGCAACAAACCTTCTATGGCTTGTTTTAAAAATAGCAATATTTTTTTTTATATCCAGTGACTGGCAGACCATCCCTGTACATCCTAGGGCCTCTTTAAAAAGAGCACACAGTGCCACTCAAAGAACAGAAACAGATTAACTGCCAAAAGCATTTCCAACATCCTCTTTTCGACTGTATTGTACCAGTTATTAAAAAATATATATACACTACCGTTCAAAAGCTTGGGGTCACTTAGAAATGTCCTTGTTTTTGAAAGAAAAGCAATTTTTTTGTCCATTAAAATAACATAAAATTGATCATAAATACAGTGCAGACATTGTTAATGTTGTAAATTATTATTGTAGCTGGAAACGACAGATTTTTTATGGAATATCTACTGTGCATAGGTGTACAGAGACCCATTATCAGCAACCATCACTCCTGTGTTCCAATGCACATTGTGTTAGCTAATCCAAGTTTAGCATTTTAAAAGGCTAATTGATCATTAGAAAACCATTTTGCAATTATGTTAGCACAGCTGAAAACTGTTGTTCTGATAAAAGAAGCAACAAAACTGGCCTTAAGATTAGTTGAGTATCTGGAGCATCAGCATTTGTGGGTTCGATTACAGGCTCAAAATGGCTAGAAACAAAGACCTTTCTTCTGAAACTCATCAGTCTATTCTTGTTCTGAGAAATGAAGGCTATTCCATGCGAGAAATTGCCAAGAAACAGAAGATCTTGTGCAACACTCCCTTCACAGAACAGCGCAAACTGGCTCTAACCAGAATAGAAAGAAGAGTGGGAGGCCCCAGGGCAAAACTGAGCAAGAGAGTGTCTAGTTTGAGAAACAGATGCCTCACAAGTCCTCAACTGGCAGCTTCATTAAATAGTACCCGTAAAACACCAGTCTCAACGTCAACAGTGAAGAGGCGACTCTGGGATGCTAGCCTTCGAAGCAGAGTTCCTCTGTCCAGTGTTTGTGTTCTTTTGCCCATCTTAATATTTTCTTTTTATTGGCCAGTCTGAGATATCACTTTTTCTTTGCAACTTCGCCTAGACGGCCAGCATCCCGGAGTCACCTCTTCACTGTTGACGTTGAGACTGTTTTTTGCGGGAAACCATGTGTTTGAAGTATTTGATGACATCCCAATTATTCTGCTCCAGCCATTACCACGAGCCAGTCCTCCCCAATTATGGTGCCACCAACCTCCTGTGGCATATACAGTTGAAGCTGTTTGAGAAGGCATGAGAAAGAATGGGAAGATTTCATTAACCAATGTCAAGTCCTAGCTGATGGAGCTCAGATACACCAGACACGCTGGTCCCCCATTGTGACCATATTACCAAGCATCTCTGTGCAGTCAAAACTTTTGATTATTTTGTGCCACCAGGGTCACAATAATTTGTTCCCTTTCTGTTAGTCCGAGTGTGACCTCCTCCCCATGGGTTACTGCAGCTATTGTTGCCAGCAATGCCACTACCTGAGTTGGGGCTCCCCACTGAAATTCCCACCGGCTAGCTACAAAGTCATCAAGGTTCTCTTTAGCAGCTTTGAGAAATTCCTTGTATATTATGCTCACCCATCCAGGGGCTTTGGCTTTGTAGGACCAACCCTGCCAGACAGGCTCAGACTCTTGAGGGGGCAGTGTTGCTTTAGTGGGTTCCTGACCGCGTTATCTTTCTGTCTTGGCTGCGTGAAGATGGTGGGATTAAGTCACGGTCAGAATATGGCTTTTATGTAGACACACCTCTGCCACACCTTCATTTCTTAGTTCTCCACCACAAATGAACAGTGGGAGAATAGCATGCTATTCTCATGCTTAAATTCAGGGTGAGAATACGTATATAGAGAAAGGTGCATGAAAAGGGAATTTGCGTTCCTTTTACGCATGCTTAACTTGGGTTGGAATCGGGGCCAAAGTGAAAACATGTTTTTAGGCATTTTTGCACATTTATTGAAAATCAAGTACACAAATATCACATTTACATAAGTGTGTGAAGTGTGAATACACCCCTGAGTCAATACATGTTAGAATCCCCTTTGACAGCAATTACAGTAAGTATTTCTGAGTAAGTCTCTAAGAGCTTTGCACATCTGGATTGTACAATATGTATTATTTATTATTCTTTGAAAAACCCTTCCAACATGTCAAGATTGTTGTTGATCATTGTTAGACAGACATTTTTTTCAAGTCTTGGCATAGCTTTTTATACAATTTAGGCCATCCAGGAACATTCAATGTCATATTGGTAAGCAACTCCAGTGTATATTTGGCCTTATGTTTTAGGTTATTGTCCTGACGAAAGGTGAATTTGTCTCCCAGTGTCTGTTGGAAAACAGGCTGAACCTGGTTTTACTTTAGGATTTTGATTTTGCTTTTACAAAGTATTCACTCAGGGGTGTGAATACATACTGTACGTGAATTAGATATTTCTGCCTTTCATTTTCAATACATTTTCAAAAATTTCTAAAAACATGTTTTCACTTTGTCATTATGGGGTACTGTTGGTATAAAAATCTATTTAATCCATCTTGAATTCAGGCTGACACACCACAAAATGTGGAATAAATCAAGTGAAGGCACGTGTATGTCACACGTGCAGTTAACAAAAACATATGGACATTTTTGCTCTATCCAAAATTACAACCAACTGATTGCAGCATTACCACAAAAATGGGAGAGGCATGTGGAAGGGGGAGAAGGTAGGAAACTTGTTTGTCTGCTCTTTATTAATGACCAAAATTGGCAAAACATACCAGTTTCAGGACCAAAATGTTGTCAGCGGCACCATACAGGTTGTAAAATAGCTGGGAAGAGTTTTTCAATATTCTGTAACACAAAACAATGCTTCATTCAATACATTTTTTTCTACAAAATTCTTGCCACCAACAGAATAATATGTATATGGGGCATACAACCATCTCAGATCTGCAGATTTTGCTGTGAAAATACAGAATCATCACAGTAAGATCACTTATTCTGGTGTTTCCGCTATGTAGCTTGTGTCTGGTCACAAGTTCAGGGGACGCCGAAAAATCATAACATTTACCTGAAACTAACCCTACAAATAGCACCGTTGGGAGGTTTGGAAAAGCCATAGCCAATCAATCACCAATTTAATAACACTCTTAGTAAAAATATTGAATTTACAATCTGTAGATAGTATGCAATTTAAAAGGTTCAGAATTGATGTGAAACATCACAGGAGCCTCTGGCCAACTCGTTGACATGTGTGACACTATTCGAAGACAATGTCCCTGACGTAATGCTACACATACTGTACTGGTGTGCTACATTCCTGTCTCATACTGTCAAGGAGTTTCCTAGTAAGAGCGTAATCCCATGCATTGGGTCTTCATTTCCATTTGTATGTGAAAGATCTTTGCAATGCATTGTCATTACTATGAGAATATTTGTCAAAGGAAACATGTTGATAGTATCGTGACCATTCAGTGCGTTATAATGTTATATTCTCATACAGATGGATCTGTATTTTGAGGGTTGTCCAGCTGGCATTGATTTCTTAAACTGATTTCCACACAGTCTACTGACAGACCTCTCCCTGACCTTGATTTGATGACTTTGTCAAATGTTGGATGATCCCTACTTAGGGCAACAAACATGTACATGTCTTAGCATCCAAACAACAGCTGTATTTGTCCCCCTGAAAATATGTCATATTTACTCACTATCTCTGCCTTCTCAGAGTCTCTAAAGTTAAGCCTCTTAACGTTTTTCTAAAAGAAGTTCCCTGTGTGGATATTGGCAGGGGGTGATAATGTAATTCTTCCCTCCAGCACAAATCTCCAGTCTCTTCTTGGGTCAGTCAGTTCCCATCATTCCCAGCTGTATTTGGTAACTCGGTGTCTGCCAGTATCTGATTGGAGTGTCTGTGTCTCAGTCCCCAGGAAAGTGGAATGTTTTTACTGTTCACACATTTCTCTCCTTCCCTGACCTCAGATAACTCATCACTCTCTGTTCTCCTCGCAGAAATCACGTTCCTTTGGATCCTTTCGCACCATGATCAGTAAGTTAAGTCTGACAGATCTGTGGATCGGGAGAGGATCAAGTGGTCTGTGTTTATAACAGTGTTTGAAAAGGGAAAGTACATAAGCCAGTGGCAGGAGAATTACAAGCCTCATGCCACAAGCCTAAACTGGCAATGTTCTGCAGTGGTGGAAATATGTGACAAAAGGTAGAAGCAGATTGAGAACAGAGAAATACTTTATTGAATGCAGTAGAATGCATATGTAGGGTGATTTGGTATGGGGTTAAACGGGATAAAAAAAATACAGTGCCTTCGGAAAGTTCACAGACCACTTGACTTTTTCCACATTTTGTTACATAGTATTCTAAAATGGATTTTTTTTTAAACTCAGCAATCTAATCCTCAGCAATCTACACACAATACCCCATAATGACATCACAATACCCCATAATGACATCACAATACCCCATAATGACATCACAATACCCCATAATGACAAAGTGGAAACAGGTTTTTAGAATTTTTTGAAATGTATTGAAAATAAAAAACAGAAATAGCTTATTAACATAAGTATTCAGACCCTTGCTATTATGAGAGTCGAAATTGAGCTCAGGTGCACCCTGTTTCCATTGATCATCCTTGAGATGTTTCTACAACTTGGAGTTCCACCTGTGGTAAATTCAATTGATTAGACATGATTTGGAAAGGCACACATCTGTCTATATAAGGTCCCACAGTTGAAGGTGCATGTCAGAGCAAAAATCAAGCCATGAGGTTGAAGGAATTGTCCGTTGTGCGCCGAGACAGGATTGTGTCGAGGCACAGATCTGGGGAAGGGTACCAAAAATGTTATGCAACATTTAAGGTCCTCAAGAACACAGTGACCTCCATCATTCTTAAATGGAAGAAGTTTGGAACCACCAAGACTCTTCCTAGAGCTGGCCACCCGTCCAAACTGAGCAATCGGGGGAGAAGGTGCTTGCTCAGGGAGGTGACCAAGAAACCGATGGTCACTCTGACAGAGCTCTAGAGTTCCTCTGTGGAGATGGGATAACCTTCCAGAAGGACAACCATCTCTGCAGCACTACACCAAACAGGCCTTTATGGTATAGTGGCCTGATGGAAGCCACTCCTCAGTAAAAGGCAAATGACAGCCCGCTTGGCGTTCAGACTGGGGTGAAGGTTCACATTTCACCTTCCAACAGGACAATGACCCTAAGCACACAGCCAAGACAATGCAGGAGTGGCTTTGGCACATTTCAGAGGCATTTTATTGTCACCAGCACAAGGTGCACCTGTGTAGTGATCATGCTGTTTAAACAGCTTCTTGATCAGGTGGATGGATTATCTTGACAAAGGAGAAAAGCTTGTGGACAAAATATGAGAGAAATAAGCTGATTGTGTATATGGTAAATGTCTGAGATCTTTTATTTCAGGTCATGAAACATGGGACCAACACTTCACATGTTGCATTTCAATTTTTGTTCAGTGTACATCTGTGCATATCAATCATATTCAGATGACTTTGGGTTTAAATTAAAACAATCCCAGTGAGCATGGCTGCAGATGGACATCAAAGCTTGGAAGGAGATGAGATAGCCTTTCTCCTCCATTTCATCGTCAACATCTCACAACATCTGACTGTTTCACTTGACTTCTAACCTCCACTTGGCCACCCTTAACACCTCTGACGCAGACTGCCGGAGTGCATCAGCACTGACCATATGCTGGACACTGATGCTCTCGCTACACAATACACACACGACACACACTTTGCAAGGCTTGTTCTGAACATACAGTTGAAGTCGGAAGTTTACATACACCTTAGCCAAATACATTTAAACTCAGTTGTTCACAATTTAATCCTAGTAAGAATTCCCTGTCTTAGGTCAGTTAGATCACCACTTTATTTTAAGAATGTGAAATGTCAGAATAATAGCAGAGAGAATGAATTCTTTCGGTTTTTATTTCTGTCATCACATTCCCAGTGGGTCAGAAGTTTACATACACTCAATTAGTATTTGGTAGCATTGCCTTTTAAAACTTGGGTCAAATGTTTCAGATAGCCTTCCACAAGCTTCCCACAATAAGATGGGTGGATTTTGGTCCATTCCTCCTGACAGAGCTGGTGTAACTGAATCAGGTTTGTAGGCCTCCTTGCTCACACATGCTTTTTCAGTTCTGCCCACAAATTTTCTATAGGATTGAGGTCAGGGCTTTGTGATGGCCACTCCAATACCTTGACTTTGTTGTCCTTAAGCCATTTTGCCACAACTTTGGAAGAATGCTTGGGGTCATAGTCCATTTGGAAGACCCTTTTGCGACCAAGCTTTAACTTCCTGACTTATGTCTTGAGATGTTGCTTCAATATATACATGTAATTTCTCTTCTTCATCTATTTTGTGAAGTGCACCAGCTCCTCCTGCAGCAAAGCACCCCCACAACATGATGCTGCCACCCCTGTGCTTCACGGTTGGGATGGGTGTCCTTCGGCTTGCAAGCCTCCTCCTTTTTCCTCCAAACATAACAATGGTCATTATGGCCAAACAGTTATATTTCTGTTTCATCAGACCAGAGGACATTTCTACAAAAAGTACCATCTTGCAAACCATAGTCTGGCATTTTTATGGTGGTTTTGGAGCAGTGGCTTCTTCCTTGCTGAGCGGCCTTTCAAGTTATGTCGACATAGGACTCAATTTACTGTGGATATAGATACTTTTGTACCTGTTTCCTCCAGCATCTTCACAAGGTCCTTTGCTGTTGTTCTGGGATTGATTTGCACTTCTTGCACCAAAGTACGTTCATCTCTAGGAGACAGAACCCGTCTCCTTTCTGTGTACTAATGGTGTTTATACTTGCATACTATTGTTTGTACAGATGAACGTGGTACCTTCAGGCAGGTGTAGACTCAGAATTGAAGAAGATCCGCTTGTCATGGCCATGAGGTAAAGAAAGCAGCCCAAGACCGGCAACGTTCGAAAAACTTTAGTACTTATGTTCCTCAAGTAATGAGATGGATCAACTAAGTAAATAAACACAGCTAGTCTGAACACAAATTGCACACACAATACACACACCAGCTATGACCACACTCCACACAGGAATGTCCGAAAATGTACACTGTAATGCCTCATTCCTAGTCCTAGGTCTATGGTGTATTTTATATCATAGGCCACAGAGAGTAATGCTGCTCAGTCTGACTTTATTCTGACCAGTTTCCCAAAACTTCTTGAAAAGTTTGTTTACTCACTAAAAGCATGAGTTTGTGTTTACACGGTCAACCCAGTACTGGTGCTTCTGGCTAAACCTTTTCAAACACTATGTTTCCTTCTCAGTCCCGCACAGATGGTAGGCATTTCTATTGTATCAGCTTTCATACACAATGCTCGCTCCAGGCAAAGCTAAACATTTAAAAACTTGTCCTTGGTGTAATAAGATGTTACACACACATACACACACATACACACACTTTCCTCACTGCTTCAGAGCGACTGTTGGGAAACCTCACATTTCTTGTTTGCCATTGGCCTTAAGTGGGCAAGTGTAGAGCACGACATGCAAGTGGCCCTCAATTAGAGTTGGAAATTATTTCATTGCCACACAAATTAGTGCCACTTACGTCATGAGACTGAGCTGCCCTCTGTCTCAAACAGGATGTCATGGTTAGAAAAACAAACGGCCAGCCAAGCCAAATGACCTTCCGCGGACAGTGTTTTTGAGTCCCCCAGCAACCATTCATCATCCCTGTCAGCCGGGCATTACAGGACGACATGCAAACGGACTATAGCTCAAGAAAGGAAGTACACAGCAGTGGTGGAAAAAGTACGCAATTGTCATACTTGAGAAAAAGTAAAGATACCTTATTAGAAGATGACTTGACTAAAAATCTAAAAGTATCTGGTTTTAAATATACTTAAGTATTAGAAGTAAATGTAATTGCTAAAATACACTTAAGTGTCAAAAGTATCAATTATTTCAAATTCCTTATATTAAGCAAACCAGGTGGCACAATTTAACAAGTGTTTCTATTCACTGACACACAGGCATAATTTATAAACAAAGCATGTGTGTTTCCACCAGATCAAAGTCAGTAGGGATGTTCTCTTGATAAGTGTGTGAATTTGTAATGATCGTCGTATGAAGGAGTGGACCAAAACGCAGCGTGATGTTCATGATAAATGTAATACTCAAAACACTCCAACAAAATAACGACGAGGGGAAACCCAAAACAGTCCTGTCATGTGCAGACACTAAACAGAAAACAACTACCCACCAAACCCAAACGAAAAAGGACAACTTATATATGATTCCCAATCAGAGACAACGATAGACAGCTGCCTCTGATTGGGAACCACACCAACATAGAAATAAAGAGACTAGAATGCCCACCCTAGTCACACCCTGGCCTCGCCAAACTAGAGAATAAAAACCTCTCTATGGCCAGGGCGTGACAGAATTGGACAATGTTCCTGTCCTACTAAGCATTTCAAATGTAACGAGTACTTTTGGGCGTCAAGGAAAATGTATGAAGTAAAAAGTATATAATTTTCTTTAGGAATGTAGTGAAGTAAAATGAAAAGTTGTCAAAAATTTAACTAGTGAAGTAAAGTACAGAACCACCCCAAAAACGACTTCAGTATTACTTTAAAGTATTTATTTCTCAGGTACTTTACACCACTGGAACACAGTAAAGAAAGAAAGACATAGACAGAAAGAGACAGACAGACATGTGTAATGCATGTATTATTAGCGTGTGTGTATTCAGTTGGGGTTTGATGATAGCAGTATGCTGCTGCTAGGAGACCTGTGTGCCCACTGAACCTCTTCTGTTGCTCTTTAAGCTCTGACATCAGTACCCTAATGGGCTGAGAGCACAAAGTGTATGTGTGTGTGTGTCCGATTTCAGATAAATGTTTGATGAAGTAATGGAAGTTTAAATAATCCGGATGAGGACACACAGTAAGTCCCCTGTGACTCCAGTCAACAAAAGGAAAATGAGAGTGTGTGTGTTTTCTCCTGTCAATGCTCATTTCACTGAGTTGAAATGTATTTACAATACCTTCAACCCCAAGAGGTTTCAGTCTTGGATCAACATCCTTAGCCTATTGGTCTTTAGAGGACGTACATTGGAAACTGATGTGTGGATTTAACGCTGGAGTTTAAATGATTGACCTCAAGAAAATATCTTAGTTTTCCAACAGGATCTGCAACAGCATTAGGAAGATTGAAGGAATCATGGGTTGAATGGGAATGAGGAAGCTGAAGAAAACAGCAAATGTCTTGGTAGAGGATGCGGTGTGCAGAGCTTTGACCAATCAGAACAGGAAAGGATTGGCATCTCTGAGTTTCCTTACTCGTTCAGCTGTAGTCTGTCTGAATGCACCAACATGAATGGGGAAAGAGGATATCTAGTCACTATTGAATGCATTCAACTGAAATGTGTCTTCCGCATTTAACCCAACCACTCTGAATCAGAGAGGTGCGTTAATTGACGTTATCAGCACCCGGGGAGCAGTTGATGTTGGGGGATAAGTGCCTTGTTCAATGGCAGAACGGCAGATTTCTCCACCTAGCTGGCTCAGGGATTCAAACAATCGACCTTTCAGTTAAACCACTAGGCTACCTGCCCCCAGTCACAGAGGCACCTTACTAAGGCCGAGAAATGGGGAATCAATCAACATCAAAGCACGATGCCAACGGTACATGACATGTGATCATCACATTGTATCTTGAGAATACTTTCAATATTGGGCTAGAGTATCTAGCTCCGCAACATGTATTATTAACCAGCCACAATTGTGACAAATTGTCTTCTAGTTAAGTATATATAATACACAGGAGGGAATATAGCAAGTGTAAAGACGTGAACATATTTCTTGGAGGTTGAAAGTTGTAATGCAAGACAGACCTCATGACTCACGAGGCCATTGATAGCATGTGATCTCAGTGCTTTTTTCATTAGAATCTGTTGCACCACATATGTAAATAAATGCACTATTTTCTTGACTTTCTTAGTCAATTGAACTTTTCTATGCATTTGAAACACACCAAAACTTTGAAGTGTTTATTATGTGAATAATGACACCGTAATAATACAATATCACAGTGGTCCTTTGACTTTGAATACAGGTGGTGAAGGCAGGGAGGATTTATGTGACAGTTAAAATTTCACCAAATTTTGTCATAAGCAACAACAAAAAAATTCAATGACAGAGGTCATATGACACTGTACATGAAAGGCTTGATGTTTCTCCCCTCAGTAAACACAAGTTTGAGTTGAAAAGGGACCATAGTGGATCCTTTCCCCCTTGCATTGGAGGGATACACTGAACGGTGACCAGCCCTCCCACCGGGTGGTTTCGTGTTTCATGTAAATATAGTGCCTAATGACACAGTGTCAGTGCATAGATGCTATTATACCCTCCCAACCAGAGGTCATCTCTGCTGCCTGCCACGCCCTAGGGTGTGGCCACCTCACCACTGCGGTTACAGGCCTGGCTTTTGCCCTAACCAAAATGACAGACATTATTTTATCTTAAAAATTTCTCAGGGGTTTCGCAGTCGGGGAGTGCTGAGAATTCTCGGCGAAGCGAGCATGAGGTTGGTAGAGACTGGGTGATTAGTGGCATTGTCTCAATGGCTCAACTTTTGTTACTTTCTCCGTTTATTTGGTCGCCTTTGAAAGCCAAAGCCGCAGCTTCCTGTTGATGTGAACCGCAATAACTTTATTATAGGTGGTATTGAATGGTTGCGGAAGAGGTCAAGGCATCCATCCATCTTACTTTGAAGTGATGGTGAGAGACATCACCAACAGAGAATAAATATATTGCTCTCGGCAAAGCCCTGAATCAGTCCTAGGCATTGTAATACCTCAACTAATGTCCTTCAACTAATGTTCGACCTGCTTTTGTTAAAAAAAGTTAGGACATCACAGCAAGCAAAGAAAAACAACACATTGAAAACATTTGCTCTCAACAACACGTCACTCCAATGTGTGGCCTACATTACAAAAAACACAGAAAAAGCCAAAAGTGCACATTGACAAGTGGTCACAGTCCTCTCAGAACAACGTCCAACACTGTGTGTTTCTGATTAGGCACACGAGACACGTCCCCGATGTCCAGATCTCCTAAGCCACGCTGTCCAGGGCATCATACGAACAAGGCAGAGCCAGCTCCGTCCGCTTCATTTGATCTCATATGGCGCTGGCCATGAGGAAAGAATTACTGTACGCCAAGTGCTTGTTAGTGTTGCTTTGATGTACGATTCACCTTTCTCCTCCAAAGTGCGCCGATGGTTTGAGTTTTACATTTAGAGAGCAAACTAATCCCCAGGATGAGGCCACGTACAGTATATTTGTCCGTGGCCACAGCAGGCCACTCCCTCATGCACTTAGTCAATATGAGTAAAGGTTTCATTGTTGCAAAGTGTATGAGATGATTAATCCTAACAAATACACACATTTTTTCACCCCGAAAACGTAAATCTTACATCATCTCAGGATGCTTCACACATTCCATCCCTAATCTTTCCAAAGGCTCATACTTTACGTGTAGGGGGAAGCTGGCCCTGTTATTGGGGTCATTTGTTTCATACTGTACGTTAAAGGGATAGTTCGGAATTTTGGCAACGAGGCCATTTATCTACTTCATGGATACCATTTTTACGTACTGTATCTTTGTCCAGTATGAAGGAAGTTAAAGGTAGTTTCGCCAGCCAATACTAACTGGCTTTAGCACAAGGACTGGAATTCTACAGGAATGGCTAACAAGCTAGGAAAGCTCCTTCAAACTACACACAGAAACATTCATTCTGAACTATTCCAGGGCCGGCCAGAACGAATCAGTTGGACGGGCATTTGATTTCCATAGGGCTCACAGGACCACCTACATTTTTTAAATGGGTTTTATAGTAAAGACCTGTAATTTATCTGTAAAAATGTTTTACCTTTTAAAGTGGCATGAACACAACAAGTCATGAAGTTGTCATCTCACTGTCAAACAAATCACTTCAAAAAGTAGGTTACCGACGCACGTTTGTCCAAAAATAATTCCAGCATCCGAACAGTGCACTGTGCACCTGCCAACTTCAATTCAATTCGCTGAAATTCATCTCACCGGAGAAAGCATCCGAGCGAGCGAAACAGCGCCCCTCTGCCTTACTATACTGTATGCTGTCTGGCAAAAAAAAGAGTATGACATGCCATACACTTTTTGTCCAGACAGCATCAGCTCCATGGGCTACACATACTGAGCCAGTAGGGCGCTGTTTCGTTCACTCCGATACTTTATCTGAGATTGATGCGTCTATGTCAGTGCGCATCTTGGTCAAATCAATATTCAAATATTTTATTTGGATGGGTAAGGGGGTACGGTAGAGTGGGCCTCCCAAGGCCTGCCCATAACTCTGGCCCTGAGCCTAGTGAACATCTAACAGACAGTGACATACTGACCTCTAATACACTTTCACTGCTCTCAACTAAGATGTAATCTGTAAACATAGTATCTACTGCACTCTAAATTGAATACTTGAAACAATTTAAATCTAAGTGTAAAAAAAAGTTGTAGAAATATATAAAACATTGGGTATGCGCATATTATAAATCACGTATTTTCATGTCAAGCTCAAGATTTATGAATCAGTCTTGGCATGGACTTTATTGTACACACAATTTAAGATACAATCTGTGCATTTTATTATACTGAACAAAAATATAAATGCAACAAGCAACAATTTCAAAGATTTTACTGGGTTCATATAAGGAAATCAGTCATTTGAAATAAATTCATTAGGGGCTAATCTATGGCTATTCCCATGACTGGGAATACAGGTCTGTTGGTCACAGATACCTAAAAAAAAGTAGGGGTGTAGATCAGAAAACCAGTCAGTATCTTGTGTGACCACCATTTGTTTCATGCTTTCATGCTTTGCATGGAGTTGATCAGGTTGTTGATTGTGGAATGTTGTCCCATTCTTCTTCAATGGCTGGAACACGCTGTTGTACACGTCAATCCAGAGCATCCCAAACATGCTCAATAGGTGACATGTCTGGTGAGTATGCAGGCTATGGAAGAACTGGGACATTTTCAGCTTCCAGGAATTGTGTACAGATCTTTGCAATATGGGGCTGTGTATGATCATGCTGAAACAGTAGGTGATGGCGTCAGATGAATGGCATTGACATTGATAAAATGCAATTGTGTTAGTTTCGGTAGCTTATGCCCGAGAGTGGCCTTATATTGTCCCCAGCACAAGGTACACATGTGTATGAACATTCTGTTTAATCAGCTTCTTGGTCAGGTGGATAGATGATCTTGGCAAAGGAGAACTGCACACAAAGAGGAATGCAAACAAACTTCTGTACAAAATTTGAGGGAAATAAGCTTTTTGTGCATATGAAACATTTCTGGGATATTTTAATTCAGATCATGATATATGTCATTAACACTTTACATGTTGCGTTTATATTTTTGTTCAGTGTAGTTTCATGAATGAGGCCTCAGCTCTTTCAGATCGTATTACTCTGTGGGTGAGACAAATGAGCACTGGAGGCCCAAAGTGAAATAAGATGCAAGGTGAGGTGCTGTTGCAACATGCACCCTGATAAGGGAAAATAGATAGAAAGGCTGAAAACTCGGACTGCATGGGAGTTAACTGTACACTAGTCTCTCTATGTGTGTGTGTTGAAGTGTCTGACTCTGAACACCTGTGTGCAGTTACAGATTCCCAGGGTACTTCGTAGGAACACCTACAAGTCAGGGGATTCGGTAATATTTCATCTAAGCACAGCAAAAAAAGAAACATCCTCTCACTGTCAACTGCATTTATTTTCAGCAAACTTAACACGTGTAAATATTTGTATGAACATAAGATTCAACAACTGAGACATAAACTGAACACATTCCACAGACATGTGACTAACAGAAATGGAATAATGTGTCCTGCATTAAGTACTGCAGTGCATCTCCTCCTCATGGACTGCACCAGATTTGCCAGTTCTTGCTGTGAGAAGTTACCCCACTCTTCCACCAAGGCACCTGCAAGTTCCCGGACATTTCTGGGGGGAATGGCCCAAGCCCTCGCCCTCCGATCCAACAGGTCCCAGACGTGCTCAATGGGATTGAGATCCGGGTTCGTCGCTGGTAAAGGCAGAACACTGACATTCCTGTCTCACAGGTAATCAGGCACAGAATGAGCAGTTTGGCTGGTGGCATTGTCATGCCGGAGGGTCATGCCAGGATGAGCCTGCAGGAGGGGTACCACATGAGGGAGGATGTCTTCCCTGTAACGCACAGCGTTGAGATTGCCTGCAATGACAACAAGCTCAGTCCGATGATGCTGTGACACACCGACCCAGACCATGACGGACCCTCCGCCTCCAAATCGATCCCGCTCCAGAGTACAGGCCTCGGTGTAACGCTCAATCCTTCAATGATTAACGTGAATCTGGCCATCACCCCTGGTGAGACAAAACCGCGACTCGTCAGTGAAGAGCACTTTTTGCCAGTCCTGTCTGGTCCATCGACGGTGGGTTTGTGCCCATAGGCGACGTTGTTGCCGGTGATGTCTGGTGAAGACCTGCCTTACAACAGGCCTACAATCCCTCAGTCCAGCCTCTCTCAGCCTATTGCCAACAGTCTGAGCACTGATGGAGGGATTGTGCGTTCCCGGTGTAACTCGGCAGTTGTTGCTGCCATCTTGTACCTGTCTCGCAGGTGTGATGTTCGAATGTACCGATCCCGTTACCCCAGGTGTTGTTATACGTGGTCTGCCAGTGCGAGGACGATCAACTGTCCGTCCTGTCTCCCTGTTGCCCTGGCCACATCTGCAGTCCTCATGCCTCCTTGCAGCATGCCTAAGGCACATTCACGCAGATGAGCAGGGACCCTGGGCATCTTTATTTTGGTGTTTTTCAGAGTTAGAAGAAAGGCCTCTTTAGTTTCGTAAGTTTTCATAACTGTGACCTTAATTGCCTACCATCTGTAAGCTGTTAGTGTCTTAATGACCATTCCACAGGTGCATGTTCATTAATTGCTTATGGTTCATTGAACAAGCATGGGAAACAGTGTTTAAACACTTTACAATGAAGATCTGTGAAGTTATTTGGATTTTACGAATTATCTTTGAAAGACAGGGTCCTGAAAAAGGGAATTTCTTTTTTTTGCCGAGTTCAAATACCCTAATAACGATGACATGTCTCTATCTGTGAGACTGTTCCACCATCAAAATCCCATAGGCCTCCTTGAAGCCCCATTAAAGCTCATCTCTCGTCTCAGGGTCTGAGCTGTGGTATGTTGATTAAAGTGGATCAGGCTGTCTACGCTCCCTATGAGTCTTTTTAAGGTCTCTTTTCATGTGTGCATCTGGCTGGAGGGCTGGGACATCAGAGAGGGAGATTGATAGGGTGCCTGAAGGCATTGGACAGAACATGTGGTGACACACACTTTGCCCCCGGGATGTGATTCAGTCATCCTTTTCTGTGTTCAATCGGCCGCACTCATGTTGACTATCATTTATCAGGGTCGTGTTCATTAGGCACCAAGTGTAAGAACGTGGATTGAAACAGGGAGGAACTGTTTGGACTTTGCCCTAATGTTCCATCAAAATCACACAACGCAGATGAGGTATTCCACAACAGATTCAGTAGAGCTTACTCAAATATTCTCAAAGGTCACCTCCATAGCTTCATCATAAAGGTGAATGACCAGTATAAAGACTTCACCATCTCAGCTATGAAAACCATCAAGACATTAAAAAGTTGCAATGAGCAGGTGAAACACTCCCCGCCACTGTTTTGCCAAAAAGCTGAGGGATGGGGTGGGGAAATGTAACCACTCAAATTCATAGAGCTATGGATGCAAGGACCATTATATAAAAATTATAGTAACCATGTTGAGTCTATACAGTGTTTGTTTACATTGACTGTGTTTACAAACATTGGAGTAAAATAAGCTTATAATTGTGGGTTTTGATGGGTTATGACAGTTGAACTCATGAGACATTTATAAGATATATTCGTCAAGAATCAATGGGTACATATCATTAAGTTTAAAAAAATGGATGTAGTTACTTCAGATTGCCCCTTTAAAGTACTGTCAAATATAATGAGGCCAAAGGTCAATTAGTTTATTTTCATTAAAAAAACCACAGGTCCATTATTTTCAGTACAGTCAACTTGATGTCAAACAAAACTAAGATGAGAAAGGCAAAGAGTCATTCAAAGAGTAAAATTAAACGGGGAAGACTGAGGCAGACACACATTCAACTATTCTAACAGTCAGTTACTATAGAATAACACTTACTGGTACTCACACTAGTGTTTGTGAAACTGTCTGTGGGGATCTGTTTTACCATGGAAGCTAGAAAACGTACAGTAGTAAGAGAGTCGACCAAGAGGACACCTATTCCCCATTTACAGAAAACGTTCACTAAACCAGAAGTAACAGTCTGTGCTTGCACAGGGAGGGCCAAGAGCTCCGTCTGGATGCTGCTTCCCGATTGGATGGCCGACAACGTGTATTTTTCTGCATGATGTCCATTGGTGAGAACAATGGAGAGAGAGAGCTCGGAGTCTTGGTCCTCCGAGAGGTGGCTCTGGGAAGAATAATGAGAAGAGAAAGGTTCAGTACGTCAGTCCGGATATCTTACTTGACATAGCAGAGGGAGAGAGAGAGTGAGAGAAAGGCGGGGGTTGACCACTGTCGAATTCAATTTACCATCCCTTTATTGACTTCTTTCCAGGCTCGTTTTTACAACATGGTGCTCAAAACGACACAGGCAATTAAAAAAAGGATTAAACACCGCCGATCGAGGCGAATGACAACAGCGCTCTCCATTTCAAAGTGAATTACTCATCAATTCTGCCACATGTATAGATAATCGTTTGCAATACACAAACTATAAAATAACAGCATGGAGCTACACAAGTTAAATCGGAGACATGAACCATAATCATTAAATCTAGATGGGTTGTCAGTCAGCCATAGTGAGATATTTGAGGACAATTGCAAGGAGCACAGAGATCAGGATTGCATTCAGTGGGGTGTAATGTTTGATTTTTCAGATAGAAATATATCATGCAGAACAGGCATGTTCCTCAGTCGTGTCAAAAATAGAATCACGTCAGCTCTACAAAATACATTTCTATTGGCAACGTTCTAGAACATTGCGACTCCTGAACGCATAACTGATAAGGCTTCTGATATGATCATTGTTCTTTATCAATCCATGTTAAAAAGTGGTTGGAGGTGAACATACGGTTTTGAATTTTGATCAGATAAAAAAAAAAAAAAAGCTGCACAATTATAAACTACAAACCCCAGAGAACTTCCAACGTGGTACTCACCTGGAGATCAGTAGTTGGAGATCAGTAGCTGATCAACTTCTTGACAGCATCGAAGCATTTCCACTTGTCTGGGATGTAGAAGGGTTCGAAGATGTGGGGGAAGGGAGTGTCGTAGCCACAGACTCTAGCGATGGGCGCCTCTAGGTTGAGGAAGCACTCCTCCTGTGGACACACAACAGGGACGTGGTCAGTTTCACTCTCTCTCAGCAGTCACATTACATCCCTCTTGACATGGACGACAGGCTCTGCAGGTGTGTGGGTAATCGCAACAAGTCGTGTTCAATAGGGCTTACGTTGGAAAAATGTAGCAAGAGGAAATTCAAAAGTATTTCTAGTCAGACAAGTTGAAATAGTACGTCCCCGTTTTACTAGTTTTCTATCCTTCTTGTGCCTAAACATGACCCAGTGAATGCAACTCTTTACCTGACTTTGCGGTACACACGAGGCCAGAGTTTTTCATGACCACATTCTCTATGTTCTAGACCTCAGCTGAATCTGGTAATGAATTGTGTGTGTGGCTGTTGAACAAGTTGAGGAGACCAAATATCTTGACGTTACCTTAGATTGGAAACTATCATGGTCAAAACATAAAAGATGGGGAGAGGTCTGTCCGTAATAAAGAGATGCTCTGTTTTTTTGACACCACACTCCAAAAAGCAAGTTCTGCAGGCTCTAATTTGGTCTAATCTTGATTATTGTCCAGTCGTGTGGTCTAGTGCTGCAAGGAAAGACCTACAGTTGAAGTTGGAAGTTTACATACACCGTAACCAAATACATTTAAACTCAGTTTCACAATTCCTGACATTTAATCCCAGTAAAAATTCCCTGTCTTAGGTCAGTTAGGATCACCACTTTATTTTAAGAATGTGAAATATCAGAATAATAGTAGAGAGAATGATTTCTTTCAGCTTTTATTTCTTTCATCACATTCCCAACGGGTCAGAAGTTTACATACACTCAATTAGTATTTGGTAGCATTGCCTTTAAATTCAAACGTCAAACTGGTCAAACGTTTTGGGTAGCCTTCCACAAGCTTCCCAAAATAAGTTGGGTGAATTTTGGCCCATTCCTCCTGACAGAGCTGGTGTAACTGAGTCAGGTTTGTAGGCCTCCTTGCTTTTGCACACGCTTTTTCAGTTCTGCCCACAAATTGTATATAGGATTGATTGAGGTCAGGGCTTTGGATGGACACTCCAATACCTTGACTTTGTTGTCCTTAAGCCATTTTGCCACAACTTTGGAAGTATGCTTGGGGTCATTGTCCATTAGGAAGACGCATTTGCAACCAAGCTTTAACTTCCTGACTGATGTCTTGAGATGTTGCTTCAATATATCCACATAATTGTTCTTCCTCATTATGCCATCTTTAAAAAAAAACAAAAAGTGCACCAGTACCTCCTGCAGCAAAGCACCCCCTAAACATGATGCTGCCACCTCTGTGCTTCATGGTTGGGATGGTGTTCTTCGGCTTGCAAGCCTCCCCTTTTCCTCCAAACATAACGATGGTCATTATGACCAAGCAGTTTTATTTTTGTTTCATTAGACCAGAGAACATTTCTCCAAAAAGTACAGTTTTTGTCTCCATGTGAAGTTGCAAACCGTAGTCTGGCTTTTTTTTATGGCGGTTTTGGAGCAGTGGCGTGTTCCTTGCTGAGCAGCCTTTCAGGTTATGACGATATAGGACTCGTTTTACTGTGGATATAGATACTTTTGAACCGGTTTCGTCCGGGATCTTAACAAGATCCTTTGCTGTTGTTCTGGGATTGATTTGTACTTTTCTCACAAGAGCACGTTCATCTCTAGGAGACAGAACGTGTCTCCTTCCTGAGCGGTATGACGGCTGCGTGGTCCCATGATGTTTATACTTGCGTACTATTGTTTGTACAGATGAACATGGTACCTTCAGGCGTTTGGAAATTGCCTGATGAACCAGACTTGTGGAGGTCTACAATTGTTTTTCTGAAGTCTTTGCTGATTTCTTTTGATTTGCCTATGATGTCAAGCAAAGAGGCACTGAGATTGAAGGTAGGCCTAGAAATAGATCCAAGGCACCTCCAATTGACTGAAACGATGTCAATTAGCCTATCCGAAGCTTCTAAAGCCATGACATTTTCTGGAATTGTCCAAACTGTTTTAAGGCACAGTCAACTTAGTGTATGTAAACTTCTGACCCACTGGAATTGTGATACAGTGAATTATAAGTGAAATAATCTGTCTGTAAACAAAAAATACTTGTGTCATGCACAAAGTAGATGTCCTAAACGACTTGCCAAAACTATAGTTAGTGAACAAGAAATTTGCGGAGTGGTTGAAAAACGGGTTTTAATGACTCCAACCTAAGTGTATGTAAATTTCCGACTTCAACTGTAGTTAAGCTGCAGCTGGCCCAGAACAGAGCCCAGCAAAGCTGGTTTCAAAAAACAGATAAAGCAACACCTCACAACGCCTCTCCCCTGTTTGACCTAGACAGTTTGTGTATGCACTGTTACATCGGTTACGTGTGCCTTTCCAATAAAAAATGTATGTAGTTGTGTCCTTGTCTATTAATGCTCTGCATTATCTAGTGTTTCATGTTTAGTGTCGACCCCAGGAAGAGTAGCTGCTGCTTTTGCAACAGCTAATGGGGATCCTGATTACATAACACCAGGAAAAACTCCAGGCCCCTGCTCTTGTGCTTGACAGAGACAGTGGAGGGGAATCAGTTTCACTGTCATGGCTGTAGCCACAGTAAGACTGGAAATGATTCACTGGAACATTACTACCAGCTTCACTACCACCATCCTTAAAAGTTGGAGATAAATGGCTTATTTCAAATCACAGCTCAGAGCTGGCCAACGCGCAAAGCTTTGTGTTTTGGCAGCGCTGGAAAACAAGCCATCGCTTATGTCTCTATTGGCTTTTGACCTCCTCCCACAGCATCTGAAAGCAATGGAGGGGCCAATAGCTTCCACAGGAGAGGAGAGCCATTGCTGAGCCAAATTAACCATAGGGGCTTAGTAACTAGCATTCACACACACAGAGACAGACACACCACACATTCACACACCCTCTTAAAATGTGTATGTGATGTGTGCTCACAGCCCACCCAATCAAACCTACACAAGACAAAAATCAGCCACAAACTTGAAAACTGAGACAAAGACGAGTAGGGAGTCATTGAGCTTTTAGAACAGATTCTGCAGACCCCTAGCTAAACTAAGGCTAGCCCTACTCTGTGGACATCGTGTTGTGTTTGCATGTTTCTGCAGTAATATGTTGTTCCATCTCCTCCAAAACATCTGGCAGGGTTCAGAAGAAAGTCAGGCTCCATGAGAAAGCCTTTGTGTGTCTCCTTATTTCATGGGCTGTAAAAACAACAGAGAGCCTGTAGATGCGTGTCGGCTCCACGTCCCCAGTATCATGCCAGGCCCGCCGGGTCTAATTTACAGATATAGCTTTAGCATTGCCAGCAGCGGCATGTCTCAGGTTGCTTTGATATGTTAAAAAGGAATTGGCAGGCGGACAAAAGGGTCCTCTGGGTCATTAGAGTTTACTGTACCACACGACGGGAATACATACGCAGTATACATTATTACCACAGTGGTAAAACAAAGGTCATACATCAGTGTTACAAGCAATTTGACATGTTTACAACGTACAGGGAAAACGATGGGCTCATGTGTAAGGCTCATGGCCCACTGTAGTGTATCAAAGGGGGGTTGGGGGATGTCATTACTCAGCCCACTACAGGCAGCCCCGCTCTGCCTCGCTAATTAGTGGTGATTAGCTTTAAAAGGATGCCAGCAGTTAGTACCAGCCAGCATCCCCTCCCCATCCAACCCCACCCCGCCTGCCACTCCATGGCCAAGTGGGCCAAACGGTTTCCGTGGAGAACTCCTTCTGTCCTCTCCAACAGTCTAGGGCAGAGCTGGGAGACTGGACATGATGCATTGTATGTAGAAGACCATAAGTTCGCATATTCTATAGTCAAATATCTCTATTCCCCCTATTGCACCTAGTTGAGGCAAGAACATGAATCAATTTAGCCTCTAAGGTCAAAATCTTTTTAGTACAAAATTACAGTTTTCACAGTCCTAAAGAACTTGAATAGCTCTTCAACACTTGGAAGGTGGTTGACTTCCTTGATGCAGAACTCTCAGAAAGGACGCTCACAATGTCTGGCAGTGGCTAAGGAAAATAAAAAACATTGATCTGCGACTAATTATATTCTTTGACCAGGTTTCCTTGTCTTGTTGCTCAGTGGGGGCTAGGAGTGTAACAGGCAGACACTTGTGTGGCAGCTGGAGGGGGCCTGCAGTGGACTTCAGTGACAGGATTGACAGCACACTAAATCACGGAGATAAAACTTTAAACAAATTAGATGAGTCTGGTCAGGCCTGCATTTTTGTAGAGTTACATCAGAAGTGTGATAAATCCTGTCAGACTTTTTGAAAGAATGGAAACATTTAGCATAGGCCATGTAGCCTAGTCCATCTATCCCAATTTACTGTCATGATAGAGGACCCTCCGTGTCTCTAGAGTGCACACAGCATTAAGGGAGAACGTCTCATGAGACAGTCTATGATCCACAGGCAGACAGAAAGACAGTACGAAAGGCTTTTTTCCCTGTAAGATTCCTAACTGTAATGTCCTCGAAATACATGTACTTACTGGAAGCAGGAAGAAAGCAGTCTGGTTGCTTGTCACCACAGCTAAATGGTGATGTGCCACAGAACTCCGATTTCAATCAAATCGCTGTTTTGCTTCAGAGAAAACACATCATTATACGCAATCTGACTTAAATGTCTGCATAGAAATATGAGAAAATGGCAGAATAAACTATGGACTGCATCTCCCGAGGAGGCAATATAGAAAAATGTAAAAAATACCAACCGGCGGAGGTTTACATTTGCAGTTGCGCATTTTTGTCTCCTGTCACACAGAAAAAGTTTGTCAGCGACAGCCACAGATTGGGGAATTCAGTCACTATTGGATAATTCCAATATTACCAAATGGGACGGCCAACAATGACAAATCACACACTGCCCTCTGGGCACACATTAGCTGAATCCGTATTGTGACTTGGAATCAACGTGGAAAATACATTGGATTTGAAATAAGTAATCAACCAGTTCTGTTTTGATCTCATTTGAACCAGCATTGTAAACATTGAAATTAGGGTAAAACTTTCACTTAAATAAATTGACTTAACCTGTTAGTCAAGTTACATTAATCTAATTTCAACATAATCATCAGAACTATGTATACTGAAATTGCATTGAAAGTTCCATGTAGAAACATAAAAAATATTATTCATCCTATATTAAATTGGGTGGTTGAAATTATGTTGAATTTCATATGTACTCTGGACATTTTTAGGACTGACCTTCATTAGTAGACTGGTCAATTTTCTGATTGATAGGCTGTCGGTAAACCAATATTTATTTTTAGTCGAGCATCACAAATATCGTGCCTTCGGGAAGTATTCAGAATCCTGGACTTTTTCTACATTTTGTTACGTTACAGCCTTATTCTAAATGGATAAAATAAATAAAAAATCCTCAGCAATCTAAACACAATACCCCAAAGACAAAAGCGAAAACAGGCTTTTAGAAATGCTTGCACATTTATTACATCTAAAAAACAAATACCTTATGTAAAAAGGGTCAGAATGCTTATGTAGATGAGACTCGACATTGAGCTCAGGTGCATCCGGTTTCCATTGATCATCCTTGAGATGTTTCTACAACTTGATTGGAGTCCACCTGTGGTAAATTCAATTGATTGGACATGACTGGGAAAGGCACACACCTGTCTATATAAGGTCCCACAATTGACAGCGCATGTCAGAGCAAAAACCAAACCACGAGGTCGAAGGAATTGTCCATAGAGCTCAGAGACAGGATTGTGTTGTGGCACAGATTTGGGGAAGGCTACCAGAGCTGTCCGGCCAAACTGAGCAATCGGGGGAGAAGGGGCTTGGTCAGGGAGGTGACCAAGAACTCGATGGTCACTCTGACAGAGTTCTAGAGTTCCACAGTGGAGATGGGAGAACCTTCCAGAAAGACAACCATCTCTGCAGCACTCCACCAGCCAGGCCTTTATGGTAGTGTCCAGACAGAAGCCACTCCTCAGTAAAAAAAAAGGCACATGAGAGCCAGCTTGAAGTTTGCCAAAAGGCACCCAAAGATTCTGACCATGAGGAACAAGATTCTCTGGTCTGATGAAACCAAGATTGAACTGTATACAAAGCGTCACGTCCGGAGGAAACCTGGCACCACCCCTACGGTGAAGCACGGTGGTGGCAGCATCATGCTGTAGGGATGTTTTTCAGTGGCAGGGAATGGGAGACTAGCAAGGATTGAGGCAAAGATGAACAGAGCAAAGTACAGAGTACCTTGATGAAAACCTGCTCCAGAGCGCAGGAGTGGCTTTGGGACATGTCTCTGTCCTTGAGACAAGTTCCCCCCCCCCCCCACCTTTATTTAACCAGGTAGGCCAGTTGAGAACAAGTTCTCATTTACAACTGCGAACTGGCCAAGATAAAGCAAAGCAGTGCGACAAAAACAACCCAGAGTTACACATGGGATAAACAAACAGTCAATAACAGTGTCCTTGAGTGGCCCAGACTTGAACCCAATCAAACATTTCTGGAGAGACCTGAAAATAGCTGTGCAGTGACACTCCCCATCCAACTTGACAGAGCTTGAGAGGATCTGCAGAGAAGAATGGCAGAAACTCCCCAAATACAGGTGTGCCAGGCTTGTAGCGTTATACCCAAGAAGGCTGGCTGTAATCGCTGCCAAAGGTGCGTAAGGGTGAGTAAAGGGTGTGAATAATTATGAAAATGTCATATTTCAGTTTTATTTTTAATAAATTTGCACAAAGAAAAAACAACAACTGTCTTTGATTGTCATTATGGGGTATTGTGTGTAGATTGATGAAAAAAATAAAATAATAATAATATATATATATATATATATATATATATATTTAATACGGCTGTTACATAAAATGTGGAAAAAGTCAAGGGGTTTGACTATTTTCCAAATGCACTGTATATGTGTGTATTCACGCCTGTCTAAGTGGACTAATCCATTGCAGAGGCCGTGGGGATTGCACACCAGTAGTAAGCCTACATTTACAATAAATTCCCATCATTTCTAATCTACAATGTTTGTTTGGTTATGGTCATTTATGTTAATGCACTCAATATATTATGACAGTCGTACTGTTCTCATTGTAGGAGTGGACACTGTTTGCAACGAGCACAACCTAGGCTACACTTGTGATTAATAGGTTTTGGTTCATTTCATTCCATTTATGACATCAATTTATTAATCGTCTTTTGTTTGGTGTGCTCCTGTCAATCTTGAGAAAGGAAACGCACCTGACTACGTATAGAAGTAGGCCAAGGCTACCTTGCCTGGAAGCAAATGTAGGCCTATAAATGTGCCCAGATCTGGGGATCTGACACCATTTCTGATTGTCTTAACTCACCATCACTGTGAGGCTTCTCAAAAGTAATTTTTTCTTCACCTCTAACAGCAAGTAAACAAAGTCTGTTTTTACATCCATTGAGAATGACAATAGTTCCTCAATGAAGCTCATTTGAAAAATTTCCCTTTTGATAACCACTCAGCATGAAAGGGGAAGAAAATGTCATGCTCTGATCGATGGAAACTTCATAAAATAGGCCTACCTGATTACTTCTTATCGCTTGCGCAAATAGCCTACAGCTGTGTGTCAGGAGCTCACTGGCGTGGGAAACTGAGCGCCCAGAACATTTTATATCATGTTGTAAGTTTGCTAGCACAAGCTTCGGGCTGGACCAAGTTAATAGTTGATACAACTTTTCAAGTTCCTTGCAGACAGACCATGTGTAGCCAATATGATTTATAGGATATTTCTTTTTATCAGGATATTGGCAGTGGTGGAAAAAGTATCCAATTTTCACATGAGTAAAAGTAAAGATAACTTAAAATATAATGACTCAAGTAAAAGTAAGTCACCCAGTAAAATACTACTTGCATAAAAGTCTAAAAGTATTTGGTTTTAAATGTACTTCAGTATCAAAAGTAAAAGTCAAAATCATTTAAAATATCTTATATTAAGCAAACAAGACAAAACATTTTTTTTTTTAAGGCTAGCCGGGGTCACAGTACAACACTCATAATAATAATAATTCACCAACAAAAATCTAAGTTAAAGAATAGCACTAAATCAAATCAAACTTTAAATGCACTTTAAAAAAAAGTTTGATTTGATTTAGTCTTTTTCTTCAACTTCGATTTTTGGTTGAGATGGAGGCATGAATCCAACATAGTAATAACTTGTAGACTACCTTTGAAATCAATCAACCATCCTGCAAATACAAGACAACATCCAAACGTAAAAGTGTTTTATTAATATCATGAATTTGGCATCCTAATTATAGGGCTAATGGTACATGACTAAAAGTATGTGGACACCTGCTCGTCAAACATCTCATTCCAAAATCATGGCATTAATATGGAGTTGGTCCCCTATTTGCTACTATATTAGCCTCCACTCTTCTGGGAAGGCTTTCCACTAGATGTTGGAACTTTTCTGCAGGGATTCACCTACAAGAGCATTAGTGAGGTCTGGCACTGATGTTGGGAGATTAGGCCTGGCTCACAGTCGGTGTTCCAATTAATCCCAAAGGTGTTTGATGGGGTTGAGGTCAGGGCTCTGTGCAGGCCAGTCAGATTCTTCCACACCGATCTCGACCTCTCTCTGTGCACTGGGATATTGTCATGGTGAAACAGGAAAGGGCCACCCCAAATGTTGCCACAAATTTGGAAGCACAAAATTGTCTAGAATGTAATTGAATGCTGTAGCGTTAAGATTTCCCTTCACTGGAACTAAGGGGTCTAGCCCAAACCATGAAAAACAGCCCCAGATCATTATTCCACCTCCACCAAACTTTACAGTTGTCACGATACATTGGGGCAGGTAGCATTTGCCTGGCATCTCCCAAACTCAGATTTGTCCGTTGGATTGCTCGATGGTGAAGAGTGATTCATCACTCCAGAGAACGCGTTTCCACTGCTCCAGAGTCCAATGGCAGCAAGCTTTACACCATGCAGCCGACAATAGGCATTGCGCATGATGATCTTAGGCTTGTGTGCGGCTGCTGGGCCATGGAAACCTATTTCATGAAGCTCCCGACGAACAGTTAGTGCTGACGTTGCTTCCAGAGGCAGTTTCGAACTTGGTAGAGAGTGTTGCAACCAAGGATTGAATACTGTATTTTTTTAAATACATTTCCAAACATTTCTTAAAACCTGTTTTGCTTTGTCATTATGGGGTATTGTGTGTAGATTGATGTTGTTTGGGGGGGGAGACAATTAAATCCATTTTACGATAAGGCTGTAATGTAACAAAATGTTGAAAAAGTCACAGGGTCTGAATACTTTCAGAATGCACTGTGTGGAGCAGTACATAAGAAAGCAACAGTGAGATCTCACTGCTGGGGTACTTTCCTCTGCCTAGTCTCTCAGCAACGTTTAAACTGTATCGTTGTCAGTCTTACATAGGCCATTTCAACACCGCTCTGACGTTGACAGCAGTCCATAGATGGTTTTTTCCCCCATCAGTGTTCTTATTTTACTGGGTTTACAAGTAATACATGGTGTGGTCTTGAAACATTTTTTTTTTTAAGACATCTTGGAAAATCCATTTTGATCTTAAAAGTATTTGTTTATTTGCTTCCATGGTTCCCCGATGAACAAAGGTTTCAGAGGGTTCAAAGACAACCGCAGTTAGTGGGTTCATCAACACTGGAGGCTTTTAGAGATTGATTAGAGGAGTTAATTATAGACTTCCTGTGTACTGGTACTTAAATATATTACTTACTAAGCACCTTCCTGGAAGGAAAAATGAATCACTGATCATCCTGTTGAAGGTCAAATTTAGGGGAATTCCTTGCAATTTAGATTCAAATCTACCTCTGCAGGTAAAGGATGGACCAGTATGGATGAATTAATACCCAAACTGGCCAAAGAGGGTTTCATGCTAGAATGTGGCCATTCAACCCATCAACTGGCAAAGAGGAGAACATGGAGCTTGGAGCGATATCTCATATCCATACTCTACCACAGCCTGTATACTATCCAATTTTACTTTCCTCAGTGTGTGTGAAGCTTAACAGGGCTCTATCATAAACACATCCCTCTGAAGGCAATTGGTGTATCCTGTGAGGGAGAGAGACAGAGGGTATCCAGCCATGGTTTTACAGTGGAAGAAGGTGCAGGAAAACAGGGCCTGAGGAAACAAACCAGCTATCTTTTTTTCTTTTTTTAACCAGGAAGGGCTGATTGAGATTTGAAATCTCTTTTTCAAGAGTGTCCTGGACTTGTTAAATGACCTGACATGCAAACAAGGGTTCTGCTTCTGATTCGGAAGGCAATTATGTCAGAGAACCGCAGGCTTTCAACTTTGACCAACCCCAACTGGGCCGGAATGGAAGACGGACCAGTAGTACCACAACTCAGCGATGTGCGTTGGGTTGGAGTTTGATGCGGGACCCTGCGCCATTCCCATTACACAAATAAAGGAAGGAACTCGGCAGAGCAACCAGTGTGGATGATTCCAACGCGTCTGAAAGCTGTGGTAGGTCAACAGCAAAGGTTATGGGACCAAAGGCAGTGTATAATTAAAAAAAATAAGGCCCGAGGGTGTGTGGTATATACCACAGCTAAGGGCTGTTCTTAAGCAAGACATAACTATCGCTATTATCAACTGGTTACCAACTTAATTAGAGAAGTAAAAATACATGTTTTTTCATACCTGTGGTATACAATCTGATATAGCACGGCAGTCAGCCAATCAGCATTCAGGGCTCGAACCACCCAGTTTATAATCTGGGATTGGTGTTTGCAGTGACTGGGGAGATGCAGCATCAACTGTAGGTACTCAATAAAAAAATAAAATGGACGTTCTAGTTTTGCTTGTGTATCTCAAGTAACGCTAAGTGTACTTCCGTCTATAGCGTGAAACAGAGACTTAAAGCCACAGTGTTGCTTATAAGCACAGCCTCTACTGCACGATCCAATCCCCGGGCTCTAGCCTATGAATACTATATACTAACGGTCAAAAGTTAGGACACCTACTCATTCAAGGGATTTCTTTATTTTTACTATTTTATACATTGTAGAATAATAGTGAAGACATCAAAACTATCAAATTACACATATGGAATCATGTAGTAACCAAAAACAAGTGTTAAACAAATCAAAATATATTTTACATTTGAGGTTCTTCAAAGTAGCCACCCGTTGCCTTGATGACAGCTTTCCACACCCTTGGCATTCTCTAAACCAGCTTCATGAGGTAGTCACCTGGAATGCATTTCAATTAACAAGTGTGCATTGTTAAAAGTTAAATTCCATAAATGTTCCTTGTTAATGCATTTGAGCCAATCAGTTTTGTTGTGACAAGGTAGGGGTGGTATAAAGAAGATAGCGCTATTTGGAACATTTCAAGAACTTTGAAAGTTTCATCAAGTGCCGTCGCAAAATCCATCAATATCTGAAATCTGTCCTTTGGTCTGATAAGTCCAAATTTGAGATTTATGGTTCCAACCGCCATGTCTTTGTGAGACGCAGAGTAGGTGAACGGATGATCTCAGCATGTGTGGTTCCCACCGTTAAGCACGGAGGAAGGTGTGTGATGGTGTGGGGTGCTTTGCTGGTGACCGCTGTCAGTGATTTATTTAGAATTCAAGGCACACAACAGCATAGCTACCACAGCATTCTGCAGTGATACGCTTAGTGGGACTATCAGTTGTTTTTCAACAGGACAATGACCCAACACACCTCCAGGCTGTGTAAGGGCTATTTAACCAAGGAGAGTGATGGAGTGCTGCATCAGATGACGTGGCCTCCACAATCACCCGACCTCAACCCAAGTGAGATTGTTTGGGACAACAAGTGCTCAGCATATGTGGGAACTCCTTCAAGACTGTTGGAAAAGCATTCCTCGTGAAGCTGGTTGAGAGAATGCCAAGAGTGTGCAAAGCTGTCATCAAGGCAAAAGGTGGCTACATTGAAGAATGGAAAATATATTTTGATTTGTTTAACACTTTTTTTTTGGTACTACACGATTCCATACTTTTGACTGGTACTGTGTGTAGCCCAGCGAGGTCCATGTGTTAATTATCACAAAGCTGTACGCACAGTAGTATGGGAGAGGCTGCTCAAGTTTACCATGGCCCTCTTTGTATCCCTGAGGTCCATTGTAAGTCAGCAGAGAAGCACTGATCTGAGTCGAGGTCAGCCAATGACAACACCTTTAACGAGGTGCAGCTAATCCACCGAATGGAAACTTTCAAACCCTTAACGCCGCTGTTCCAAATTTGAAAGAAAGTCTAACTAATCCATAATTGGACCGTGCTTTCACTGCCCTGAGGCAGTTGGCTTTGAACCGATTATCGTTCAGCTTCACCCTGCTGTCCAGACATAATACATTGACAAAAGCCTTATGTATAGCCACTCCTTGAGTCACTAACACATGGAAAGGGGTGGAAAAGAGTTGGCACATGCCTCAGAGCCAGATAACAAAACAGCTGAACATTTGCTAAGACAAAACAGCTGAACGTCGGGATAAGCCTACTGACGGCCTGATTTCAATTATTTATTCTTCAACAAACCAAATTAAACAACAAGCTCCAGGGTGGGTAAATCAAGGCATACTCCCAGCCCTGTCACTTCAAAGAAAATCTATTTGTACATTGTTCAAAGTATATTTCACATAAAGAATAGAAGAAAAGTTGAGTCCTGGACTCTGACAGCTGAGCATGCATTTCGTCAATTGTAATAGTAACCCATACCAAACCATAAGCCATTAGTATCACAGGCCTTCATTTCCGCCATGTGCCCCTGAATGGGATATTCCAGGCCGAGTCTTGCCTTGACCCTGGTGGTAAGGTGTGGTGCAGGTCTCGCTCTCTGCTTCTGACTGGTTGTGAGGTGTGGTGCAGGTCTCGCTCTCTGCTTCTGACTGGTTGTGAGGTGTGGTGCAGGTCTCGCTCTCTGCTTCTGACTGGTGGTGAGGCGTGGTGCAGGTCTCCCTCTCTGCTTCTGACTGGTTGTGAGGCGTGGTGCAGGTCTCCCTCTCTGCTGTTGACCCTGGTTGTGAGGTGTGGTGCAGGTCTCCCTCTCTGCTGTTGACCCTGGTTGTGAGGTGTGGTGCAGGTCTCCCTCTCTGCTGTTGACCCTGGTTGTGAGGTGTGGTGCAGGTCTCCCTCTCTGCTGTTGACCCTGGTTGTGAGGTGTGGTGCAGGTCTCCCTCTCTGCTGTTGACCCTGGTTGTGAGGTGTGGTGCAGGTCTCCCTCTCTGCTGTTGACCCTGGTTGTGAGGTGTGGTGCAGGTCTCCCTCTCTGCTTCTGACTGGTTGTGAGGTGTGGTGCAGGTCTCCCTCTCTGCTGTTGACCCTGGTTGTGAGGTGTGGTGCAGGTCTCTCTCTCTGCTTCTGACTGGTGGTGAGGTGTGGTGCAAGTCTCCCTTTCTGCTTTTGACTGGTGGTGAGGTGTGGTGCAGGTCTCCCTTTCTGCTTTTGACTGGTGGTGAGGTGTGGTGCAGGTCTCCCTTTCTGCTTCTGACTGGTGGTGAGGTGTGGTGCAAGTCTCCCTTTCTGCTTTTGACTGGTGGTGAGGTGTGGTGCAGGTCTCCCTCTCTGCTGTTGACCCTGGTTGTGAGGTGTGGTGCAGGTCTCTCTCTCTGCTTCTGACTGGTGGTGAGGTGTGGTGCAAGTCTCCCTTTCTGCTTTTGACTGGTGGTGAGGTGTGGTGCAGGTCTCTCTGCTGTTGACCCTGGTTGTGAGGTGTGGTGCAGGTCTCCCTCTCTGCTGTTGACCCTGGTTGTGAGGTGTGGTGCAGGTCTCCCTCTCTGCTGTTGACCCTGGTTGTGAGGTGTGGTGCAGTTCTCCCTCTCTGCTTCTGACTGGTTGTGAGGTGTGGTGCAGGTCTCCCTCTCTGCTTCTGACTGGTTGTGAGGCGTGGTGCAGGTCTCCCTCTCTGCTGTTGACCCTGGTTGTGAGGTGTGGTGCAGGTCTCCCTCTCTGCTGTTGACCCTGGTTGTGAGGTGTGGTGCAGGTCTCCCTCTCTGCTGTTGACCCTGGTTGTGAGGTGTGGTGCAGGTCTCCCTCTCTGCTGTTGACCCTGGTTGTGAGGTGTGGTGCAGGTCTCCCTCTCTGCTGTTGACCCTGGTTGTGAGGTGTGGTGCAGGTCTCCCTCTCTGCTGTTGACCCTGGTTGTGAGGTGTGGTGCAGGTCTCCCTCTCTGCTTCTGACTGGTTGTGAGGTGTGGTGCAGGTCTCCCTCTCTGCTGTTGACCCTGGTTGTGAGGTGTGGTGCAGGTCTCTCTCTCTGCTTCTGACTGGTGGTGAGGTGTGGTGCAAGTCTCCCTTTCTGCTTTTGACTGGTGGTGAGGTGTGGTGCAGGTCTCCCTTTCTGCTTTTGACTGGTGGTGAGGTGTGGTGCAGGTCTCCCTTTCTGCTTCTGACTGGTGGTGAGGTGTGGTGCAAGTCTCCCTTTCTGCTTTTGACTGGTGGTGAGGTGTGGTGCAGGTCTCCCTCTCTGCTGTTGACCCTGGTTGTGAGGTGTGGTGCAGGTCTCTCTCTCTGCTTCTGACTGGTGGTGAGGTGTGGTGCAAGTCTCCCTTTCTGCTTTTGACTGGTGGTGAGGTGTGGTGCAGGTCTCTCTGCTGTTGACCCTGGTTGTGAGGTGTGGTGCAGGTCTCCCTCTCTGCTGTTGACCCTGGTTGTGAGGTGTGGTGCAGGTCTCCCTCTCTGCTGTTGACCCTGGTTGTGAGGTGTGGTGCAGTTCTCCCTCTCTGCTTCTGACTGGTTGTGAGGTGTGGTGCAGGTCTCCCTCTCTGCTGTTGACCCTGGTTGTGAGGTGTGGTGCAGGTCTCTCTCTCTGCTTCTGACTGGTGGTGAGGTGTGGTGCAAGTCTCCCTTTCTGCTTTTGACTGGTGGTGAGGTGTGGTGCAGGTCTCCCTCTCTGCTGTTGACCCTGGTTGTGAGGTGTGGTGCAGGTCTCTCTCTCTGCTTCTGACTGGTGGTGAGGTGTGGTGCAAGTCTCCCTTTCTGCTTTTGACTGGTGGTGAGGTGTGGTGCAGGTCTCCCTCTCTGCTGTTGACCCTGGTTGTGAGGTGTGGTGCAGGTCTCTCTCTCTGCTTCTGACTGGTGGTGAGGTGTGGTGCAAGTCTCCCTTTCTGCTTTTGACTGGTGGTGAGGTGTGGTGCAGGTCTCCCTTTCTGCTTTTGACTGGTGGTGAGGTGTGGTGCAGGTCTCCCTCTCTGCTGTTGACCCTGGTTGTGAGGTGTGGTGCAGGTCTCTCTCTCTGCTTCTGACTGGTGGTGAGGTGTGGTGCAAGTCTCCCTTTCTGCTTTTGACTGGTGGTGAGGTGTGGTGCAGGTCTCCCTTTCTGCTTTTGACTGGTGGTGAGGTGTGGTGCAGGTCTCCCTCTCTGCTGTTGACCCTGGTTGTGAGGTGTGGTGCAGGTCTCCCTCTCTGCTGTTGACCCTGGTTGTGAGGTGTGGTGCAGGTCTCCCTTTCTGCTTTTGACTGGTGGTGAGGTGTGGTGCAGGTCTCCCTTTCTGCTTTTGACCCTGGTTGTGAGGTGTGGTGCAGGTCTCCCTCTCTGCTGTTGACCCTGGTTGTGAGGCGTGGTGCAGGTCTCCCTCTCTGCTGTTGACCCTGGTTGTGAGGTGTGGTGCAGGTCTCCCTCTCTGCTTCTGACTGGTGGTGAGGTGTGGTGCAGGTCTCCCTCTCTGCTGTTGACCCTGGTTGTGAGGTGTGGTGCAGGTCTCCCTCTCTGCTTCTGACTGGTGATGAGGTGTGGTGTCTCCCTCTCTGCTCTCGACTCTTGTTAAGTAATGGAACGACCCTTTCTGGTCGTTCCACTGAGAGCACTTGATACATTGTTGTTGAAGTTCCCAGATGCTTGACCCAGGTCCGATAACTCAGCACCTTCCTACTAAAAGCTCTATTTTTAGTGCCTTTTCCATTTCATGGCATTATCAGCATGGAACCCACGCCACATCCCCGTTGTTAGCAGGTGAGTCACCACAGTCCGGCGAGTCGCAGTACTGACCACCACCCTTGGCCATCTGTACAGGCTGCAAGTGGGCCCTCCGGAGCCAGCGAGGTCACGTTGCCAAGGGAACTTGACCCACGAGAGTGTGTGTGTGTGTGTGTGCCCTGCTCTAGAGGGGGGACAACGTGGCATGTGGCCGCAACACCTGGATACACTTAGACATGAGGTGCAAGTGCGTGTGATCATGTATTCTGTCAGTAGTGGTTGAGGATTCATTTGGCGCGAGATGAAAGCAGTCTCAACAATTCCTCATCATACACAAAGCTCATAAAGCTAATTGCTATGCACAATAAATTCTATAAACCGTTCTATTCACCATATGCTTTCTCACATTCAACAGTGGAGCATGGCGGTCCATTTAAAACCTTGGTTCATGACTAAAAATACTGCTGGTTACCTCGGGACACAAAACATGTGAAAACATTGCTATGACTCATAGACCAATAATCCTACCAATAAGCAGGTCTGGGGATAACAACAACAACATGAGTGACAGCCAGGGAGATGAAAAGGTCCAATTCGAGGGCCCTCAGCGCCACACCAAAGCGGATGCAGACACACAGGGCATCATCCACTTGAGGTAATGCCTACACTGAATAGCATGCCATTAACCGGATTCCTTTGATTGTGGTCTAGGGGGGGAATCTAAATAATAATTTTGGAGAGAAAAAACGCCCTGCCGACAAGGGTCATAATCATAACTCAGGAATAGCTCAAGGAGGTGAAACGATGGCTCAAACCCTCTCACGTTCTCCCTGAAATGAACACAGAATCAAAAACTTTGATCATGCCCTCACCAGGCCAGAGCAGAGTCTTCATTAGACAGAGGGCGGGAGGGAGGGAAAGGGGATACACCCCCAGTACATTCCATGAGCAGAAAATGTATCCACAGACAAGGTTGAGTATTAGTTTTAACTGGCTTGATCCAATATACAGTGCCTTTGGTCTGGAGTCCAAATCTCCAATTTGGACTCCAGACCAAAAGGACCACCGGTCTAATGTCCATTGCTCGTGTTTCTTGGCCAAAGCAAGTCACGTCTTCTTATTGTTGTTCTTTAGTTGGTATTTATTTGGCATTTATTTGGGTTGCAATTTCTGAGGCTGGTAAATCTAATGAATATATCCTCTGAAGCAGAGGTAACTCTGGGTTTTCCATTCCTATAGCAGTCCTCATGAAAGCCAGTATCAGAGCTCTTTATGGTTTTTGTGACTGCACTTGAAGAAACTATAAAAGTTATTGAAATGTTGACTGTCGTTTCTCTTTGCTTATTTGAGCTGTTCTTGCCATAATATGGACTTGGTATTTTACCAAATCTTCTGTATACCACCCCTACCTTGTGACAACACAACTGAGGGTGGCTATTTGAAGAATCGCAAATATAAAATATATTTTGATTTGTTTAAGACTTTTTTGGTTACTACATGATTCCATATGTGTTATTTCATCGTTTTTATGGCTTCACTATTACTTTACAATGTAGAAAATAGTTCAAATAAAATAAAAACCCTTGAACGAGTAGGTGTTTTAAAACTTTAGACCGGTATAGTGTGTCTGTCAGTGCCTCTTAAGCTCAGATTTATTGCCTGACCCCGAGGACACCCACTGAGACATTTGAACTTCATTTCACATTTCAAACAGAGAAAGCCCAACCCAAACCCCCATCCACACAGATATAGATACCCTACTGTCCATGTGCAATCCGTCCCACATCTCACCTCTGAAGGCCCCCTGGGATTCCAATAGAACCCTCTGCATGCATGACCACACACAAACACACTTACTTGCACTGTGGAGCTGATCTCGGCAGCAAAGCCTCCGGTGATTGGAGCCTCGTGACTGATAAGCAGCCGTCCGGTCTTGGCCACCGACTGAAAAACACAACACACACAGTCTGATCAATACAGTGTGACACATCACCCATTGACAAAAATCCATGGTTACTGTAGACATAATGTCTCTCCCTAGCCTGCCTGTGGTGTCAAAGGCAAGCATGTGGCAGGCATTGAGACCAGCATTGTATTATGGTACCATGACAAATGTACAACGGGGTAGAGGGTGAACATGATTTGAGTACGCAAATACAGTTTGTAGCAACCTTTGTAATAACCTTTTTCCCCCCCAGGGACCCCTCTCACACATTTGATACATTGTAGTACAGTTAGTTCAGTCAGCACGAGTAACAATTCATCACACTATGAATAGCCCCCGGAGATAATAAATACGCAAACTCACACAAATCCCATTCTAACAGCATTTGTGTAGCATGTGTGTGTGTGCTCACAAACGAGTGCAGTATTTTCCATAAGCGCTGGCCTTTGGCTAAATAGCTTCAGATAGTTAGCCAGCTACTTTTTCCACTTAATTAACTAGGCTTCTTCCATTTAAATGTTTCAATTCACTAGCCAGAAAAGTCTGTATAGCCTTCTCCCAATAGAATGAACTAAACTCCGCAAAAAAGGAAATGTCCTCTCACTGTGAACTGCGTTTATTTTCAGCGAACTTAACATGGTGTAAATATTTGAATGAACATAACAAGATTCAACAACTGAGACATAAACTGAACAAGTTCCACAGACATGTGACAGTATCTTGTGTGGCCACCAGCTGCATTAAGTACTGCAGTGCATCTCCTCCTCATTGACTGCACCAGATTTGCCAGTTCTTGCTGTGAGATGTTACCCCACTCTTCCACCAAGGCACCTGCAAGTTCCTGGACATTTCTGGGGGGAATGGCCCTAGCCCTCACCCTCCGATCCAACATGTCCCTAACGTGCTCAATGGGATTGCAATCCGGGCTCGTCGCTGGCCATGGAAGAACACTGACATTCCTGTCTTGCAGGAAATCACACACAGAACGAGCAGTATGGCTGGTGGCATTGTCATGCTGGAAGGTCATGTCAGGATGAGCCTGCAGGAAGGGTACCACATGAGGGAGGAGGATGTCTTCCCTGTAACACACAGCATTGAGATTGCCTGCAATGACAACAAGCTCAGTCCAATGACACTGTGACACACCGCCCCAGACCATGACAGAACCTCCACGTCCAAATAGATCCCACTCCAGAGTACAGGCCTCGGTGTAACGCTCATTCCTTCGACAATAAAAGCGAATCCGACCATCACCCCTGGTGAGACAAACCGCGACTCGTCAGTGAAGAGCACTTTTTGCCAGCCCTGTCTGGGCCAATGACGGTGGGTTTGTGCCCATAGGCGACGTTGTTGCCGGTGATGTCTGGTGAGGACCTGCCTTACAACAGGCCTACAAGCCCTCATTCCAGCCTCTCTCAGCCTATTACGAACAGTCTGAGCACTGATGGAGGGATTGTGCGTTCCCGGTGTAACTCGGGCAGTTGTTGTAGCCATCCTTTACCTGTCCCGCAGATGTGACATTCGGCTGTACCGATCCTGTGCAGGTGTTGTTACACGTGGTCTGCCACTGTGAGTGCGATCAGCTGTCCATCCCGTCTCCCTGTAGCGCTGTCTTAGGCATCTCACAGTACGGACATCGCAATTTATTGCCCTGGCCACATCTGCAGTCCTCATGCCTCCTTGCAGCATGCCTAAGCATGCCACATACACACAGATGAGCAGGGACCCTGGGCATCTTTCTTTTGGTGTTTTTCAGAGTCAGAAGAAAGGGCCTCTTTAGTGTCCTATGTTTTCATAACTGTGACCTTAATTGCCTACCGTCTGTAAAGTGGAGAATAGATTTACTATTTGCCAGAGTAAATTAATTTGTAAGACTTGTTTTTCTGACTAGATTACTAATCTACCACCTTCCCTCAAAGTCCCACCCACAGTGATTGACAGGTCTGGAACCCTACCAACTCTGACTCAAACATCCTGCCCCCTCCCCTGATAATCCCACCCACAGTGATTGATTGACAAACAGTTAAAAGGGACAGTTCACCTAAATTACAAAGAGACACATTGTTTCCTTATTTTATTTTTATTTTACCTTTATTTAACCAGGTAGGCTAGTTGAGAACAAGTTTTCATTTACAACTGCGACCTGGCCAAGATAAAGCAAAGCAGTGCGACAAAAACAACCCAGAGTTACACATGGGATAAACAAACGTAGAGTCAATAACACAATAGGAAAATCTGTGTACAGTGTGTGCAAATGAAGTAAAGAGGTAAGGCAATAGGCCAATAGTGGCAAAGTAATTACAATTTACACTGGAGTGATACATGTGCAGATGAGGATGTGCAAGTAGAAATACTGGTGTGCAAAAGAACAGAAAAACAAAAACAAATATGGGGATGAGGTAGGTAGTTGGTTGGATGGATGGGCTATTTAAAGATGGCCTGTGTGCAGCTGCAGCAATTGGTAAGCTGCTCTGACAGCTGATGCTTAAAGTTAGTGAGGGAGATATAAGTCTCCAACTTCAGTGATTTTTGCAATTTGTTCCAGTCATTGGCAGCAGAGAACTGGAAGGAAAGGCGGCCAAAGGAGGTGTTGGTTTTGGGGATGACCAGTGAAATATACCTGCTGGAGCGTATGCTACGGGTGGGTGTTGCTACTGTGACTAGTGAGCTGAGATAAGGCGGCGCTTTACCTAACAAAGACTTATAGATGACCTGGAGCCAGTGGGTTTGGCGACGTATATGTAGCGAGGACCAGCCAACGAGAGCATACAGGTCGCTGTGGTGGGTAGTATATGCCGAGTGTCCACAGCAGTAGAGCCAATACTATACATATTTGAAGAACAAACATCATTGTGGCAATTCATATATTGCAGGACAACTGTAAATGTGACTAATCTTAAGAGAAGACGGGATTAATGTTAAAAACAAATATTTTATTGAGGAAATAGTCATAGTCAAGCCCAGGCGATATCCAAAACAACAATTAATTTTAAAGTCACGTCTTTCTACTCAATACGACAACTCATTTTACAAATCTGGGAGGTAAAGTTGTTAAAGTATCCAATAATGTAGCTGTGTATTTCAGATGGAATCAAGGCATTAGAATGTACCAGAGGCCACCAAAAGAGAAATTGTACTGCAAAAGAAATTCACTTGGGGGAAATTCACCCCCCCCAGCCCAGAACTCCCTTGCAACGCCATGTACTTAGGGAAAACACTGACAGTGTGTGGTGGAATTAGTGGTGAAGGTGCTCTGTAAGGGAAGTGTGCGTATCACATACCACTGCGCTGCCATAACACTGTTCACAAGGGGGAATGAGACAGGGGGCTACTTATGTGATTGTGGGGTGACATCACTGTGTAGACTAGTGTGAAACTCTATGCTATGGAAACATACAGGCTAGCTAAGTGGCGCTTTCCTACTCCTAACTTTAAGACTTTCTTGTGCTTTCTTTCAGGGGCTCCCGTCAATTGTTTCCATAAATTCATCAACCAAATAATTGTTCCTCATCAGAAACTGGGTCAGATCATATATTACAATTTCATTATCTAATTGACTAGATAAGATACAACCATTCAAAAACACATGGTTCATAGTATTGTGCAAATCATACAAAGCTCAACAAATGGACAATATCAGGGGTTGGAACATTTTCAGGGAACAGAACCAAAAAACTGAAAATATATATTTTTCAAGGAACAGAAACAGATCCTGGAACGAAAGTGATCCATACCGTTCCGGAACAGAACCTTTATTGTAAAAGCTTGGGAACCAGGTAATACTGTTATTTTACGTGCCACAACAAGGTTTCCAGTCCCACAAAAAAAGCAGCAAAGTGCCTACGCAAAGCCCTCACTCTGTTACTCAGAACTTTATTCAAGTGTCTGCCTGCAAGCTGAAATTCTTGCAAGTATGTGCGCGCGCGCGTTCAGGCTACCTGAACCCCCCCGAAGCATAGGCTACTGTACTGATGTACAAGCATGATTCAGAAGATATAAGCCGCTCCTCCTAGACAGAATTCTGTGGACCTAATTCAAATAATGCATGTCATAACAAGATGCCCAGTGCTTCAAGCCTCCTCAACTCTCTTCCGCCACCCGCAAAATTTCTGTTGCATCTTGCTCCATAGTATACACTTGTCTGTCCAGCATGCATGTAAACAACCAGCTTGCCTGCTCTATCCGCACTGATTGGTAAAGTCTTTTAATGAGCTAAATGTAAAAAAATATTATAATAATTCACAAGTTAAAAAAAGGAATGCTTATAAGGTTATAGGTTTATAAACCGGTACTTTTTTTGTGGTTCGAACTGCTTCCGAACTTTATTTTGCTGGTTGGAACAGTGGAACGGAACGAACAGTATGTTTGCACGGCCAGGCTTTGTGTGATATGGATGTTGGAGAGCAGTAGGATGTGTTCTTTTGAAATGTTATTGGGGTTTTTTACTTAGGCTGGTAGACAACGAGCTGGGTGACATGCTGAGAGAGCAGGATGATCATGGAGATCCCATCTCTCAGGCTGTTCATCTGGCTTTACTGTGAACCCTACTTTAAAAGCAGCAGCAGCAGCAGCAGCAGGACAAAGAATAGGTTGCGGAGGAGGAAGATGCAACAGACCACAACGTATAACTATCACAGTCGTATAGTCTGATCTCATCCAAACCTCGTCCGTCTCTCAACTCCATCTCTGCTCCGTCGTCTCCAAGTCTCCTAATCACATTGCTCTATCCTCAATAGATTATGTCCCTACTCTTGATTAGGAGACAAATAACAGTATAGCAATTATACTTGACGTAAGTACAGTTAGCTACTCCATCAATCCGGTCTGTAAAAACCTGCTAGTGTTGTGTGGTAGTAATGGACTGATTCAGCTGAAGTGATTCTATTGGATCGTGCAGCCCTGAGCTGTGAGCGGAGAGAAATTCCTCCTCCGGTTTAGAATGAGAATATTGTTTCCACAGAGATGATGCACTATACAGACAAAGCCGTGATTCTCCCATTGCCCTATACAAGACGGTCTACTGCAGGCATGTGACACACTGCAACTAGAACAGACAGGAAAGCAAATTATCACCTGGATCCTCCACCTTCTAAACCACTTAGCAAGTGAAGTCCCAATGTATCACAACATGCCCTATCTGCAATACTGCAGCTTATATACAGGGTTATTTTTTTTTTTAACTTGGTGTGGGGACTCCTGACCTCACTCAAAACATACCCGAGAAATACGCAACACATGGATATAGAAAAAAGACAAAAACATTTGTTTACACCAAAAGGACCACAGATACAGTATCAGAACCAAAAGTGTTCTGGGCATCTCTGATGTTAAAGAGGTTGGTTGAGTGTTTGTTGACGTTGCTGAGGTCCCTGGTTTGGTTGCAACACACTGACTCGGTCAGAGACCACATACTAATATGGGGATCTCACCATGACAGTCTCCAGAGTCAACTTATTGGAAGAATGCCTGCTTTGACAGCCATGACATTTCTAGGTATGGACCTCCGGTTGGGAGTAGGACTGTCCGATCACTCAGGAACATATTTTTATACCATCCCTTGAAAATAATAAATTGCCATTAGATTTGTATCCCTGTCTACTGAGTATGAGTAACTGGCTTTAGATCTGGAAATTGGGAGAACAAGAGGGTAACGGTGAAAGAGGTAAAGCAGAGAGCAAAATCAGGAAAGGGGTGAAAGAGGGCACCAATATCATGCTGTGAAATGTTACGGAATATGACTCACAGGTTGAGTGAATAAGTCAGGCTTACCGCCCAATTCCCTGCAGCTAAATTGACCCCATTCCTCCTGCTTGTTGTCACACACACACACACACACACACACACACGAGAGAGCTTGTGTTTAAATAAGCATTGCACTTCACTATCTCAGCTAGTGCCAGGAGTGGAGCTGCACACCATACTCCAACACAAGCACAATCTTCAAATGCTTCTAACACAAAAAAGGCAGCAGCGCTGTTATTTCAATTTCGTGAGATAGCA